>NC_091283.1:604420764-604741835 GCF_032444005.1 Ranitomeya imitator | reverse complement strand
ATCAGTTTTTTTTAGCCGGACAAAAAAGTTGTGTCTGCCCCACTTTTTTGTTCTGCGAAGATAACTGAATTGCCAATAGCTCTCTAAGGCCGGTTTCACACGTCCAGATAATTCCAGTACCATATAAAAACGGTACTGGAGTTATCCATGTCCGTGTGTCCGTGTCCTCACGTGGCACATCAGTGTGGCACACGTGCGGCACACGTGTGCCGCCCGTGTGCCCACTGGGTACCACACGCACCGTGCAGGAGACAGCGCTAAAGTTTAGCGCTGTCCCCTGCATCGTGCTGAATCGGCGATTCATATCTTCCCTGCAGCAGCGTTTGCTGCAGGGAATATATGAATAATACTGTTTAAAATAAAGATGTATCTACCCCCCGCCCTCCCACCCTCTGTGCGCCCCCCACCCCCTGTGCGCCTCCCCCTCCCCCCCCGCTGTGCTGAAAATACTCACCCGGCTCGTTCCCTCGCCGCCGCTGCTTCTTCTCCTGGCCGCGGCTTCTCCTGTATGCGGTCACGTGGGGCCGCCGATTACAGTAATGAATATGCGGCTCCACCCCTATGGGAGGTGGAGCTGCATATTCATTACTATAAATGAGCGGCCCCACGTGACCGCATACAGGAGAAGCCGCGGCCAAACACGGAGACACGGTCCGCAAAAAATCACTGACATCTGAACAGATGCAGTGATTTTTATGTGTCAACGTGTGTCAGTGTCTCCGGTACGTGAGGAAACTGTCACCTCACATACTGGAGACACTGACGTGTGAAACCGGCCTAAAACAGGAGTGCTGGGAAACAAGCTGAACACCATACAGAGATGTTCACTTAACAAGATAAAACTAGACATATCCTAATTTGTATCTTAAAATGTATATATATATATTTAGTTCTTTTTTTTTCTGATTTCAGATTATCGAAAACTGTTGAATAACATAGAGAATGGCTTATTAACCTCTGGTGACTCATTTTATGTCCATGTAAACCTTTCAATGCCTGCACGTGTTGAGGGTGGCCTGCAAGTAAAATGTGGAGAAATTTTACACATCACAGATACCATGTACAAAAATCGTTGCCAGTGGTTTGCTCACAGAGTCAACGCTTACAATATGAAGGATGGAGAATCGGGAATTATTCCCAACTATCGCCAGTAAGTATACCCGTTTTTTTTTGCTTCATGAGAGAGATTATAACATTTTGGGGAAAAAAAAAATATTTTCCATTTTATAATAAATTATTTTGATGGCTCACCTGCTGAAGTGGATTCGCTAAGCAGGAGGTCTCATTGAGAAGCTTGAACCATAGAAGTTGGTTCAAGCGGAACCATAGAAGTTGGTTCAAGCGGAACAATGGAGCTGGAAATCTGGATGGCACGTGGTAAAGAGGAGCTGAATGTGCAGTTGTCTTGATACTGCAGATTCAAGTATGCAGATTGGAAACTTGCAACAACAGAGCTGAGAATGCAGGAAGGCACCTTGGTATAGCAGAACCAAGTGTGGAAACTAGCACTTGGAACAGCAGAGCTGTATATGCAGACAGACACCAAGATACAGAGCTGAGTGTGCAGAATAGTAAAGAAAAGATTGTCAAAAGGCACAATTTTGAGGATGTGTACCAGACCATCCATATGATGAAGCTGGGTTAAAGAAGTCGGTAGGAGTCCTGGCATGAGATAGCTAGCATTCACTGAATTACCTGAATACTTAAGTGGCATGCAGCTGACTGAGCCTGCCTGAAAAGGTGAGTAATATTAGAGATGAGCGCCAGGTTTCCAAAGTAACGAAACATACGCAAGAGCAAAGGAAATTGATGGCTAGGAAAGGAAAACAAGGAGCCTGGCTCGAGCCAGAACAGTTGAGTAACAATATGTATAGGGCCTTCCAAATCTCCCACAACAAACGATGTTGGGGAAGAAAGATCAGTCAACCTCCAGAGGTGTCTAGCAGTGGCTTTCCCCTCTCCCTGTTGAGAACATACTGAAAGGTTCCCTTTAATAAAAGCACAAGTGTCCAGTGGGTGGTTTTGAGCCCGCAAGTGCTTAGACTCACGTCTGTAAACTCTGCCCCACACTCCCACCTTCATCTCAAGAGTCCATCACACTTTTTAACACTAAAATCTTGTGTTGTGCTCTCCTTGCTCTGGGCAATATTATTTGTGGAATACTGCCCACCCTTGTGCTGTATACATAGAAAATGGCCAGATGCACCGAGCTAGAAGAGTACGGCACGTCCACTGTCCCTGAGTAAAGTAAAGGAATAAAAGCGTATTCATAGGAAAGAGCTTTTTACACAGAGGAGTGTGAGTCTTATTTTCTCCACAACAGCATTAGATGAAAGCAGTATTCCACGTAAAGAGGGGAGAATGGTAACATCACGGCTTGTGTAGAATTAACCCAGGTGTTTATTTCCTCCATCATGAAAAAGCTGCATCTTTTTGATACTTGCAGGGTTCTCTCTCAACTATACAGTATACCATAGTATCTAGTAGGAGTTATGGCTACCAAAGCTATTCATGTTTTTTGTTATACCTTAATTTTAAAATTTGAGCTTATTTGTTCTCTCTGTTAAAGTCTTAACATCAACTCAACAGTTAATCAAAAGAAAAACAAAACACATTATGGGACTGATTCATCAAGCAGTTTTTGCCAGTGTTCACACCAGTCCAGGCCAGAAACCTGCATAAATTATGGCCAAAATGTACTAATACATATCTTGCAAGTGCATACAGAAGCTAAAAGATGCACTAAATTCATTAGGAGCCTGATGTAATTATCATTAGGGCAGCACGGTGGCGCAGTGGTTAGCACAGCAGCCTTGCAGCGCTGGGGTCTAATCCCACCCTGGGGTCTAATCCCACCCAGGACAACATCTGCAAAGAGTTTGTATGTTCTCTCCGTGTTTGCGTGGGTTTCCTCCGGGCACTCCGGTTTCCTCCCACATTCCAAAGACATACTGATAGGAATTCTAGATTGTGAGCCCAATCGGGGACAGTGATGATAATGTGTGCAAAACTGTAAAGCGCTGCGGAATATGTTAGCGCTATATAAAAATAAAGATTATTATTATTATCATTCATTAAGTGCCTGATAATAAATTTTACATATCTTACTCCATTGCACACTTGATGAAGACTGATGCACAAAATGCCACTCTTAATGAATCAGGGCCAGAGTTTTAAATGTTTTAAAATTTTAAATTCAGATTCACAATACATAAAATGGCTTGTTTACCTAAACTGTCCAATTTTTCCACATATGAGAAAAATGGATTGATTATTCTAATCAGTTATTGATCAGAGTGTGGTACGAGTGTCATCTGAGTTTCTTGTGGGTGTAGAAAGTTTAAAAAAATATTTTCTCCACCTTTTCCATTCTGTGCTCCAAAGGTACTAAGAGGGTCCCTTCTAAGTTCTAAACTTTGAACTGTTAAATTCTATTTTAATAATAAACTTTCCCTAAATGTTGCTTGTATTTGATTGGCTGTGTTCTTATATTGCAGAGCTCAGCAGCAATTAATAACATCTATACAGCACATGACTTGGCAAAATGGGATGCCACGCATGGTGAGTAGTAAAAGAAATGACAAGCAATTGCATGGATCAGAGAGTATTTATGCAGCGCATACTTTATACATATATTATATGTACAGTGCCTTGCGAAAGTATTCGGCCCCCTGGAACTTTTCAACCTTTTCCCACATATTATGCTTCAAACATAAAGATACCAAATGTACATTTTGGTGAAGAATCAACAAGTGGAACACAATTGTGAAGTTAAATGAAATATATTGGTTATTTTAAATTTTTGTGGATATTCAAATACTGTAAAAGGTTGGTTATTGAGTTGTCTTTCTCGTCGGCTTACCATCCAGAGACCAATGGTCAGACCGAACTGACCAATCAATCAATCGTTAGAACAGATTTTGCACTGCCAAGCCGCTTCCAGTCAAGAGGACTGGTCCGATGCCATACCTTTAGCAGAATTTGAGTTTAATAACCATTTTAACCCCTTAATGACCGCCGATACGTCTTTTAACTGACCTGAGATATAAGAGAATAGCCTCCCCATATAGGTGACAATCCAGCAGTTGTCGGCTGTACACTATAGCTGACAACTTGCTTCATCAGCCATGATCAGTGTTTGCACCGTCCAAATCTGTTTAACCCCTTAGATGCTGCTGTCAATAGTGACTACTTCATATAAATGGTTAACAGAGTGTGGGGGCTTCCTCTTTATGCCAAATGGTGCCCTCAGATCATGATTGTGTGGTCCTGATGTTTGCGATGGCAATTCATGACCAAATAGCGGCCTTAGAGTCTGACGGCTGTAGACATCTGATCAGATGTTAAAGGCATTTATGTGGCAAAAATACACTTTTTCATTTCTATCATGCCACTTTGCATTAATTCCTGAAAATCACCTGAAGGGTTAATAAACGACTTGACAGCAGTTTTCAATATGTCAGGGGGTGCTGTTTTTAAAATGGTATAACTTTTGGGGGTTTCCCAATATATGGGACCCCTAAAGGCACTTCAAATATGGATAGGTCCCTAAAAAATTAAATTTTGTAAATTTCCTTGAAAAAATGAAAAATTGCTGCTACATTTTTAAACCTCCTAAAATGCTAACAAAATAAAATAACATTTTACAAATGGTGCTGATGTAAAGCATACATAATGCAAATGTTATTTATTAGTGTTTTTCTGCGGTATGACTATCTGGATTAAAGGGATAATCTTTCAAAGTTAGAAAATTGCTAATTTTTTAACATTTTTCACATATTTCTAATATTTTTTATAAATAAACACAAAACATATCGACCTAAATTTACCATTATATTAAAGTATAATGTATCACGAAAAAACAATCTCAAAATCACTGGGATATGTTGAAGTGTTCCAGAATTATTATCACATAAAGTGATACTGGTCAGATTTTAAAAATTTGGCTCCGTCACTAAGGGGTTAACCACTCCACAGGTAACTCCCCTTTCTTCTGTAACCATGGATTTAATCCACACTTTGGTGAGTTTTCTTGCCTGGACTCCGGTTGCCCGGGGACTGATATTGCTGTACAGCAGTTGGGGAATTTATGGAAGGAGGTCCAAAATATTGGGGAGGCTCAGAGGAAATTTAAGCTTTTTGCAGACAGGAGACAGACTGTGGGACCCACCCTTTGGATTGGGGATAAAGTGTGGCTGTCCACTAGGAACATTAAACTTAAGGTTCCTTCGGCTAAATTGGGGCTTAAGTTTATTGGACCTTATGAGATCAAGAGGTGGTTAATCCAGTGGCGTTTCGTTTGCGTCTTCCAGCGCCTTTTAAGATACTCAATGTATTCCATAGGGCCCTGCTGAAACCATTGGGGGCTGTGGAAGAAGCAACATTGGGTCCCTCACACCTGTGTTGGTGGATAGTCAGGAGTTCGAGGTGGAGCGCATCGTGGATTCCCGGTTGGTCCATCATTCCCTCCAGTATCTTGTGCACTGGAAGGGGTATGGTCCTGAGGACCAATCCTGGGTTCCTGCCCGATCAGTTCATGCTGATCATCTGGTGCCCTCCTTTCATGCCTGGTTTCCTGGGAAACCTGGGGGTCCGGTGGCCCCCCGTTGAGAGGGGGTACTGTCATGACTCTGGAAATAATGGTTCCGCCTCCATCCTGGTCAGGTCAGGGTTAATTCAGTCTGCCTCTCTTTGGTTTTGGGGCCGCTACTTAATGTTGGCAGTACCTGCATTTAGTGTCGGTGATACTTCCGATACTCAGTTAGTGGTTGCTGAGCCAGGTGACTCGTCTTTAAACATGTGCCTCTGTGGTTGTGTGCCTTGCTGTGTATGATTTGGTTTGTCCCATGACTTCTGCCTCTGTATCCTGCTTTTGTACTGCTCTGTCTCTCCTGGTTATCTGACCCACTTGGCTTGTCCCCTTTTACTCTTTGTCTTGTCCCTAGGTACTACGCGTTCGTCTGGCTTCTGACTCTCGGCTCTCCTTTACCACGTTTACTGTCTTTGCCCTGTGCTCTGCATGCTCAGTGTCATTCCCTGCACTCACGTGCTGTGGCTCCGTCACCTGGTCACGTGATCGCTCAGTGCCAGGTCCTGTGCTCACTACACTAGTCTAAGGTCCTTGTGCACTGTGTTTCTTTCTGCCTGCACTCCCTGCGCACATTCACATGCCCCCTGATAGCGACCCCCTGGGCAGTGCCAGTGACACCTTAGGTGTCATTACAGCAGGGAGTAAACTGTTGCCTGATTCTTCTGAATTTTGAGTTTCATATGGCTTGAGACAATAAGACTTGTGCCAACACGGTTTTGTAACCATTAACCTTGTGTAGCCATAAAGAAACTGTAACCACTATGATTGCCTGCCTCAACCTGTGATGACCAGTTTCAAGTTAATCTTGCTGTGTCTAGTCCTGTCACTGCGCCATCCTCAACCTGGGAGCAAAGTTTGGGATCAAAGGACTACGCTACATCTTTCTTTTTGCCCACTTACAGATACTTTTATGAGTGTAAATATATTTGTAAGAAAAAATAACAAAAGCTCTGATTGGCGATCTTGTGAGTTTTAACATCCAAAAGACATACATTTGCATATAACAATAATCTTAATTTTATAATCTTTCGAGATTATTTGTCTTTCCTTTACTTCATGGTCCCAATATTTATATAAAACTCAGAAGAATCATTATTGTAGTTATAAAAATCAATACATCTTTTTCTTTAGTTTATGCTATGAGTATGATAAACTTGTGACATTAGATTTAAATATGAATTAAACTATTTACTTCTCTTTACTTCTTTTTTTCCAAATGGCTTTATTTTTCCTTTAATTTCTTCTTAGATATATCTCTTTATTTCCCCAGCCTAAAAAGCATGTACGAATCATCAGCACAGATCGTTGTAGTTCTCACTTACTCTGGACATCTCTAAACTGTGGCACGTGTAGATGTGAAGGTACAGTTAATGATTGTTTTTTTTATGGTCTCCAGTTACAACACAGCTACATACTAAATAGTATCATTATTTCCATAGTGAAACTGTGGAGTTATGGTTTTTTATTTACTTTACTATACATAGTACTGCTATCATGCTGAAACACAAAAATAACTAAAGAACTGACTAAAGGATATAATTGTACATGAGACACAGAAGCTGAATTCACCTTTGTTTAGCTAGTGTGTTCACAGGGGTGACAAAGTATAAAAAGCCACAGTAAAAACACAAGCTGAACAAAGGCTGAACCCTACCACGCTACATGCTTGAACCGAGTTGTGGTTTTTCTTTTCTTCTTATGTAAAGTAATGAATAGGTGGCTCTTACATTTTTCTTTTCATTTGTTTCCATTTTTATGCTTTCATTAAATAGTTTGGATTTGTTTACATGGAGTTTTTTTAAAGTTATAAAAAGTCGCTTTCTAATGTTTCAACTGTGGATTTTAAGGTCGCACTGACACGCGTGTTCTTACAGACTAGACTCAAGCAATGAAGGTTGTAACATTAGAAATGGATATTTAATTTGCCCCATACAATGAGGATTGCATTGTTAGAAACAGAAAATATTCACATCTGTGGTGGACCCTAGAGGGCTTTGGATTGTGCTATAATTTTGTTAAAGGGTTAGTCCCGTCTCAAAGTAGCTGCTTGTAGGTCTCGGTTACCATAGGTGGTGTTATGAAACCAGCCAAGCACAGCTGCGCTAAGCTGTTTGCATAAGAACAAGGAGATGCATGGGAATTGTGAGAGTAATACTGTCACATCTCCATCAGGACCTGCTCCTGCAACATCTGCTCATGTTGTCAGGTGCCGCCATATTCATTTTGCAGGCAGCGCTGGTGATAGAAGAGACGTTGGAACTAGCTCTACATGGCACCGGCTCTGTCTAGCCACTTAGATTTGTGTGGCTAGGACCTGTAGTGCCATGAAGTCTGGTAGGATGGGTTTGTGTGCTATCCAACTGGAGTTATCAGCTCCCTGTGCTAGCTGATTGGAGCGCCCACACCCTACTTTAGATTCCAGCTTACTGCTGGAAGCTGCCAGATTTAGTCTTGTGCTTCTCTGGTTCTGTCCTGCTGTTATTTCCTTGTTGTTTCATTGCTACTTGTTTTGACCTCAGCTTATGTTTTGTGACTATTCTTATGGATCCTGATTTTGTCCTTTTATGCAACATCCTACGCATCGCCGGACGGCAGTCCTCCTGTAGGTAGCAATCCACTGGATCCTGTTGTAAGTCTAGATCTCTGTTTAGGAGTTAAATGGTGTTGAGTTTCTCTAGAATCTGCCAGTTGGAGTGGCTTGTGCCAAGTCTGTCCTTTGAGCCCGTGGCCTCAGACAAACGCTACAAATACTAAAAGTGCAGCTTTGCAATGCTGTTTCTGTAACACTCTTTCAATTCCATGGGCTTTACACAAACAGAATAGTTCAGCAGCACTTGGCCATTTTCATAAACTTTCCCCTGGTAGCCGGACCCTAGAATCATTTATTCCCATACCTGCCATGAAATGCAGAAAGGGGAATAATCCTTTAAAAATTAAAATAAATGATTACCATAATCCATATCATACCCCTAGTACTGTCAGCTTGCAAATTCATATGGATCTAAATGTCCCAGTTCTCTGTAAGAATATAGTGGATAGTTAAGTTAGGAGGTTTGATTTTATAGCTATCAGACCACAATCTATCACCAGGGAGTGTTTGAAGTCATGTATAAAAGGCTACATTGCCATATAAATTCAGTGGCAAATAGAGCTATGTCACTGACTTTATATATTATGATCTCATTGGGCTGGAGATGAACAGAAACACTCTCTCCTGTGATAAAATAGGTAGGGAAATGTGTTACACCAGAAAGTAACAGCTGAGAGCCCCTATTGTTGTGTTTGTGTACTCACAAACTCAAAAATTAAACATATTGGACAGCTGAACGGGTTATTCCAGGAGGCCTTAATACATTTTTGTTCCACACACATCCATACTTCAGTTTCCTCGTAGTCATCACATAATACTAATGTTTATAGAACTAGCATTATAGAAATGTGATTGCTTTTCTACATACAGTTGTGCTCAAAAATTTTCTTACCCGGGCAGAATATTTGCTTTCTTGGCCTTTTTTCAGAGAATATGAATGATAACACCAAACCTTTTTTTCCACTCATGGTTAGTGGTTGGGTGAAGCCATTTATTGTCAAACTACTGTGTTTTCTCTTTTTAAATCATAATGACAAACGAAAACATCCAAATGATCCTGATTAAAAGTTCACATACCCTATTTCTTAATACAACCTCTAACATCAATGACAACTTGAAGTCTTTTGTGGTAGTTTTGGATGAGGTCCTTTATTTTCTCAGATGGAAAAGCTGTGCACTCTTCTTGGAAAAATGCCTCCAGTTCCTGTAAATTCCTGGGCTGTCTAGCATGAACTGCGCACTTGAAATCTCCCCAGAGTGGCTCAATGATATTGAGGTTAGGAGACTGAGATGGCCATTCCAGAACCTTCACTTTGTTCTGCTGTAGCCTATGACAGACCAACTTGGCTTTGTGTTTTGGATCGTTGTCATGTTGGAACGTCCAAGTACGTCCCTGTTGTGAACTCTGTTTTCGGGCTCCCTCCTGTGGTCATGAATGGTACTTCGGCTGGTTCTGTCCGTGGACTTTCTCTGATGCCTGTGGGTGTTTCTGAGTTTCCTTCTACAGGTGAAGAGGCTAATTCGTTAGTGGGCTGCTCTATTTAACTCCACTTGGATCCTTGTCCGATGCCAGCTGCCAATGTTGTAGCATTGGTCTAGTTCGCTCCTGGATCTTCCTGGTTACCTGTTTCCTCCAGCAAAAGCTAAGTTTCGCTTTGCTTTTTTCTTGTTTGCTATTTTTTCTGTCCAGCATGCTTATGTGAATTTTGCCTTGCTTGCTGGAAGCTCTGGGACGCAGAGGGGCGCCTCCGCTCCGTTAGTCGGTGCGGATGGTATTTTTCCCTGCACTCTCTGTGTGGCTTTTTGTAGGGTTTTTTGCTGACTGCAAAGTGACCTTTCCTATCTTCTGTCTGTTTAGTAAGTCGGGCCTCTCTTTGCTAAATCTATTTCATCTCTGTGTTTGTGATTTCATCTTACTCACAGTCAATATATGTGGGGGGCTGCCTTTTCCTTTGGGGAATTTTCTCTGAGGCAAGATAGGCTTATTTTTCCTATCTCTAGGGCTAGCTAGTTCTGAGGCTGTGACGAGGCAGCTAGGTCATGATAGGAGCGCTCCACGGCTATTTCTAGTGTGCGTGATAGGATTAGGGATTGCGGTCAGCAGAGGTTCCACTTCCCAGAGCTTGTCCTGTTCTAATGTGCTATCAGGTCTTTTCTGGTGCTCTAACTACCAGGTCCACTATTTGTCCTAACCACCAGATCATAACAGTACAGCTGGCAAAAAGTATTGATGCATCTCAATAGAGGGATAAGTGAAGCTCTGAGACCATTTTTTTTTCTTTGCAGCGTGTTCTGTCTCACTTTTACCCTTTACCTCTGGGTGGTTCAGAACACAGGTGTGGACATGGACATTCAAGGTCTGTCCTCTTGGATGGATAATCTCACTACAAGGGTACAAAACATCCAAGATTTTGTGGTTCAGAATCCGATGTCAGAGCCTAAGATTCCAATTCCTGATTTATTTTTTGGTGATAGATCTAAGTTTTTTGAATTTCAAAAATAATTGTAAATTGTTTCTAGCTTTGAAACCTCGCTCCTCAGGTGATCCTGCTCAACAAGTAAGGATCATTATTTCTTTGTTACGTAGTAACCCTCAAGACTGGGCATTTTTCCTTGCGCCAGGAGATCCGGCATTGCGTGATGTGGATGCGTTTTTCCTGGCGCTCGGATTGCTTTATGACGAACCTAACTCTGTAGAGCATGCTGAGAAAACACTGTTGGCTCTGTGTCAGGGTCAGGATGAAGCAGAGATATATTGTCAGAAGTTTAGAAAGTGGTCTGTGCTCACTCAGTGGAATGAATGTGCCCTGGCAGCAATCTTCAGAAAGGGTCTCTCTGAAGCCCTTAAAGATGTCATGGTGGGATTTCCTATGCCTGCTGGTCTGAATGAGTCTATGTCTTTGGCTATTCAGATCGATCGGCGCTTGCGTGAGTGTAAAACTGTGCACCATTTGGCGGTACTATCTGAGCATGGGCCTGAGCCTATGCAGTGTGATAGGACTTTGACCAGAGCTGAACGGCAGGAACACAGACGTCGGAATGGGCTGTGTTTTTACTGTGGGGATTCCTCTCATGCTATCTCCGATTGTCCTAAGCGCACTAAGCGATTCGCTAGGTCTGCCACCATTGGTACGGTACAGTCAAAATTTCTATTGTCCGTTACTCTGATTTGTTCTTTGTCTTCCTACTCTGTTATGGCATTTGTGGATTCAGGCGCTGCCCTGAATTTGATGGATTTGGAGTATGCTAGGCGCTGTGGTTTTTTCTTGGAGCCCTTGCAGCATCCTATTCCATTGAGAGGAATTGATGCTACGCCTTTGGCCAAGAATAAGCCTCAGTACTGGACCCAATTGACCATGTGCATGGCTCCTGCACATCAGGAGGATATCCGTTTTTTGGTGTTACATAATCTGCATGATGTGGTCGTTTTAGGGTTACCATGGCTACAGGTCCATAATCCAGTATTGGACTGGAAATCTATGTCTGAGTCCAGCTGGGGTTGCCAGGGGGTACATGGTGATGTTCCATTTTTGTCAATTTCGTCTTCTACTCCTTCTGAGGTTCCGGAGTTTTTGTCGGATTATCAGGATGTATTTGATGAGCCCAAAGCCGGTGCCCTACCTCCTCATAGGGATTGCGATTGTGCAATTAATTTGATTCCTGGTAGTAAGTTTCCTAAGGGCCGATTGTTCAATTTATCGGTGCCTGAGCACGCCGCTATGCGGAGTTATATAAAGGAATCCTTGGAGAAAGGCCATATTCGCCCATCGTCATCACCGTTGGGAGCAGGGTTCTTTTTTGTGGCCAAGAAGGATGGTTCTTTGAGACCTTGTATTGATTACCGCCTTCTTAATAAAATTACTGTCAAATTTCAGTATCCTTTGCCGTTGCTGTCTGACTTGTTTGCTCGTATTAAAGGGGCTACTTGGTTTACCAAGATAGACCTTCGAGGGGCGTATAATCTTGTGCGTATTAAACGGGGCGATGAATGGAAAACAGCATTTAATACGCCCGATGGCCATTTTGAGTACCTGGTGATGCCACTCGGGCTTTCCAATGCTCCATCAGTATTTCAGTCCTTTATGCATGACATCTTCCGAGAGTACCTGGATAAATTCCTGATTGTGTATTTGGATGATATTTTGGCCTTTTCCGATGATTGGGAGTCTCATGTGAAGCAGGTCAGAATGGTGTTCCAGGTCCTTCGTGCTAATTCCTTGTTTGTGAAGGGGTCAAAGTGTCTCTTTGGAGTTCAGAGGGTTTCATTTTTGGGGTTCATTTTTTCCCCTTCTACTGTCGAGATGGACCCTGTTAAAGTCCAGGCCATTCATGATTGGACTCAGCCGACATCTGTGAAGAGCCTGCAAAAGTTCCTGGGCATTGCTAATTTTTATCGTCGCTTCATCGCTAATTTTTCTAGTGTTGCTAAACCATTGACTGATTTGACCAAGAAGGGTGCTGATGTGGTCAATTGGTCTTCTGCGGCCGTGGATGCTTTTCAGGAATTGAAGCGTCGTTTTTCTTCTGCCCCTGTGTTGTGCCAGCCAGATGTTTCGCTCCCGTTTCAGGTTGAGGTTGATGCCTCTGAGATTGGAGCAGGGGCTGTTTTGTCGCAAAGAAGTTCTGATGGCTCGGGAATGAAGCCATGTGCTTTCTTTTCTAGAAAGTTTTCGCCTGCTGAGCGCAATTATGATGTTGGTAATCGAGAATTGTTGGCCATGAAGTGGGCATTCGAGGAGTGGCGTCATTGGCTGGAAGGAGCCAAGCATCGTGTGGTGGTCTTGACAGATCACAAAAATTTGACTTATCTTGAGTCTGCCAAACGGTTGAATCCGAGACAGGCTCAATGGGCGTTATTTTTCTCCCGTTTTGATTTTGTGGTTTCGTACCTTCCGGGCTCTAAGAATGTGAAGGCTGATGCCCTGTCAAGGAGTCTTGTGCCTGACTCTCCGGGTGTTTCTGAGCCGGCAGGTATTCTCAAAGAGGGGATAATTTTGTCTGCCATCTCCCCTGATTTGCGGCGGGTGCTGCAAAAATTTCAGGCTGATAGACCTGACCGTTGCCCAGCAGAGAAACTGTTTGTCCCTGATAAATGGACTAGCAGAGTTATCTCTGAGCTTCATTGTTCAGTGTTGGCTGGGCATCCTGGAATCTTTGGTACCAGAGATTTGGTGGCTAGATCCTTTTGGTGGCCTTCTTTGTCACGGGATGTGCGTTCTTTTGTGCAGTCCTGTGGCACTTGTGCTCGGGCTAAGCCCTGCTGTTCTCGTGCTAGTGGGTTGCTTTTGCCCTTGCCGGTCCCGAAGAGGCCCTGGACGCATATTTCTATGGATTTCATTTCGGATCTCCCCGTCTCTCAAAAGATGTCGGTCATTTGGGTGGTTTGTGATCGCTTTTCTAAGATGGTCCATTTGGTACCCTTGTCTAAATTGCCTTCCTCCTCTGATTTGGTGCCATTGTTTTTCCAGCATGTGGTTAGTTTACATGGCATTCCGGAGAACATCGTTTCGAACAGAGGTTCTCAATTTGTTTTGAGGTTCTGGCGATCCTTTTGTGCTAGGATGGGCATTGATCTGTCTTTTTCCTCAGCTTTCCATTCTCAGACAAATGGCCAAACCGAACGAACTAATCAGACGTTGGAAACATATCTGAGATGCTTTGTTTCTGCTGATCAGGATGATTGGGTGTCCTTTTTGCCGTTGGCTGAGTTTGCCCTTAATAATCGGGCCAGCTCGGCTACTTTGGTTTCGCCGTTTTTCTACAATTCTGGTTTCCATCCTCGTTTCTCTTCAGGGCAGGTTGAGTCTTCAGACTGTCCTGGTGTAGATACTGTGGTGAATAGGTTGCAGCAGATTTGGACTCATGTGGTGGACAATTTGACATTGTCCCAGGAGAAGGCTCAACGTTTCGCTAACCGCCGGCGCTGTGTGGGTCCCCGACTTCGTGTTGGGGATTTAGTTTGGTTGTCGTCTCGTTATGTTCCTATGAAGGTTTCCTCTCCTAAGTTTAAGCCTCGTTTCATTGGTCCGTATAAAATTTCTGAGGTTATCAATCCTGTGTCATTTTGTTTGGCCCTTCCAGATTCTTTTGCCATCCATAATGTGTTCCATAGGTCGTTGTTGCGGAGATATGTGGCGCCTGTGGTTCCATCCGTTGACCCTCCTGCTCCGGTGTTGGTTGAGGGGGAGTTGGAGTATGTGGTGGAGAAGATTTTGGATTCTCGTATTTCGAGACGGAAACTCCAGTACTTGGTCAAGTGGAAGGGTTATGCTCAGGAGGATAATTCCTGGGTTTTTGCCTATGATGTTCATGCGGCCGATCTGGTTCGTGCCTTTCATTTGGCTTATCCTGGTCGGCCTGGGGGCTCTCGTGAGGGTTCGGTGACCCCTCCTCAAGGGGGGGTACTGTTGTGAATTCTGTTTTCGGGCTCCCTCCTGTGGTCATGAATGGTACTTCGGCTGGTTCTGTCCGTGGACTTTCTCTGATGCCTGTGGGTGTTTCTGAGTTTCCTTCTACAGGTGACGAGGCTAATTCGTTAGTGGGTTGCTCTATTTAACTCCACTTGGATCCTTGTCCGATGCCAGCTGCCAATGTTGTAGCATTGGTCTAGTTCGCTCCTGGATCTTCCTGGTTACCTGTTTCCTCCAGCAAAAGCTAAGTTTCGCTTTGCTTTTTTCTTGTTTGCTATTTTTTCTGTCCAGCATGCTTATGTGAATTTTGCCTTGCTTGCTGGAAGCTCTGGGACGCAGAGGGGCGCCTCCGCTCCGTTAGTCGGTGCGGATGGTATTTTTCCCTGCACTCTCTGTGTGGCTTTTTGTAGGGTTTTTTGCTGACTGTAAAGTGACCTTTCCTATCTTCTGTCTGTTTAGTAAGTCGGGCCTCTCTTTGCTAAATCTATTTAATCTCTGTTTGTGATTTCATCTTACTCACAGTCAATATATGTGGGGGGCTGCCTTTTCCTTTGGGGAATTTTCTCTGAGGCAAGATAGGCTTATTTTTCCTATCTCTAGGGCTAGCTAGTTCTGAGGCTGTGACGAGGCGCCTAGGTCATGATAAGAGCGCTCCACGGCTATTTCTAGTGTGCGTGATAGGATTAGGGATTGCGGTCAGCAGAGGTTCCACTTCCCAGAGCTTGTCCTGTTCTAATGTGCTATCAGGTCTTTTCTGGTGCTCTAACTATCAGGTCCACTATTTGTCCTAACCACCAGATCATAACACGTCCCATGTGCAGCTTCTGGGCTGATGATTGCAAATTTGCCTCCAGTATTTGTTGATAACGTGCTGCATTTATCTTTCCTTCAACTTTGACCAAGTTTACTGTGCCTTTGTAGCTCACACATCCCCAAAACATCAGCAATCCACCTCCGTGCTTTACAGTAGGACTTGTGTTCCTTTCATCATAGGTCTTGTTGGCCTTTCTACAAATGTAACGTTTGATTGTGATCTAAAAGTTAAATTTTAGTCTCATCACTCCAAATTACCTCGTTCAGAAGTTTTGAGGCTTGTCTCTGTGCTGTTTTGCGTATTGTAGGTGACATTCTTTGTGGCATTTGCAAAGTAATTGCTTTCTTCTGGAGACCTGACCATGCAGTCCATTTTTCTTCAAGTGCTTCTTTATTGTGCATCTTGAATTAGCAATTTCGCTAGTTTTCAGAGAGTCCAGTATTTCAGCTGATGTTATTTGTAAGATTTCTTTGCATCCCGAACAATTTTCCTGGCAGTTGTAGATGATATTTTTGTTGGTCTACCTGACTGTGATTTTGTTTTTACAGACCCCCTGATTTTCCATTTTTTAATCACAGTTTGAACACTGCTGACTGGCATTATCAATTCCTTGGTTATCTTTTTTATATCCCTTTCCTGTTTAATATAGTTCAACTAGCTTTTCCCATAAATTCGTTGACAATTCTTTTGCTTTCCCCATGAATCCCAATCAAGAAACGTCAGTGGCTGGATGAAAGATGTCAGAGTTTGTCTGGATCCCAGAAACTCACTCAGCTTTTATGCACACACTGATTACAAGCAAACAGGTCATAAGTTAGGATGTTACCTTTAGTAGCCATTCAAACTCATTTGTGTCAACTTCTGTGTGTAACGGGTTGGGCGGTGGAACCGCTGTGCCAAAGCCCAAGGAAGACCTGAAGGGGCGTGACTAGGAGCCTCACCCAATCTGACCAATGACACCACAATCCGTGGAGAGACAAGGGAGCTACTCAGGCCTGACCTTTGGTAGATGACGGCTGACCCCTAGAAGTGGATAGCTTGAATGGCCCGGGGAAATGTTTAACAGATGCAGACAGGCAGAGAAGATCACAGGAACTGCAGGTGCAGACAGGATGGTCTAACGGAGGAATGAACACTGATGGGTGCAGCTGGCTTGGCTACTGTAGAGGTGAGCATTGGTGGGTGCAGCTGGCTCAGCTGTCATTGAGATGAGCACTAATGGGTGCAGCTGGCTCTGCTGCCATTGAGAGGTGCACTGGTGGGTGCAGCTGGCTCAGCTACCGTTGAGGTAAGCACTGGCAGGTGCAGCTGTCTCAGCTGCCATTGATGTGAGCACTGGCAGGTGCAGCTGGCTTGGCTGCCGTTGAGGGGAGCACTGGAGGGTGCAGTTGGCTCTGCTGTCGTTGAGGTGAGCACTGGCGGGTGCAGCTGACTCTGCTGCCATTGAGGCGAGCTCTGGAGGGTGCAGCTGGCTCTGCTGCTGTTGAAGTGAGCACTGGTGAGTGCAGCAGACTCGGATACAAGTGTAGGGACCTGAGAACAGATAAGCATGTTAAGAACAAACTCACAACATTGCACAAGCTCCTCCATGTTGGAGGAGGTGGTTTAAATAGAAAGAGACCTCCAGCAATCGGCTGGGGACACTTCAGAGGAAGGAGCGTGGCCCCTTTAGGAAAGAGGAAGGGTGCACGCGTGCGCTCTAAGCACAGTGGCTGGAGACCTGCTAGGAGTGCATGCACCTCGGGAAGCTGCAGACCAGGAAAGGGCAGGACGGGAGTCTTGGCGGTGAGTACGTTGATGTCTCTGGAGGGAGAGAGGAACTGCAGGCAGAGATGTGGGCGCTACACTGTGCATGTTATCAGGCCAAAATCACCAGGGTATGGAAACTTTTGATCAGGGTCATTTGGATATTTTGGGTTGTCATTATGATTTAAAAAGAAAAAAACACCGTTGTTTGACAATAAATGGCTTCACCCAACCACTATAGATGAGTGGAGAAAAATGTTGGTGTTATCATTCCTATTCTCTGAAAAAAGGTCAAGAAAGCAAAAATTCTGCTGGGGTATGTAGACTTTTGAGCACAACTGTATAGTATATCTGTTAATAAAATATATGAAACATTCGTTTTCTTCATTTAGAACCAAGTTCTTCACTTGGAAGAAGCTGCTTAACACTAATGCCATACACTCTGGTAACTCACCACAAGATTGGAGTTCCTCGTCCTGTCCTTTTGGTCCCCTCAATTCTTGGAAGAATCTTGAGTGACAAACTATGTGCCAATAAAGACTTCATGAAGTGTGACACTGGTATATGATACTTATTCTCAATAACACTGGATTCTGCGATAAGCATTTCATTGAACTTTTCCCATTTTAGATCACCATAGATATTAGATTTCCTCTCTGTACATACACACTTAATGTTACGCATGCACTGTATGTTACACTGTTACACATACTCACATGGCATGTACATACACAGCACATATACTGCCTAGGTTAAACACAATGCAACATTTGTAGAGGACATACCAGTCTCTCTTTTCCTTTTTAATTCCTACAGTCTCTCATCATCAGTTTCTCCTGACCTCCCAAGGTGACCATGATGTTACTTCTCCACTTTTGGATTTTAAAGTGTACTGATAATGCATTATTATCAGACATTATCAGTGCAGTCTCTGGATTTTAATGGCTGGGCGCTCTTTTGGGGATAGGGATTCTGGGCAATTGGGACTTTGAAAAACGGACATACAAATTCAGCCTAAAGACTAGTTCAGACAAGGCAGAAGAAGAAATCTGCACAGTTTCATTATCTGGCATTCAGTTTTTTTGCATACTGTCTTATAAAAGGTGCAGTAACTTATTAGGCATACTGCAAATCAAACAGAAATAAACATTTCAATGCTTCTGTATGAAATATGCATACAGATCTACTTCGCCACGTATTTCCGCATTAGTATATTGTTTACATTTCCCCGGATCTGACATATAGGTCAGGCACATTTTGGTGGCTGCATAGAATATCCTAAATTTCCAATTTTTCCCACCATATTGTAGATACAGTACAAGCAACAGTATGGCCCCATAAGCTGTTATGAGTAAATTAACTACTAAAGGGGATAAGGGGATTTAAATGATTCTTGTTGCTCAGACTAAAAAATTGTTGACAAATATCATGAGACTTAAAATATTTCACAATTGCACATTAATTTCAGAGTGCTTGACAGATGCGGAATATGCAACAAGATACCAGCGCGGGGACATTATTGGGGAAAAGGAGGGCGAAAGCATACGCTGCTACTTTACTAGGCAGAATGTTGAAGCAGTAGCCCAGCAGGTGAGTTAATCGCTGCTGTTATACTTATCAATAGAAAATAATGTTCTACGAATAAGTGTTCTGATATATTTGTAAACTTTTATTCATAATGCAGAATGCACACTGCCTTTTGGAGCTTGGACTCTCCTGTCTCTCCGCTCTGATTCGTGTAGGAATATATCCTATCATATTACATATCCCACTAAATGAAAAGAGTATTAAGAAATTAAAGTGAGTACATTTTGTTGCATTTCATGAGTACAGTGTGGAATTATATTTGTATGAACTTGTAAGTAGGCAGATGATTGACAAATTTGTTTTTACACCACGTCAGACTATTGGACTGGACTGTTTAACCCCTCTGTGACCTTAGACGTACTATCCCGTCGAGGTGCCCTGGGCTTATCTGACCCTGGACGGGATAGTACGTCATAGCCGATCGGCCGCGCTCACGGGGGGAGCGCGGCCGATCGCGGCCGGGTGTCAGCTGCTTATCGCAGCTGACATCCGGCACTATGTGCCAGGAGCGGTCACGGACCGCCCCCGGCACATTAACCCCTGGCACACCGCGATCAAAGATGATCGCGATGTGCCGGCGGTACAGGGAAGCACCGCGCAGGGAGGGGGCTCCCTGCGGGCTTCCCTGAGCCCCCCGCAGCAACGCGATGTGATCGCGTTGCTGCGAGGGTCTCCTCACCTCCCTCCTTGCTCGAGCCCCGGATCCAAGATGGCCGCGGATCCGGGTCCTGCAGGGAGGGAGGTGGCTTCACAGAGCCTGCTTAGAGCAGGCACTGTGAAGGCTGCAGCGCTGTAAGTCAGATCAGTGATCTGACAGAGTGCTGTGCAAACTGTCAGATCACTGATCTGTGATGTCCCCCCCTGGGACAAAGTAAAAAAGTAAAAAAAAAATTTTCCAAATGTGTAAAAAAAATAAAAAAAAATATTCCAAAATAATGAAAAAAATATATATATATTATTCCCATAAATACATTTCTTCATCTAAATAAAAAAAAAAAAACAATAAAAGTACACATATTTAGTATCGCCACGTCCGTAACGACCCGACCTATAAAACTGTCCCACTAGTTAACCCCTTCAGTAAACACCGTAAGAAAAAAAAAAAAAAAACGAGGCAAAAAACAACGCTTTATTATCATACCGCCGAACAAAAAGTGGAATAACACGCGATCAAAAGGACAGATATAAATAACCATGGTACCGCTGAAAGCGTCATATTGTCCCGCAAAAAAAGAGCTGCCATACAGCATCATCAGCAAAAAAATAAAAAAGTTATAGTCCTGAGAATAAAGCGATGCAAAAATAATTATTTTTTCTGTAAAATAGTTTTTATCGTATAAAAGCGCCAAACCATAAAAAAATGATATAAATGAGGTATCGCTGTAATCGTACTGACCCGAAGAATAAAACTGATTTATCAATTTTACCAAACGCGGAACGGTATAAACGCCTCCCCCAATAGAAATTCATGAATAGCTGGCTTTTGGTCATTCTTCCTCACAAAAATCGGAATAAAAAGCGATAAAAAAATGTCACGTGCCCAAAAATGTTTTCAATAAAAACGTCAACTCGTCCCGCAAAAAACAAGACCTCACATGACTCTGTGGACCAAAATATGGAAAAATTATAGCTCTCAAAATGTGGTATTGCAAAAAATATTTTTTGCAATAAAAAGGGTCTTTCAGTGTGTGACGGCTGCCAATCATAAAAATCCGCTAAAAAACTCGCTATAAAAGTAAATCAAACCCCCCTTCATCACCCCCTTAGTTAGGGAAAAATAAAAAAAAATGTATTTATTTCCATTTTCCCATTAGGGCTAGGGTTAGGGCTAGGATTAGGGTTAGGGTTAGGGCTAGGGTTAGGGCTAGGGTTAGGGTTAGGGCTAGGGTTAGGGCTAGGGTTAGGGTTAGGGCTAGGGTTAGGGCTAGGGTTAGGGTTAGGGTTAGGGCTAGGGTTAGGGCTAGGGTTACGGCTAGGGTTAGGGTTAGGGCTAGGGTTAGGGTTAGGGCTAGGGTTAGGGTTAGGGTTGGGGCTACAGTTAGGGTTGGGGCTAAAGTTAGGGTTAGGGTTTAGATTACATTTACAGTTGGGAATAGGGTTGGGATTAGGGTTAGGGGTGTGTCAGGGTTAGAGGTGTGGTTAGGGTTACCGTTGGAATTAGGGTTAGGGGTGTGTTTAGATTAGGGTTTCAGTTATAATTGGGGGGTTTCCACTGTTTCGGCACATCAGGGGCTCTCCAAACACGACATGGCGTCCGATCTCAATTCCAGCCAATTCTGCGTTGAAAAAGTAAAACAGTGCTCCTTCCCTTCCGAGCTCTCCTGTGTGCCCAAACAGGGGTTTACCCCAACATATGGGGTATCAGCGTACTCAGGACAAATTGGACAACAACTTTTGTGGACCAATTTCTCCTGTTACCCTTGGGAAAATACAAAACTGGGGGCTAAAAAATAATTTTTGTGGGAAAACAAAAAGATTTTTTATTTTCACGGCTCTGCGTTATAAACTGTAGTGAAACACTTGGGGGTTCAAAGTTCTCACAACACATCTAGATAAGTTCATTGAGGGGTCTAGTTTCCAATATGGGGTCACTTGTGGGGGGTTTCTACTGTTTAGGTACATTAGGGGCTCTGCAAACGCAATGTGACGCCTGCAGACCAATCCATCTAAGTCTGCATTCCAAATGATGCTCCTTCCCTTCCGAGCCCTCCCATGCGCCCAAACGGTGGTTCCCCCCCACATATCGGGTATCAGCGTACTCAGGACAAATTGGACAACAACATTTAGGGTCCAATTTCTCCTGCTAACCTTGGAAAAATACAAAACTGGGGGCTAAAATATAATTTTTGTGGAAAAAAAAATATTTTTTATTTGCATGGCTCTGCGTTATAAACTGTAGTGAAATACTTGGGGGTTCAAAGCTCTCACAACACATCAAGATGAGTTCCTTAGGGGGTCTACTTTCCAAAATGGTGTCACTTGTGGGGGGTTTCTACTGTTTAGGTACATTAGGGGCTCTGCAAACGCAATGTGACGCCTGCAGACCATTCCATCTAAGTCTGCATTCCAAATGGCGCTCCTTCCCTTCCGAACCCTCCCATGCGCCCAAACGGTGGTTCCCCCCCACATATGGGGTATCAGCGTACTCAGGACAAATTGGACAACAACTTTTGGGGTCCAATTTCTCCTGTTACCCTAGGGAAAATACAAAACTGGGGGCTAAAAAATAATTTTTGTGGGAAAAAAATTTTGTTTTATTTTTATGGCTCTGCATTATAAACTTCTGTGAAGCCCTTGGTGGGTCAAAGTGCTCACCACACATCCAGATAAGTTCCTTAGGGGGTCTACTTTCCAAAATGGTGTCACTTGTGGGGGGTTTCAATGTTTAGGCACATCAGTGGCTCTCCAAACGCAACATGGTGTCCCATCTCAATTCCTGTCAATTTTGCATTGAAAAGTCAAACGGCGCTCCTTCCCTTCCGAGCTCTCCCATGCGCCCAAACAGTGGTTTACTGCCACATATGGGGTATCAGCGTACTCGGGACAAATTGGACAACAACTTTTGAGGTCCAATTTCTTCTCTTACCCTTGGAAAAATAAAAAATTGGGGGCAAAAATATAATTTTTGTGAAAAAATATGATTTTTTATTTTTACGGTTCTGCATTATAAACTTCTGTGAAGCACTTGGTGGGTCAAAGTGCTCACCACACCTCTAGATAAGTTCCTTAGGGGGTCTACTTTCCAAAATGGTGTCACTTGTGGGGGGTTTCAATGTTTAGGCACATCAGTGGCTCTCCAAACGCAACATGGCGTCCCATCTCAATTTCTGTCAATTTTGCATTGAAAAGTCAAACTGCGCTCCTTCCCTTCCGAGCTCTCCCATGCGCCCAAACAGTGGTTTACTGCCACATATGGGGTATCAGCGTACTCAGGACAAATTGGACAACAACTTTTGAGGTCCAATTTCTTCTCTTACCCTTGGAAAAATAAAAAATTGGGGGCAAAAATATAATTTTTGTGAAAAAATATGATTTTTTATTTTTACGGTTCTGCATTATAAACTTCTGTGAAGCACTTGGTGGGTCAAAGTGCTCACCACACATCCAGATAAGTTCCTTAGGGGGTCTACTTTCCAAAATGGTGTCACTTGTGGGGGGTTTCAATGTTTAGGCACATCAGTGGCTCTCCAAACGCAACATGGCGTCCCATCTCAATTCCTGTCAATTTTGCATTGAAAAGTCAAATAGCGCTCCTTCCCTTCCGAGCTCTCCCATGCGCCCAAACAGTGGTTTACTGCCACATATGGGGTATCAGCGTACTCAGGACAAATTGGACAACAACTTTTTGGGTCCAATTTCTCCTGTTACCCTTGGTAAAATATAACAAATTGGAGCTGAAGTAAATTTTTTGTGTAAAAAAGTTAAATGTTCATTTTTATTTAAACATTCCAAAAATTCCTATTAAACACCTGAAGGGTTAATAAACTTCTTGAATGTGGTTTTGAGCACCTTGAGGGGTGCAGTTTTTAGAATGGTGTCACACTTGTGCATTTTCTATCATATAGACCCCTCAAAATGACTTCAAATGAGACGTGGTCCCTAAAAAAAAATGGTGTTGTAAAAATGAGAAATTGCTGGTCAACTTTTAACCCTTATAACTCCCTAACAAAAAAAAAATTGGTTCCAAAATTATGCTGATGTAAAGGAGACATGTGGGAAATGTTACTTATTAAGTATTTTGTGTGACATATCTCTGTGATTTAATTGCATAAAAATTCAAAGTTTGAAAATTGCGAAATTTTCAAAATTTTCGCCAAATTTCCGTTTTTTTCACAAATAAACGCAGGTACTATCAAAGAAATTTTACCACTATCATGAAGTACAACATGTCACGAGAAAACAATGTCAGAATCACCAGGATCCGTTGAAGCGTTTCGGAGTTATAACCTCATAAAGGGACAGTGGTCAGAATTGTAAAAATTGGCCTGGTCATTAACGTGCAAACCACCCTTGGGGGTAAAGGGGTTAAAAAGGATCCTAGAAAAAAGTTAAAAGGAATTCTCAAGTTATTAAAGGGAATCCGTAAGCAGGTTTTTGCTATGTAAACTGAAGGTAGAATGCTGTAGGAACAGAGACCCTGATTCCAATGATGTATCAGTTACTAGACTGTGTGTTGTTGTTTCAATAAAATCGTTCTTTTATAAACAGGAGATTATCACCACAGGACTAGCTGCCACGTGCATTCTAGTCAGCTAGGTGTAAACCCACCTCCTCTACTGATTAGTAGCTTACTGTCAATGTACTTAGAAAAGTTCCCACATGTGGTATGGGAGGGGTTAAATAGGGCTTAGCATTTAGAGCACTGCTAGATCCGCAGCAGAGAAAACTGTGATTGTATCAAAAACGACAGCATGCAGTTAACGACACATAGTTGGAATCAGAGTCTCGGTCCCTAAGGATCCTGCTCCCATATTACTTAGTAAAAGAATGATGACAGATTCTCTTTAGTTTGCTTTACATAGTATGAAAATAAGCATATTGTTGAGTTCTCCCAGAGCAGGTCTCTTAATCACAGCTCTCACTGCCCAAAGTTGTCGGCTTGTTCAAATTTCCTATCCTTTCCATGGGTGAATATAGTGATGACAGTGTAGAACTCAGGACAAATAAGTGATAGCTGAATGTGTTACAGCAGAACTTGTGCTGAGCTTTATCGTTCTATTAATGCTACAGTTCTGACCAGAACTGGCACTGAAGGAGAAGAGCCCACCCCACCAGAAACCAGGAAGTAAGGAGACAGTTAGGAGACACCATAGTCTGAGCTGCTCAAGAGACAACTTGAGAATACTCCTTTAAGACCCTCAAAAAACATTAGACTAAAGTCGGCTGACCCCACCAAGTTTGGTGGATCATCTGACAATCTAATGTGTATAGCTGCCACCCAACTTTTCCCTGATAGATGATGAAATGGAAAAGAAGGATGGGCACTTTGGATTTTTTTTTTATGCAGGGTAAACTGACCTGCAGTGCCTTTTTTGCATCTGCAGCATGTGGATTTTTCATGCATGTACCTTGAGTTTCTCGATGGAATTGCATTAGCTGCAGAAAATCTGATGGTATAAGACACATACACATTTTCAATCCGTTTTTGCTGTGGAAACGCACTAAAAATTATGTAGGTTTACAAGACCGTTTTGTCAAAGTCAAGGAAGCATCAAAAACAAAGCAGCTGCATTTTAAACATGACACACCAAAGACAAAAAAATTAGGGTTAAAAAAGTAATAAAAATGCATGTTTAACCCCTTTCTGACATTGGGCGTACTATTCCGTCCATGTGGGGTGGGCCCTAATTCCCAAGGACGGAATAGTACGTCCAGCGCGATCGGCCGCGCTCATGGGGGGAGCGCGGCCGATCGCGGCCGGGTGTCAGCTGCCTATCGCAGCTGACATCCGGCACTATGTGCCAGGAGTGGTCACGGACTGCCCCCGGCACATTAACCCCTGGCACACTGCGATCAAACACGATCGCGGTGTGCCGGCGGTATAGGGAAGCATCGCGCAGGGAGGGGGCTCCCTGCGGGCTTCCCTGAGACCCCCGCAGCAACGCGATGTGATCGTGTTGCTGCGAGGGTCTCTTACCTCCTCCATGCAGGCCCGGATTCAAGATGGCCGCGGCATCTGGGTCCTGCAGGGAGGTGGCTTCACTGCGCCTGCTCAGAGCAGGCGGCGAGAAGCCAGGAGAAGTGCACGTCAGATCGCTGATCTGAAACAGTGCACAGCAAAGTGTCAGATCAGCGATCTTACACTATAACATGATGCCCCCCCCTGGGGCAATGTTATAGTGTAAAAAAAATATTCCAATGTGTAAAAAAAATTGCAAAAAAATCCAAAAAAAAAATATATATTGTTCCTATAAATACATTTCTTTATCTAAATTTAAAAAAAAAAACAATGAAAGTACACATATTTAGTATCACCGCGTCCGTAACGACCCCACCTATAAAACTATATCACTACTTAACCCCTTCAGTGAACACCGTGAAAAAAAAAACGAGGCAAAAAAACAACGCTTTATTCTCATACCACCAAACAAAAAGTGGAATAACACGCGATCAAAAAGACAGATATAAATAACCATGGTACCGCTGAACACGACATCTTGTCCCGCAAAAAACGAGCCGCCTTACAGCATCATCAGCAAAAAAATAAAAAGATATAGTCCTCAGAATAAAGCGATGCAAAAATAATTATTTTTTCTATAAAATAGTTTTTATCGTATAAAAGCGCCAAAACATAAAAAAATTATATAAATGAGGTATCGCTGTAATGGTACTGACCCGAAGAATAAAACTGCTTTATCAATTTTACCAAACGCGGAACGGTATAAACGCCTCCCCCAAAAGAAATTCATGAATAGCTGGTTTTTAGTCATTCTGCCTCACAAAAAAAATCGGAATAAAAAGCGATCAAAAAATGTCACGTGCCCGAAAATGTTACCAATAAAAACGTCAACTCGTCCCGCAAAAAAAAAGACCTCACATGACTCTGTGGACTCAAATATGGAAAAATGATAGCTCTCAAAATGTGGTAACGCAAAAAATATTTTTTGCAATAAAAAGCCGTCAACGTGTGTGACGGCTGCCAATCATAAAAATCCGCTAAAAAACCCACTATAAAAGTAAATCAAACCCCCCTTCATCACCCCCTTACTTAGGGAAAAATTAAAAATTAAAAAAATGTATTTATTTCCATTTTCCCATTAGGGTTAGGGTTAAGGTTAGGGCTAGGGTTAGGGCTAGGGTTAGGGCTAGGTTTAGGGCTAAGGTTAGGGCTAGGGTTAGGGCTAGGGTTAGGGTTGGGGCTAGGGTTAAGGCTACAGTTAGGGTTGGGGCTGAAGTTAGGGTTAGGGTTGGGGCTAAAGTTAGGGTTAGGGTTTGGATTACATTTACGGTTGGGAATAGGGTTGGGATTAGGGTTAGGGGTGTGTCTGGGTTAGAGGTGTGGTTAGGGTTACCATTGGGATTAGGGTTAGGGGTGTGTTTGGATTAGGGTTTCAGTTATAATTGGGGGGTTTCCACTGTTTAGGCACATCAGGGGCTCTCCAAAAGCGACATGGCGTCCGATCTCAATTCCAGCCAATTCTGCGTTGAAAAAGTAAAACAGTGCTCCTTCCCTTCCGAGCTCTCCCCTGTGCCCAAACAGGGGTTTACCCCAACATATGGGTTATCAGCGTACTCAGGACGAATTGGAAAACAACTTTTGGGGACCAATTTCTCCTTTTACCCTTGGGAAAATACAAAACTGGGGCTAAAAAATAATTTTTGTGGGAAAAAAAAGATTTTTTATTTTCACGGCTCTGCGTTATAAACTGTAGTGAAACACTTGGGGGTTCAAAGTTCTCACAACACAGATACGTTCCTTGGGGGGTCTAGTTTCCAATATGGGGTCACTTCTGGGGGGTTTCTACTGTTTAGGTACATTAGGGGCTCTGCAAACGCAATGTGACGCCTGCAGACCAATCCATCTAAGTCTGCATTCCAAATGATGCTCCTTCCCTTCCGAGCTCTGTCATGCGCCCAAACAGTGGTTTACTACCACATATGGGGTATCTGCGTACTCAGGACAAATTGTACAACAACTTTTGGGGTCCATTTTCTCCTGTTACCCTTGGTAAAATAAAACAAATTGGAGCTGAAGTAAATTTTTTGTGAAAAAAGTTAAATGTTCATTTTTATTTAAACATTCCAAAAATTCCTGTGAAGCACCAGAAGGGTTAATAAACTTCTTGAATATGGTTTTGAGCACCATGAGGGGTGCAGTTTTTAGAATGGTGTCACACTTGGGTATTTTCTATCATATAGACCCCTCAAAATGACTTCAAATGAGATGTGGTCCCTAAAAAAAATGGTGTTGTAAAATTGAGAAATTGCTGGTCAACTTTTAACCCTTATAACTCCCTAACAAAAAAAATTTTGGATCCAAAATTGTGCTGATGTAAAGTAGACATGTGGGAAATGTTACTTATTAAGTATTTTGTGTGACATATCTCTGTGATTTAATTGCATAAAATTTCAAAGTTGGAAAATTGCGAAATTTTCAAAATTTTCGGCAAATTTCTGTTTTTTTCACAATTAAACGCAGGTAATATCAAAGAAATGTTACCACTAACATGAAGTACAGTATGTCACGAGAAAACAATGTCAGAATCACCACGATCCGTTGAAGCGTTCCAGAGTTATAACCTCATAAAGGGACAGTGGTCAGAATTGTAAAAATTGGCCTGGTCATTAACGTGCAAACCACCCTTGGGGGTAAAGGGGTTAAAAAACGCACTCAGAAATGCAATGAAAAAATCTAATTCAGATAGTAGGGGCAGAAATGCTGAAGAAAATCTTCACCAAGTACTCATTGTAAGAACTTAACATAAGGTTTGGGCAACACAGCAGCTTGTGGCCATGTGACATGAGATTGTAAGATACATATTATGTGTGTATATGTTGTATAATTGTGACAGTTCTCTCTGCATTCTTTAGAAAAACACGGCAATGGTGGGGAAAGTGTGAAGATCTGCTGCTGGAGTGCGCTCAAAGGGAGGAGGCTGAGCTGGATTCTCTCCCCTGTTTGTACAGGACGGTGTATCCCGATAGCTGGAGTGACACAGACTCTCTTCTTTGCACAGTAAAAGATGCTATTTTGGATGAACAGAAGAGAACTATTTGGTTGGAAAATCAGCCTTGCTAACCTTGAAAAAACAAACAAAGACTAGTTCACGAGCTACTTTGCCCTGCAGATATTGTCATGAAATCTTGACCCTAAAATCTGTTCCGATTATTTTTAACATTTTTAAATTGGAAAACTCACAACAAATATGGTGTGTGGACTTGGCTTTAGAAGCCTGTGACAGGTGGTGTAAGCCACCTTCCCATCATGAACTCTGGAATTGAAAAACTCAGCACAGAAACACAATATACCCTTCATTATACTTCAATTGGGGGGCTTCTATTTGTGTGGCCACAATCGATTAAAGTGGAACAACTGAGCATTTCACAAGGTCTAGAGCTATCCATAATCCTTACGAATGAGCATCAATGTAGTTAGGATGACACTTTGCACTTCTAGATGGATGGGAGCGACATAATGAATTATTTATCATCCATACAGAAAAAAGTAAATATTTATTGAGCACAACTTCAGACTTAAAGTAATTTTATTATTATATTAAGCATGTCATAGTTTATTTTATCAACAAGTGATTTTGTGTTATTTTAGATGTTAGTACTATTTTGACCTTGTACATGTTTGGAGTTTTTTTTTACCACACTATTGGGGTATTTATATGTGGCATTTATGATTAGTTGTAATTATGTCTATTTGGATTGAAAAAGAGATTTTATACCATGAAACGCGTTATCTTGTGTAACAATAAACATCTTACTTGCTTACACAGTACTTGCTTGAACACCGAGTCATTGGGAAAAGAGCAGCATCCTGGGAATTGTTTCGTGGCAACCAACACCTTTCTACATTTCTCTCCATTCCCAATGGTTGCAGTGTCTATGTACTTTTGGATAAACACTTAGGATGTATCATTACAAGGGATCAGCGATCGTGCTCGGTGATACTTGGATATCACTCGAGTATCTGAATGCTTGGCTATGCTTGTTACTCAGTGAGCATTAGGCGGTGTTTGATTTAAAACTCAAATCCCCACCCCGCATGTTTAACGCCTACTACACAGCCAATACACCTTTGGGGATTGCCTATGAGTCTTTGTAATGTTGAAGCCATCTTGGTAGTGACATTACTGTGATTGGCTGGAAGTATTACATCATCAGGGGTATAAAAGGACAGGTGCCACCAAGCTCGGCTCACTGACGCCATTGCACAGCTGGGGGACAGTTGTTAGTGGTAGCAGAGAGTGCTTGTCTAGGCCACAGTATAATGAATCAGAGTCTTGTAGTGTTGACACTGGTGCTGAAGTTGAGCCATCATACTAAGAACCCTTGTGAGGGCTAATCCTTTGCTTTGCTATTTGTATCACATACATTCTGCATTTAATCTAGGGAGGGAGTGTTGTAAGAGTAGAAAGAAAGGCCAGAGTACTCGGAGAAGTCAGGGATTAGAGCTTTGCATTACCTTGCAAAATATGTAGCTGCGGAAGTTGATTTTTTCTTTTTGTATGTGAAAAAATTGAATATATTGTGATTAGTGATGGGCGAGCACTAAAATGCTCGGGTGCTCGTTGCTCGGGTTGACCAGATTGGTATTCTCAGGTACTCGGCCAGAACAACAAGCCCATTGTAAGTTTATGGGAAACCTGACTATTTTTAGGCTATATGCACATGTTCAGGATTTCTTGCAGAAATTTCCTGAGCAAAACAGGACATTTTCTGCAAGAAATCCGCATGCGTTTTTTTGCGCGTTTTTCTCGCATTTTTACCATGTTTTTACTGCGTTTTTGGTGCGTTTTTTTTTTGCTGATTTTTCCGGATGTTTCCAATGCAATAATATAGTGGGAAATCCGCAAAAAAAAACCGCAAAATTAATGAATAGCTGCGTTTATTACCGCAATGCGTTTTTTTCGCGAAAAAAATGCATCATGTGCACAAAAATTGCGGAATGCATTCTAAATGCTGGGATGCATAATGTATGCGTTTTTTTTCCACGTTTTTATAGCAAAAAAACGTGAAAAATCTGCAACTTGTGCACACAGCCTAACTGCGATCACCCTGGTGGGTCCTTTTAAGGTCTAAAAACATCTGAAAATGATGGAAACACTGCTCAAATGACACAGGGACATCATGGCAAATGTCCCTGGAAGCATTTCTGACTCCTAGGTCATAGCTTTAAGCAATGTTGTCAGAGTTTCACGCCATTTTTACAAGTGCACCAAAAAACATACAAAACTGAAACCCAAATGGATTTAGCTGGGAAATATGTTAAGGAACATCCTTTCCAGGGTAATGGCTTGTATAAAAGGCAAAATAATTAACTCCAAACAAAAATGTCCCTCCACCACTTGGGCTTTGTTCACACGCAGAGTTTTTGATGCGCTTTTCAACTTTAACATTGCTTTCAACCACTACAAATGTGTTCACTGGGAAATGTCATTGTATCATTTAACACCCCTAGCTGGCCATGTGGTGTGTGACACATGAGCAGATACATCTTGTTTCATTAATGATGGAGGGACTCTTAAAGTCACAGAGCCTATTTTTGAGGGGCATCAGGCAGCATTAATCTTCTTAAAGGGCCATTAAACTGTTACTGCCTATGCAGATAGTGGCTGGGCTGCCCAAAATTAGGACGCACCCCAATACCCCTTTCACAAGATGTACAGGAGGGCCTCCTGAAAAAAATGTTGCATTGAATGCAAGGCCTGCCCTGCACCAAAGTTACCTGCACCCCAATAACCCTTTCAGCAGTTGTACTTGAGGGCTTCAGGACAAAAATTTTCCCATTAGAAAAAAAGTGTGTCTTCCATACTGTTTGCTTATGCGGTGAATGCAAGGCCAATGTTATATGCACTCCAATTACCCTTTGAAACCACGTACTGGATGGCCACATGAAACAAAAGTTCCCATTATTTTTTTACCATAAATTTTGTCCATGAAGTGAATGCAAAGCTTGGCACCACAATCCCCCTTGGAAGAAACGTGGAGGAGGGTCTCATAAAAAAATTTTTAAATTACAAAGGAGCGCTTCACCTTTACTTAGAATGCCCATACACTAAGTGCATGGGCTGAGAAACATTTCCCATTTGTTTACGGCCATCATACACCCATGCAAAAAACTAGAGTGGCTGTAGCATCACGGAATACATTCAGCCTCGTCGTCTGAATAGACGTGGAGGATGTCCTCCTATGAATGTTTTCCAAAATTAAAAGAGCAGGACTCCTATACTTGTAATGCCCATACACTAAGTGTAAGGGCTGACAAACATTTCCCCCTGGGGATCTCCTTTTTTTAAAAAAAAGTTCTTTACGGGCATCATAAACACACTTGCCAAAAATTAGAGTGACTGTTGCATCACAGAATACGGTCACCCTCTAGTGGTGGTGTCTGAATAGGCATGGAGGATGTCCTCTATGAATGTTTTCCCAATTTAAAGGAGTGGGTCTCCTATACTTGTAAGGCTGGAGTTACACATAACGTATAAAAATACGGTCTGTTTTTTACAGACCAAATACGCAGAAATGTTCCCTGAACAGTGATCCATATGTCATCCGTAGGCAAGGTGTGGCTGTGTATGTTGTGCATGTAAACCTACGTATGGCATCCGTATGGCAAGATTTTCTCGCCGGCTTGCAAAATGGACATAGAATGGATCCATGGGCTCAAATATTCGTGAAAACATATATACAGTCTATATATACACTGTATATATATATATATATATATATGTGTGTGTCAGTGAGACATATACTGTATATATACAATACAGACCAAAAGTTTGGACACACCTTCTCATTTAAATATTTTTCTGTATTTTCATGACTATGAAAATTGTACATTCACACACTGAAGGCATCAAAACTATGAATTAACACATGTGGAATTGTATACTTAACAAAAAAGTGTGAAACAACTGAAATTATGTCTTATATTCTAGGTTCTTCAAAGTAGCCACCTTTTGCTTTGATGACTGCTTTGCACACTCTTGGCATTCTCTTGATGAGCTTCAAGAGGTAGTCACCGGGAATGGTCTTCCAACAATCTTGAAGGAGTTCCCAGAGATGCTTAGCACTTGTTGGCCCTTTTGCCTTCACTCTGCGGTCCAGCTAGCCCCAAACCATCTCGATTGGGTTCAGGTCCGGTGACTGTGGAGGCCAGGTCATCTGGCGTAGCACTCCGTCACTCTCCTTCTTGGTCAAATAGCCCTTACACAGCCTGAAGGTGTGATTGGGGTCATTGTCCTGTTGAAAAATAAATGATGGTCCAACTAAACGCAAACCGGATGGAATAGCACGCTGCTGCAAGATGCTGTGGTAGCCATACTGGTTCAGTATGCCTTCAATTTTTAATAAATCCCCAACAGTGTCACCAGCAAATAACCCCCACACCATCACACCTCCTCCTCCATGCTTCATCAGGAGTCCATCCGTTCACCTTTTCTGCATCGCACAAAGACACGGTGGTTGGAACCAAAGATCTCAAATTTGGACTCATCAGACCAAAGCACAGATTTCCACTGGTCTAATGTCCATTCCTTGTATTCTTTAGCCCAAACAAGTCTCTTCTGCTTGTTGCCTGTCCTTAGCAGTGGTGTCTTAGCAGCTATTTTACCATGAAGGCCTGCTGCACAAAGTCTCCTCTTAACAGTTCATGAATCAAAAAACTCACTGAAAAGGTCAGCATGACAAGTACTCGTAGAAAAATCATACTATAATTAGAAATGGTAACCCACTGATCAATAAAATATTGGACACATTGTAATGGACAGGTCACTAAACATAAATGGGCAGGGGGGCAAACATGGAAAGAAAGACGACCATATACGGTAGTCCACAAATATATAAACATGAAAAATCATTATTTGAACAATAAAAAGAGCAACAGATAATACAGGCGTGAGAAAGGCGCACCAGAAGTGCAACCACTGTAAAAAGGTACAACTGTAGCAAGAGTGCACGGATACAGGGAACCACCTGTCACCTCAATCACATTAAATAATGGTATATTTACCACTCCCTATCAGAGAAACTGATCCAGGGGAGAACTTGATATAAGTGGTGAACATGTCTGCCGATGTATAAACCGCAACTTAATGAATAAGGGTCAAACAGACCAAAAACAGCACAATTATGCAAAAATTCTTTCCCACTAAGGAATATATATATAGCTGAAGGGATGGACATTACCTTTTATAGGCGGCGCAGAAGTGGAGGTTCCCGGGGTCCGTGCACTCACCCTGACATACGTTTCGGACACTCTCCTTCCTCAACGGGCGTGGCACTAAGTGCCAGCAGCAAGTTTAAAGGGACACTGTCACCTGAATTTGGAGGGAACAATCTTCAGCCATGGAGGCGGGGTTTTGGATTCACCCTTTCCTTACCCGCTGGCTGCATGCTGGCTGCAATATTGGATTGAAGTTCATTCTCTGTCCTCCGTAGTACATGCCTGCACAAGGCAATCTTGCCTTGCGCAGGTGTGTACTATGGAGGACAGAGAATGAACTTCAATCCAATATTGCAGCCAGCATGCAGCCAGCGGGTAAGGAAAGGGTCAATCAAACACCCAAAAACCCCGCCTCCATGGCTGAAGATTGTTCCCTCCAAATTCAGGTGACAGTGTCCCTTTAAGTAGCATTGGCCACCGGAAATGCAAGGTGCACATGACCCCGGAAGTATGTGCTGGTACCCATAGCGACACACATATAAACAAAAATTTGGGGAAATAAAACAAGCAACAAGCGGTGGAAACTATCGCCATTCCACCGGCGCATGCACCGCGCCTCACCCAGGAAAAGAAACACATGGGGCCCCATGTTTTCCAATGCCAGGCGGGCAGCTGGTAGCTGCACTGGAGCAAGGGGGCGGAGTCACCGCAGCGCGTGCGCAGTGCATCAATAGTGGAAGACCCACCATTATCGATGAGGGCAAAAAGAGGACCAGAAGTTATATAGCAAGCTGGGAAACTAAATGTTGCAACAACCAGAGCTCTACAGGAGCTTGGATGAAGGAAAGCACTGCCCACATAAATAAGGTTACATCAAATATATAGAAAGGCAAAGCCAATTACAATCCTAGATATATGATGGCCAGGACATCGAACTGTCACAGATATGGACAACAGATGACACATATAGATATACATATAAACATCAATATCGAAAAAAGGAACATTAATAAGCATGAAAACAATAGGAAATACTATAATAAATATATATATGGACAATTCCAATATTTCAAACAGGTATCAATGAAAATTCATTGAGCCCAAAATATTCATAGATAAAAAATATCCTCAATGTCTACAATATATGACATAGGAGTCCAAAGCATTTAATGCAAGATCATAAATCTGAGGTAGCCATGAGATCCCAGGAGACACCGTCATTAGTCCACATGATGATAAAACTGTAGCAAGTAGGCCCATGTCGATGGTAGGGTTTTTTCTGGGCAATCCACAAATAGATAGCGCAAGCGCGACGCTCCTAGCGTTAGATTATAGCCAGTGTCCGTATACTAGAAAAAAAAAATGGCTCCGGAAAGCGTGGACTGCGCAGGCACCGATTCGTGGAGCAGGGGGACATTTATGAACCATAAACAGGGGACGTGGGGACACGGTGGACATGATCCCGCCCTCATGATGCTGTGGCAGTTCATGCCACAGCAATTTCTTACTTACGCCACCTGATTCCGGGCCATGAATGTCCCCCTGCTCCTGAAATCGGCGCCTGCGCAGTCCGCGCTTTCCGGCGCCATTTTCTTGGATTCTGCAGTGTGTCTTCAAGAAAATGGCGCCGGAAAGCGCGGACTGCGCAGGCGCTGATTCCGGGAGCAGGGGGACATTTGTGAGCCGGAAACAGGGAGTGTGTGGACACGATCCCGCCCTCATGATGCCATTTTCTGTGTGCACATTACACACAGTGTCTTAAAAAAAATGGCACCACATATTGTGAGATACGCACACGTTTACTCAGGTTCTATTTTATACGAGCACCACATCACAACATGGCAGCAGCACATACCAGGATGGGGACGTAGGATGACAACACCACATCACAAAACAGGGGCGCAGGATGGGAGCAGCACATGACAGGATGGAGGCGCAGGATAGAAGCAGCACATGACATAATGTGAGCATCACATAACAGAATGACAACATGCAGACGCACAAAACAGGATAAGACCACAGGATAGGAGCTGCACATGACAGAAAATGAGCGCAGGATAAGAGCAGCATATGACAGGATGGAGGTGCAAGATGGTAGCAGCACATAACAAAGTTAGGACACAGGATGGAAGCAGCACATACCAGGATGGAGACCATATACCAATATAAATGCTCGCCACCCTGGCGTAGAACGGGTTCAATAGCTAGTTATACTATATGGAGGTTATCTATGGGACCATCACACAGTGAAGGGCATCATACAGTGTGGGGATTACAGTGAGGGGGCCATCATATAGTGTTGGAGCCATCAAACAGTTTGGAGGCTAATAAGGGGTCAGTATACTGTGTGGGTGGTACTGTCAAGGTGTAAAGATATATCTTCATACACTTTTTGTACTTTTATTTTCTAATTTGGGATGACTGGTGAATGAAGGGTATTGTCGTGACGACCCGACAATTTGGCTCAAACAACGTGGGGCGTGGCCAGCGATCCAAGACCCCCTGGACCCATCCCTGGACGTCCGTGGACGACACCCATAGTGGCTGACCTCGAGGACTGATCACCTTCCAAACACGGTAAGTGGAGATCATATACTCTGTATGTGTCACACTTGCTAGTGTTTCAGCCATTATTGGTTTGTCTGTGGTCTCCTTGGTTCTGAGGGGTGACCGGTCGAATGGTGAGACCGAGCGCGATCCCGTGCCACGCTTCGAACCAGCAACTGAGAGACGTCGCATTCTGCGCGTCCTCGTGTACACCATACCTCCTTCACCGGTCATCGTACTCCATTCAACCACCCTACCCGTGACTATTATCTAGTAGCGAAATAGAGTGAAAGATTGAGAAAGTTGTAGATTGGGGGGCGGCTTAGAGAAAAGGATAGGAGACGCAGCCTCTGTGATATTGTATAGATAGGTAACTAAGACGTCCCGAGAGGGGACCACCTGTATTTCAGTGGAGGGCTCTCATTTGGAGACCGCCTCCCAACGGTTTGGAATATCGTGACAGGACAGTCTGTAATCACTGGTGTTCAGGTTAGGGACAGGAAGTATCGAGCGCGAGGCTCTATATTCATAGTACGTTGAACGCGAGGTTCCGTGCTTTAGGACACAGTGTTGATTGTCGTTGTCAGCGGCCTGAGCTGCAGCAGGGACTAGTATTCTGTGAGTCATGTTGCGTCTCTTAAAGCAGAAGAAGTCCGTGCCCCACAAGTCTACCACCCTACCCGTGCCCTCCGCTCCGCTGATGACCTCAGGTTAGCATCCTCAATAATCAGAACCTCCCACTCCCGTCTCCAAGACTTTACACGTGCTGCGCCAATTCTTTGGAATGCACTACCTAGGATAATACGATTAATCCCCAATCCCCACAGTTTTAAGCGTGCCCTAAAAACTCATTTGTTCAGACTGGCCTACCGCCTCAATGCATTAACCTAACGATCCCTGTGTGGCCTATATTAAAAAAAAAAAAAAAAATTAATTAACTGGTTCATGCAGCTTTACATGAACACCCAAGCCTTACACTATGGCTGGTCCGAATAACTATAGCAATTGTTACCATCCACCTCTCGTGTCTCCCCTTTTCCTCATAGTTTGTAAGCTTACGAGCAGGGCCCTCACTCCTCTTGGTATCTGTTATAACTGTATTTCTGTTATGCTGTAATGTCTATTGTATGTACAAGTCCCCTCTATAATTTGTAAAGCGCTGCGGAATATGTTGGCGCTATATAAATAAAAATTATTATTATTATATTATAGTTATATGAGGAATGCTGTGATGTTCTTATCTGTTCTGTGTCTCTGGTATGGAGGGGGCAAGTCGCTGCGTTCTCTCGGAGTTTTCTATCCTTGTGTAGTATGTGCTGGGAGATCTGTGTTTTGTTTGAAGCAATAGTACAATATTGTATTGAATTAGAAAAAAATATTGTAAGTTTAAAGTAAAATATGGTGTCTTGTTTTAGAAGGAAACTTGTAAATGATAGTTTGGTTATCAGTGTGATTGAAAGATTGGTAAAAGATTCACCTGCTTCAAGTTGAGTGGTTGATATATAGCAAATTAAGGATTAACAGAGGACGTGAATTCGGATTTGTTTTTGTTACGTTGAAAAAGGAAAGTTGTCTATTACTATGACAAAAACTGGATGTTTGTGGTGCAAGAAGGAACTGAGAAAGTGACTGAGATCAATGTGTTGGGAAAGCAAATAATTAAAAATAATAATCTGAAACAGGGGGGCTCCCTGTTAGGTAATATGGTCCCTCCCCAGGAAATTAAGCCTCTTCTCCCGACTGTAAGCCCTATGCCCCTTAACCCCAAGGCACCAATATATCCTGGACTGCCGAGAAGTCAGGGCGTCTTATGGTAGTATTTAAAGATCTGGGGTTTTCACTGTATAATAATGCCCATCCACACCTTTTTGTGGCAGCTTTAATGTCCGGCCTTAAATCTGAATTGAAAGAGGCAATAATGTCAGTCAGACCCGATATTGAGACTTCCACTCCGGATGATGCATTAAAAGTAGTAAAAAAAAAAAAGAAAAAAAAAAGGGTTTTCAGAACTTAACCCGCTCTGCATCAACAGGGAAAGCAAGGGTTAAATCAGTAGCCGCAGCGATTTCTGCTCCAATCTCAGCCCCCCCCCCCCCACAGTTACAAGGACGCAGCTGGTTCCTTATCAGTGGCCCAGACTCCAGCTCCAGCCCTCCTCCCACCTTACACAAATCCAGTCCCATACTCCAATATCCATTTTAACCCTATGTCTGGGAATCTCCAAGCCCTGCCATGTCAATTCTCAGACCAAGAGCTTGTTTTAATTAGAGTAGATGGCAGACCCAATAAATATACTCTCACAAAACCCATCCCTGTGGGACCTTTCCCTGAAGTTACTGCTAAGTTCGTAATCTCTCCCTCATGTCCGGTAAATTTACTGGGGGCAGATTTATTATCACAGTTCCACTCCAGAATACAATTCCAAGATGATGGTCAGATGGTTCTTACGTTATATAACCCCTATGCAGATGAACATAATGAGATGTGTATCTTACATGCCCTTCCCACGGTTATGATGGCCCTGATAGGCCCATATTCACCCCCAATAATGCCTGTAGAACCAGTAAAAGTGTTTCTCAAACCTGGTGCCCCTTTTCCCAAAGTCCATCAGTACCCTTTGAAACATGATCAGTAGCGGGGCCTCAAGGGTCAAATACAAATGTTACTCGATAATGGTGCCCTGGTAACCTGTGTTTCCCCATGTAACACGCCCTTGTTTCCCGTTAAGAAAAAGACCCCACCCAGCCAACCCCCTGTGTACCGGCTGGTACAAGATCTACGGGCAGTTAATGCAGTTACTGTTCTAGAAACTCCGGTGGTGCCTAATCCACATACTCTCTTGTCCCAGATACCTCAGGATGCTGCTTGGTTCAGAGTCATCGATCTTGCAAATGCTTTCTTCAGCATTCCATTTCACCCAGATTGCCAATTTCTGTTTGCATTCACTTATCAGGGACAACAATTGACATGGACAGTTCTGCTACAAGGGGCCCAAAACAGTCCAAATCAGTTTGCAAAAAAATAAGGGCGAATGTCTTTTACCCTGGCAGTTAGAATACCCCTATGTCACGCTGCTTCAGTATGTGGCTGATCTTTTGTTGTGTGCACGGACGGAGCAGGAAGCCATTGTTGCCACTGTTAGCCTTCTCAAGTATCTGGCAGATCTGAACTGTCGGGTTTCGGCCTCGAAACTTCAGTTCTGCCTTGGTCAAGTGATATTTTTGGGTCACTGTCTCCTTCAGGGTGCCAGACACCTCACAGAAGAAAGAAAAATAGCAGTCAGCTCCCTTCCTTTCCCAAAAGATGAGACTGAAATCCAGCGTTTTCTTGGACTATGTACGTATTGTCGTCAGTGGATACCGGACGCATCCCGTATAATGCAACCTCTCTACAATGCCCTGAAAGACGGTTCAAGATATGATGATGAGTTTGGCAGATTCCACACCGGATACGCTGTTACTGCGGAAGACACTGTAGTGCACGCAGCTGCACTCCCTCCCTCCCTCACAGTCAGCACAAGAAGTAGAACTTCAGGCTCTGTCTACTGCATGTGTTCTGGCCAAAGACAGGCAGGCTAATATATACACGGACTCACAGTATGCATTTGGTATTGCTCATGATTTTGGAGCCCTATGGGCCAATCGAGGGTTTATTACTACTGCCGGGACTCCAGTGGAGAATGCTGAAGCTGTTAAAACCCTCATGGACTCAATCAAATTACCTACTCAGGTGGCCATTATCAAAGTTAAGGAGCACGGTAGTATGGAATAGTCCACAGATTGTTGGTAACACCTTTGAGGATATGCAAGCAAAAGCTGCTGCTCTCCTACCCGTTGAACAGACCATATCAGCTATGGTGACCACATGCTCTCAGTGTAAACAGTTACAAGAAACACTGACTCTACAGGACCTGATGATCCAGGACAGACTGAGGTTTTCTGTCGGACCCCGCGAGACCGCTTAATGACGATGCAGAGAATGTCTCCCAAAGGAAGAAGTGAAGCGGTGGAAGGCTGATGGAGCACGTATGGACATGGTCTCTGGAAAAAGCACCAACTTGTGTGTCTCCCTAAGCGGATGTACCCTGCTATTGCCACGTGGGCACATGGGCCCACACATCGAGGAAAAAAAAACAAAAAAAAAAAACAGGCCCTTGACCTGGTACAAAAATTCTACTGGTTCCAGGTATTTCTACAGTCCTGACAGCACTCAACCGTGTATGTAATATCTGTCAGACCTGCAATCCCGGTCAACTTCAACGTGTACCCCCGAAGCACCTTGTTAAGCCCGACTATCCTTTCCAAAGGCTCCAGGTGGACCACATCACGTTGCCTAAGTCTGGAAGGTATGAATATTGTCTGGTGGTTGTCGATATGTTCTCCAATTGGCCGGAAGCATTCCCCGTTACCAACATGACTGCAAAGACCACAGAAAAGAAACTGGTGATGGAAGTTATATGCAGATATGGTGTTCCAGAAGTTGTTGAAAGTGACCAAGGCCCGGCCTTTTCTTCTCATGTGTATCAGGAGGTTCTGACAATTCTTGGATCCACTGTAGCTCTCCATACTCCGTACCATCCACAATCCAGTGGGAAAGTTAAGAGGCTGAATGGCACACTGAAGGGACAATTGACCAAAATGATGCAGGAGACTACGGCTCCATGGCCAGGGCTCTTACACATTTGTACTGCCCCTATTGCAAAATATGGCCTGTCCCCTAATGAGATATTGTTTGGTGCTAGGCCCTCAGTTGCAAATTTTCAGTCTCAGTAGTTATCAGAAGAAACTGACCGTGCTGTTCAATATGTTATTCAGCTTAGTAAAAATCTTGCTAACACCCATGTTTTAGTTTCTTCTTCCCTTCCAGATTCAGCAGAAACCGACACTTGTCACAATTTGAAGCCTGGTGGTTTTATGGTCGTGAAAAGCTATGTCAGAAAACACGGACTAGAACCCTTGTATGACGGTCCCTACCAAGTCCTCCTCATTACTCCTATGTCAGTAAAGCTGGAAGCAAGGCCGACGTGGATCCATGTATCGCACTGCAAGCTGGTCAAACAGACTAGTAGCACATAAGGGGACGTAATGTTTTATTTTTTCGTATTTCCATTTAATAATATTGGAAACCGCATGGGACAGCCTAAATTCTCCAATATCCTTGAATAATAAGTTTGTACAATATCATGAAAGATTAGTAGTACAGATGGGTATAGCCAATAAAATTGTCAGTTACACAAATGTGGGATAAATTGGTTAGGGCCACAGATTATCCAGATGATCAAATTTGGGATATATTGGATATACTTAATAATACTGTCGCTGTCCAAAACCAACTTATCATAGTCACTAGGGTTGAGCGAAACGGGTCAGCCACTTTCAGAAGTCGCCGACTTTTGGCAAAGTCGGGTTTCATGAAACCCGACCCGACCCCTGTGTGGGGTCGGCCATGAAGTCGGCGATCTTCTGAATGTGGTATCGGAATTCCGATCCCGATTTCCGATATGTTTGCAATATCGGAAATCGGTATCGGAATCCATATTTAATGTAAAATAAAGAATTAAAATAAAAAATATCGCTATACTTACCCTCTGACGCGCCCTGGTACTAACCGGGAACCTTCCTTCCTTCGAATCAGCGCTTGCAGGACCTTGCGGTGACGTCGCGGCTTGTGATTGGTCGCGCGGCCGCCCATGTGACCGCTCGCGCGACCAATCACAAGCCGCGACGTCACGCAAGGACCTGCAAGCGCTGATTCTTAGGAAGGAAGGCTGCCGGAAAGAAGCAGGGCGCGTCCGAGGGTGAGTATATACCTAATAGGAATATACTCACCCTCGGACGCGCCCTGTTTCTTTCCGGCAGCCTTCCTTCCTAAGAATCAGCGCTTGCAGGACCTTGCGTGACGTCGCGGCTTGTGATTGGTCGCGCGAGCGGTCACATGGGCGGCCGCGCGACCAATCACAAGCCGCGACGTCACCGCGACGTCACGCAAGGTCCTGCAAGCGCTGATTCTTAGGAAGGAAGGCTGCCGGAAAGAAGCAGGGCGCGTCCGAGGGTGAGTATATACCTAATAGGAATATACTCACCATCGGACGCGCCCTGCTTCTTTCCGGCAGCCTTCCTTCCTAAGAATCAGCGCTTGCAGGACCTTGCGTGACGTCGCGGCTTGTGATTAGTCGCGCGAGCAGTCACATGGGCGGCCGCGCGACCAATCACAAGCCGCGACGTCACCACAAGGTCCTGGAAGCGCTGATTCGAAGGAAGGAAGGTGCCCGGTTAGTACCAGGGCGCGTCAGATGGTAAGTATAGCGATATTTTTTATTTTAATTCTTTATTTTACACTTAAATATGGATCCCAGGGCCTGAAGGAGAGTTTCCGCTCCTTCAGACCCTGGGAACCATTGGAAACCCAATGCACTGCATTGGGTTTCGAGTTTCGGCTGACCCCGACTTTTTATAGGATTGGCCGATTTCACTCGACCCGACTTTTGAAAAAGTCGGGTTTCGTGAAACCCGACCCGATCCTATAAAAGTAAAGGTCGCTCAACCCTAATAGTCACTAATCAATACACTGTAGTACTGGACTACTTAACAGCAGCACAGGGTGGTATGTGTCAGGTTATTGGACCCACTAGAGTATGATGGCACTGATCCAGGGGAGATCCCTAAGTACGTCCCCCTCAAGAAATTAGACAATACCCCCTACTCTCAGATGAAGCTAAGAGACTTACTCTAGGGACAGCGGGAGAACTCTATGTGAGGCTAGTGAAGGGTTCAGCTGCCTGGAGGCCTCTCACAAGGGGAGAGCTTCTGAGGTGTCTGGATGAACAAATCCACCTCCCCTTTCCCCATCACATGGACAGTCTCAAAGGATCTTTCTTTTTAAGGGAAAAACTTAGTGTTTAGGGGGGATTGTCAAGGTGAAAAGATATATCTTCATACACTTTTTGTACTTTTATATTCTTATGCTGTGAAACAATAAGTTTTCCCCTTTGCTTGCTGATGCAAATGTAACTGTATTTAAAATGGCTGCCAGTATTCACCTATGCCCTAGTTTCGTTTCTGCTGAGAAACTAAGTATCGTTTCTGCTGAAATCGAAACTTGAGATATGTGGAGAGAGGAGGATCCACCAGACGACGTCAGGACTAATCAGAAAGACCGGATACTAGACATATATTGCTTAAACCCCGCCTATTGCACACCTTCCCCTAATGCACTACATAATGCTGTGTATCAGGAAATATAGCTCAGTTGCTGTGACCGTTGCAAATACTTGTAGAAGCATGAGCATGCACTGAGATTGAACCAGCTCTTTGTCTGACTCATTCTTACCCGGTACCAATGCTCATAGTCTAATTTGGGATGACTGGTGAATGAAGGGTATTGTCGTGACGACCCCGACAGTACTATACAGTTAGGGGGCATTATACTGTGTATATGGGAGCTGTACAGGGGGGAGACTGAGGACATGATTAAATGTAAAGTGCACACTTATTGTTATAGGGGAACTCAGGTTACTGCGACTATCAAAGGGGCACAAAGGGCAATATTACTTTCTAGGGGGCAAAATGTGGGCACTGTTTTCTAGGGCACTTGCACCCGGCATTACTTTAGAGGGTACAGAGAACCACACAGCAGGTGCAGTAATAGGGACACATACGGCAGCAGAGGCTCAGTATTGGGGTTGCAGGTGCAGTAATAGGGGCACATACGGCAGCAGCTCAGTATTGGGGTATCAGGTGCAGTAATAGGGGCACATACGGCAGCAGAGGCTCAGTATTGGGGTAGCAGGTGCAGTAATAGGGGCACATACGGCAGCAGTAGCAGCTCAGTATTGGGGTATCAGGTGCAGTAATGGGGCACATACGGCAGCAGAGGCTCAGTATTGGGGTAGCAGGTGCAGTAATAGGGGCACATACGGAAGCAGTGGCTCAGTATTGGGGTATCAGGTGCAGTAATAGGGACACATACGGCAGCAGCGGCTCAGTATTTGGGTATCAGGTGCAGTAATAGGGACACATACAGCAGCAGCGGCTCAGTATTGGGGTATCAGGTGCAGTAATAGGGACACATACGGCAGCAGCGGCTCAGTATTGGGGTATCAAGTGTAGTAATAAGGACACATACGGCCGCAGTGGCTCAGTATTGGGGTATCAGGTGCAGTAATAGGGACACATACAGCAGCAGCGGCTCAGTATTGGGGTATCAGGTGCAGTAATAGGGACACAGACGGCAGCAGCGGCTCAGTATTGGAGTATCAGGTGCAGTAATAGGGACACATACAGCAGCAGCGGCTCAGTATTGGGGTATCGGGCAGTAATAGGGACACATACGGCAGCAGCAGCTCAGTATTGGGGTATCAAGTGCAGTAATAGGGACACATACGGCCGCAGTGACTCAGTATTGGGGTAGCAGGTGCAGTAATAGGGTCACATGGCAGCAGCGGCTCAGTATTGGGGTATCAGGTGCAGTAATAGGGACACATATGGCAGCAGCGGCTCAGTATTGGGGTATCAGGTGTAGTAATAAGGACACATACGGCCGCAGTGGCTCAGTATTGGGGTATCAGGTGCAGTAATAGGGACACATACAGCAGCAGCGGCTCAGTATTGGGGTATCAGGTGCAGTAATAGGGACACAGACGGCAGCAGCGGCTCAGTATTGGAGTATCAGGTGCAGTAATAGGGACACATACAGCAGCAGCGGCTCAGTATTGGGGTATCGGGCAGTAATAGGGACACATACGGCAGCAGCAGCTCAGTATTGGGGTATCAAGTGCAGTAATAGGGACACATACGGCCGCAGTGACTCAGTATTGGGGTAGCAGGTGCAGTAATAGGGTCACATGGCAGCAGCGGCTCAGTATTGGGGTATCAGGTGTAGTAATAGAGACACATATGGCAGCAGCGGCTCAGTATTGGGGTATCAGGTGTAGTAATAGGGGCACATATGGCAGCAGCGCCTCAGTATTGGGGTATCAGGTGCAGTAATAGGGACACATACGGCAGCAGCTGCTCAGTATTGGAGTATCAGCAGGATAAGGAGTTTGTGCAGGTTGGGAATAGATGGTGTTTGGACTGGAATATTAGAAGTGAAACGTGTCTTTGTTGTATTCTCTGCAGACGAGTCCTGGCTGGAAGAAGTTGTCATGTCGGTCTGGGCCAGATGGAAAAGACATGAAAAGTGAATGATTCCATCATAAAGGACATCAGCGGTAAGAGATTATCTGTAACTGTGCTGTGATCTCTTACATGTTCCGTAGGACTGGTATCTACTACTGACCATATGGCGGTAATATCCATGTTGGTCTTTATATAGAGATCATCTTCAATAATAGCGCTGTCATCTGCTGAAGTTCTCCTCCACTATTAGGGCGCATCACCCAGTTATAATCAAGGTTACCTGGTTAGGGGCCCACTCAGAAGCTTTGCCCCCCCTGAACCAAAACCCTAGCTATGCCTCTGCCATCTCATCTGTTGTCCATATCTGTGACAGTTCGATGTCCTGGCCATCATATATCTAGGATTGTAATTGGCTTTGCCTCTCTATATATTTGATGTAACCTTATTTATGTGGGCAGTGCCTTCCTTCATCCAAGCTTTTGTAGAGCTCTGGTTGCTGCAACATTTAGTTTCCCAGCTTGCTATATAACTTCTGGTCCTCTTTATGCCCTCATCGATAATGGTGGGTCTTTCACTATTGATGCACTGCGCATGCGCTGCGGTGACTCCGCCCCCTTGCTCCAGTGCAGCTACCAGCTGCACGCCCGGCATTGGAAAACATGGGGCCCCATGTGTTTCTTTTCCTGGGTGAGGCGCGGTGCATGTGCCAGTGGAATGGCGATCGATTCCACCACTTGTTGCTTGTTTTATTTCCCCAAACTTGTTGTATATATGTGTGTCGCTATGGGTAGCGGCACATACTTCCGGGGTCATGTACACCTTGCATTTCCGGTGGCCAATGCTGCTTAAACTTGCTGCTGGTACTTAGTGCCACACCCCCTGAGGAAGGAGAGTGTCCGAAACGTACGTCGGGGTGAGTGCACGGGGTGAGCTGGACCGCAGAGTGAAGGCAATAGATCCAACAAGTGCTAAGCATCTCTGGGAACTCCTTCAAGATTGTTGGAAGACCATTCCTGGTGACTACCTCTTGAAGCTCATGAAGAGAATGCCAAGAGTGTGCAAAGCAGTCATCAAAGGAAAAGGTGGCTACTTTGAAGAACCTAGAATATAAGACATAATTTCAGTTGTTTCACACTTTTTTAAGTATATAATTCCACATGTGTTCATTCTTAGTTTTGATGCCTTCAGTGTGAATGTACAATTTTCATAGTCATGAAAATACAGAAAAATCTTTAAATGAGGTATGTCCAATCTTTTGGTCTGTACTGTATGATTTTTTAAAAACTTTTTTTTTACTTTTTACTTGCTTCAATAGTCTTCTTGGGAGGTTAGAAGCTTGGATCATCTGATCGCTTGTGCTACACAGAGCAGGGCTATGGTATTCTCACTTGCTATGAGTGCCGACCGGTGCTCATAGCTATCTGGCTATGGCAACCACAGGGGGGCTGCTGCAGACCCCGGGTTGTCATGCCAACCCATCGGCGACCCGGGGTCATGTGATACGAGCACCAATGAGTGGGATTAGTGAGGCGCTTCCGGAGCAAGCATGCTACATGTCGCTGTCAGAGACTGACAGCAGCATTTAACATGTTGACAGCCATGAGTGGATCAGTAAGGTTAAAGCCTTTCACAGGCCAGCTCACACATTGCTTACTGTGGGAACCACCGCCAGTGACCTGCACTAACATGACTTATGTCACTGCAACCGCTTTCTCAAGCTAAGCTCAGCGGACAGGTAAGGATTACTTTGATTTTTTATTTTTATGTTACTAAATGGGTAAAAGAGGGTAATGGTTGGGGAGTGGAGGTTTTTTTTTTTCAATTAAACCCCTTCATGACTGGAGCTTTTTTTGGTTTTGCGTTTTTCCCAGAGCCATAACTTTATTTTTACGCCAATATGGCCATGTGAGGGCTTGTTTTTTGCGGGTCGAGTTGTACTTTTGAATGACACCATTGGTTTTACCATGTCGTGTACTAGAAAACGGGGAAAAAAAATCCAAGTGCGTTGAAATTGCAAAAAAAGTGCAATCCCACACTTGTTTTTTGTTTGGCTTTTTTGCTAGGTTCGCTAAATGCAAAAACTGACCTGCCATTATGATTCTCCAGGTCATTACGAGTTCATAGACACCTAACATGACTAGGTTATTTTTTATCTAAGTGGTGAAAAAAAATTCCAAACTTTGGTAAATAAAAATAGATTGTGCCATTTTCCGATACCCGTAGCTTCTCCATTTTTCGTGATCTCGGGTTGGGTGAGGTCTTATTTTTTGTGCGCCGAGCTGACGTTTTTAATGATACCATTTTGGTGCAGATATGTTCTTTTGATCGCCTGTTGTTGCATTTTAATGAAATGTCGCGGTGACCAAAAAAATGTAATTTTGGCGTTTTAAGTTTTTTTCTCACTACACCGTTTAGCGATCCTAGTTAATCCTTTTTATTATTGATAGATCGGGTGTTTCTGAAAGCGACAATACCCAATATGTGTATGTTTGATTTTTTTTATTGTTTTATTTTGAATGGGGCGGAAGGGGGGTGATATTAATTTTTATTTTTTTTACATTTTTAAAAACATTTTTCTTTAACTTTTGGCATGCTTCATAGTTACAATATGAGACTAGAAGCTACCATAGTCAGATCGGCTCAGCGACATAGAGGAGATAAGTTTTCCTCTATGTGGCTGAATTACTGACTTGCTATAAGCGTCGACCACTGGGTGGCGGTCATAGCAATCCGGTACTGACAACCATAGAGGTCTCCAAGAGAACTCGGGTTGTCATGCCGACGAACTGAGGACCCCGGATCACGTGATGGGGGTCACTAGTGTGTGTATTTCCAGCACAATTGCCGGAAGCGCCATTTAAATGCCGCTGTCAGAATTTGACAGCGGCATTTGACTAGTCTATAGCCGCGGGTGGATCACGATTAGACCCGTGGCTATTGCGGGCACGTCAGTTCAAAACAGCTGACATGTCCCGGAAAAGATGTGGGCTCACCGCCGGAGCCCACATCAAAGGAGGGGATACCGACACCGGCATACTATTACGCCCAATGTCGGTAAGGGGTTAAAGGACTTTTTTGTGTGCCTTTAACGTTGACTACAGGATTAATAATGGGTGTCTGATAGATGTCCCTCCATTACAAACCCCACGGCTTCATGTCAGAGGCCATAAACAGCTGACATCAACCCCAAAACTATTAGGGTATGTGCACACGTTGCGGATTTTGCTGCGGATCGGCAACAGATTGGCCGCTGCAGATTCGCAGCAGTTTTCCCTGAGTTTGTTTCACTATGGAAAACAAAATCCGCAGTGCACATGCTGCGGAAAAAAACGTGCAGAAACGCAGCGTTGTTTATTCCGCAGCATGTCAATTCTTTGTGCAGATTCCGCAGCGGTTGACACCTGCTCCATAATAGGAATCCGCACAAAATCCACAAAAAAAATCGCGGTAAGCGGTAATTCCGCAGGAAATCCGCAGTGCGGTTTGACTGCGGATTTACCAAAATTAGTCCGGAAAAATCCGCAGCGCGTGCACATACCGTTACCCAACTTGCGTGATGTCACACGGATTAAAAAATCTCCACAAAATTCAAGTTTTTTAGAAGCAGTTTTCCAGTCAGAAAAATCCGTGACAGAAAACTCTGTCTGAACAGAGCCATGGTGCGTTTTGGGGACAGTTTCTACAGAATGCAGCTTGTCCTGGATTATGTACAGGCGGTTTCTCATAGGCTTCTGTATGGGAATAAAAAAAAACCTGTCAGAATTTTTAAAAAAAAGGCTAAAAAACAAATTTATACAAGTGTTCACGTAAAAAACCTGAAGGAAACCGAAAAAAGGCAAATGTGAAACGATATAGGAAAAACTGGTGCTGACACGAACTGAGCACGTTATTGAGGCTGCTCTGCTCTCGTGACCCCGTTACTGCAGCAGCCGCCATGTTGCTGACGCAGGTGTCCGCCATACACTGACAGAAGCTGTCCGTGACCGAAATTACCTCATGACTGCCGCCCACAAACAATACAGGCAGCCACACAAAAGAGCCGTCAGCGCTAACCAAGCACACCCGTGACGTCACTCCCGACTGTCATTCACGCCGCATCCTCCTCAGAAAGCCACCAGCTTAATGCCAGGCAAGGAGAGAGGGTGACAGTCAGACGAATGGGAGGAAGAGCTGGGGCAATTTTAGGGGCGGAGACTTTGGGCATCCAATCAAAGAGAGCTAAAGGTCCATCCTTCCATATTAGCTTCGTCTCTAGCAACAGGTGGTGACGTCACGGGGAGCGCGCTGCGCGGCCCCGCGGTGCTAAATATGGAGCTGTCCGCTGTCGGGGAGCGAGTGTTTGCGGCTGAATCGCTTCTCAAAAGACGTATCCGTAAGGTAGGCGGATGGGGGTCGTTTGCGGATTTTTTTTAGCATTTGCTTTTCTTTTCGTTTGCCTTGTTTTGCATCGTTTCTCCACACTAGGCCTCAATCCTCGAAATAGCATGATTTTCTAGCTGAATGCAGGTAGGGGGCGCTGGGGAGCACCAGGAATGGGATCTGAATGCTGGCCTGCAGTATGTCTGCCTTCGGCTGTGGGTGGATAGCAGAGATCTCGGCAGATTGAGGAGCATTTTGGTAGCAGCAGAGTGACAAGGGCTCAGATCTCCATTCTACGTGTCTTGTAGTGGTCTCCTGCCTCTTGTGAGGGGCTGCTCCAGACTGGGTGTGCAGGGGAGATCACTGACAGCTCCTGGCATTATTGTCTGACTGTATACTGCTGTGTGTATATGGCAGTGGCCTAAGGATGGCGCTGATGAGCCCCAGTGTATAATGTGTATATGGCAGTGGCCTAAGGATGGCGCTGATGAGCTCCAGTATACACTGTATATATGCCAGTGGCCTAAGGATGGCGCTGATGAGCCCCAGTGTATAATGTGTATATGGCAGTGGCCTAAGGATGGCGCTGATGAGCCCCAGTGTATACTGTATATATGCCAGTGTCCTAAGGATGGCGCTGATGAGCCCCAGTGTATAATGTGTATATGGCAGTGGCCTAAGGATGGCGATGATGAGCTCCAGTGTATACTGTATATACGGCAGTGGCCTAAGGATGGCGATGATGAGCTCCAGTGTATACTGTATATATACGGCAGTGGACTAAGGATGGCGATGATGAGCCCCAATGTATACTGTATATATGGCAGTGGTCTAAGGATGGCGCTGATGAGCTCCAGTGTATACTGTATATACGGCAGTGGCCTAAGGATGGCGATGATGAGCTCCAGTGTATACTGTATATACGGCAGTGGTCTAAGGATGGCGCTGATGAGCTCCAGTGTATACTGTATATACGGCAGTGGCCTAAGGATGGCGATGATGAGCCCCAGTGTATAATGTATATATACGGCAGTGGCCTAAGGATGGCGATGATGAGCTCCAGTGTATACTGTATATACGGCAGTGGCCTAAGGATGGCGCTGATGAGCTCCAGTGTATACTGTATATACGGCAGTGGCCTAAGGATGGCGCTGATGAGCTCCAGTGTATACTGTATATACGGCAGTGGCCTAAGGATGGCGCTGATGAGCTCCAGTGTATACTGTATATATGGCAGTGGCCTAAGGATGGCGATGATGAGCCCCAGTGTATACTGTATATATGCCAGTGTCCTAAGGATGGCGCTGATGAGCCCCAGTGTATAATGTGTATATGGCAGTGGCCTAAGGATGGCGCTGATGAGCTCCAGTGTATACTGTATATACGGCAGTGGCCTAAGGATGGCGCTGATGAGCTCCAGTGTATACTGTATATACGGCAGTGGCCTAAGGATGGCGCTGATGAGCTCCAGTATACACTGTATATATGCCAGTGTCCTAAGGATGGCGCTGATGAGCCCCAGTGTATAATGTGTATATGGCAGTGGCCTAAGGATGGCGCTGATGAGCTCCAGTGTATACTGTATATACGGCAGTGGCCTAAGGATGGCGCTGATGAGCTCCAGTGTATACTGTATATACGGCAGTGGCCTAAGGATGGCGCTGATGAGCTCCAGTATACACTGTATATATGCCAGTGGCCTAAGGATGGCGCTGATGAGCCCCAGTGTATAATGTGTATATGGCAGTGGCCTAAGGATGGCGCTGATGAGCCCCAGTGTATACTGTATATATGCCAGTGTCCTAAGGATGGCGCTGATGAGCCCCAGTGTATAATGTGTATATGGCAGTGGCCTAAGGATGGCGATGATGAGCTCCAGTGTATACTGTATATACGGCAGTGGCCTAAGGATGGCGATGATGAGCTCCAGTGTATACTGTATATATACGGCAGTGGACTAAGGATGGCGATGATGAGCCCCAATGTATACTGTATATATGGCAGTGGTCTAAGGATGGCGCTGATGAGCTCCAGTGTATACTGTATATACGGCAGTGGCCTAAGGATGGCGATGATGAGCTCCAGTGTATACTGTATATACGGCAGTGGCCTAAGGATGGCGCTGATGAGCTCCAGTGTATACTGTATATATGGCAGTGGCCTAAGGATGGCGATGATGAGCCCCAGTGTATACTGTATATATGCCAGTGTCCTAAGGATGGCGCTGATGAGCCCCAGTGTATAATGTGTATATGGCAGTGGCCTAAGGATGGCGCTGATGAGCTCCAGTGTATACTGTATATACGGCAGTGGCCTAAGGATGGCGCTGATGAGCTCCAGTATACACTGTATATATGCCAGTGTCCTAAGGATGGCGCTGATGAGCCCCAGTGTATAATGTGTATATGGCAGTGGCCTAAGGATGGCGCTGATGAGCTCCAGTGTATACTGTATATACGGCAGTGGCCTAAGGATGGCGCTGATGAGCTCCAGTGTATACTGTATATACGGCAGTGGCCTAAGGATGGCGCTGATGAGCTCCAGTATACACTGTATATATGCCAGTGGCCTAAGGATGGCGCTGATGAGCCCCAGTGTATAATGTGTATATGGCAGTGGCCTAAGGATGGCGCTGATGAGCCCCAGTGTATACTGTATATATGCCAGTGTCCTAAGGATGGCGCTGATGAGCCCCAGTGTATAATGTGTATATGGCAGTGGCCTAAGGATGGCGATGATGAGCTCCAGTGTATACTGTATATACGGCAGTGGCCTAAGGATGGCGATGATGAGCCCCAGTGTATACTGTATATATACGGCAGTGGACTAAGGATGGCGATGATGAGCCCCAATGTATACTGTATATATGGCAGTGGTCTAAGGATGGCGCTGATGAGCTCCAGTGTATACTGTATATACGGCAGTGGCCTAAGGATGGCGATGATGAGCTCCAGTGTATACTGTATATACGGCAGTGGTCTAAGGATGGCGCTGATGAGCTCCAGTGTATACTGTATATACGGCAGTGGTCTAAGGATGGCGCTGATGAGCTCCAGTGTATACTGTATATACGGCAGTGGCCTAAGGATGGCGCTGATGAGCTCCAGTGTATACTGTATATATGGCAGTGGCCTAAGGATGGCGATGATGAGCCCCAGTGTATACTGTATATACGGCAGTGGCCTAAGGATGGCGATGATGAGCCCCAATGTATACTGTATATATGGCAGTGGTCTAAGGATGGCGCTGATGAGCTCCAGTGTATACTGTATATACGGCAGTGGCCTAAGGATGGCGATGATGAGCCCCAATGTATACTGTATATATGGCAGTGGTCTAAGGATGGCGATGATGAGCCCCAGTGTACACTGTATATACGGCAGTGGCCTAAGGATGGCGATGATGAGCCCCAGTGTATAATGTGTATATGGCAGTGGTCTAAGGATGGCGCTGATGAGCCCCAGTGTATACTGTACATATGCCAGTGGCCTAAGGATGGCGATGATGAGCCCCAGTGTATAATGTGTATATGGCAGTGGCCTAAGGATGGCGATGATGAGCTCCAGTGTATACTGTATATACGGCAGTGGCCTAAGGATGGCGATGATGAGCTCCAGTGTATACTGTATATATACGGCAGTGGACTAAGGATGGCGATGATGAGCCCCAATATATGTAGATATGGCAGTGGACTAAGGATGGCGCTGATGAGCCCCAGTGTATACTGTATATATGGCAGTGGACTAAGGATGGCGCTGATGAGCCCCAGTGTATACTGTATATACGGCAGTGGACTAAGGATGGCGCTGATGAGCCCCAGTGTATACTGTATATACGGCAGTGGCCTAAGGATGGCGATGATGAGCTCCAGTGTATACTGTATATATGGCAGTGGCCTAAGGATGGCGCTGATGAGCTCCAGTGTATACTGTATATATGGCAGTGGCCTAAGGATGGCGCTGATGAGCTCCAGTGTATACTGTATATATGGCAGTGGCCTAAGGATGGCGCTGATGAGCTCCAGTGTATACTGTATATATATGGCAGTGGCCTAAGGATGGCGATGATGAGCTCCAGTGTATACTGTATATACGGCAGTGGACTATGGATGGCGCTGATGAGCTCCAGTGTATACTGTATATATGCCAGTGGCCTAAGGATGGCGCTGATGAGCCCCAGTGTATAATGTGTATATGGCAGTGGCCTAAGGATGGCGCTGATGAGCCCTAGTGTATACTGTATATATGCCAGTGTCCTAAGGATGGCGCTGATGAGCCCCAGTGTATAATGTGTATATGGCAGTGGCCTAAGGATGGCGATGATGAGCTCCAGTGTATACTGTATATACGGCAGTGGCCTAAGGATGGCGATGATGAGCTCCAGTGTATACTGTATATATACGGCAGTGTCCTAAGGATGGCGCTGATGAGCCCCAGTGTATAATGTGTATATGGCAGTGGCCTAAGGATGGCGATGATGAGCTCCAGTGTATACTGTATATACGGCAGTGGCCTAAGGATGGCGATGATGAGCTCCAGTGTATACTGTATATATACGGCAGTGGACTAAGGATGGCGATGATGAGCCCCAATGTATACTGTATATATGGCAGTGGTCTAAGGATGGCGCTGATGAGCTCCAGTGTATACTGTATATACGGCAGTGGCCTAAGGATGGCGATGATGAGCTCCAGTGTATACTGTATATACGGCAGTGGTCTAAGGATGGCGCTGATGAGCTCCAGTGTATACTGTATATACGGCAGTGGCCTAAGGATGGCGATGATGAGCCCCAGTGTATAATGTATATATACGGCAGTGGCCTAAGGATGGCGATGATGAGCTCCAGTGTATACTGTATATACGGCAGTGGCCTAAGGATGGCGCTGATGAGCTCCAGTGTATACTGTATATATGGCAGTGGCCTAAGGATGGCGATGATGAGCCCCAGTGTATACTGTATATATGCCAGTGTCCTAAGGATGGCGCTGATGAGCCCCAGTGTATAATGTGTATATGGCAGTGGCCTAAGGATGGCGCTGATGAGCTCCAGTGTATACTGTATATACGGCAGTGGCCTAAGGATGGCGCTGATGAGCTCCAGTGTATACTGTATATACGGCAGTGGCCTAAGGATGGCGCTGATGAGCTCCAGTATACACTGTATATATGCCAGTGGCCTAAGGATGGCGCTGATGAGCCCCAGTGTATAATGTGTATATGGCAGTGGCCTAAGGATGGCGCTGATGAGCCCCAGTGTATACTGTATATATGCCAGTGTCCTAAGGATGGCGCTGATGAGCCCCAGTGTATAATGTGTATATGGCAGTGGCCTAAGGATGGCGATGATGAGCTCCAGTGTATACTGTATATACGGCAGTGGCCTAAGGATGGCGATGATGAGCTCCAGTGTATACTGTATATATACGGCAGTGGACTAAGGATGGCGATGATGAGCCCCAATGTATACTGTATATATGGCAGTGGTCTAAGGATGGCGCTGATGAGCTCCAGTGTATACTGTATATACGGCAGTGGCCTAAGGATGGCGATGATGAGCTCCAGTGTATACTGTATATACGGCAGTGGTCTAAGGATGGCGCTGATGAGCTCCAGTGTATACTGTATATACGGCAGTGGCCTAAGGATGGCGATGATGAGCCCCAGTGTATAATGTATATATACGGCAGTGGCCTAAGGATGGCGATGATGAGCTCCAGTGTATACTGTATATACGGCAGTGGCCTAAGGATGGCGCTGATGAGCTCCAGTGTATACTGTATATATGGCAGTGGCCTAAGGATGGCGATGATGAGCCCCAGTGTATACTGTATATATGCCAGTGTCCTAAGGATGGCGCTGATGAGCCCCAGTGTATAATGTGTATATGGCAGTGGCCTAAGGATGGCGATGATGAGCTCCAGTGTATACTGTATATACGGCAGTGGCCTAAGGATGGCGATGATGAGCTCCAGTGTATACTGTATATATACGGCAGTGGACTAAGGATGGCGATGATGAGCCCCAATGTATACTGTATATATGGCAGTGGTCTAAGGATGGCGCTGATGAGCTCCAGTGTATACTGTATATACGGCAGTGGCCTAAGGATGGCGATGATGAGCTCCAGTGTATACTGTATATACGGCAGTGGTCTAAGGATGGCGCTGATGAGCTCCAGTGTATACTGTATATATGGCAGTGGACTAAGGATGGCGCTGATGAGCTCCAGTGTATACTGTATATATGGCAGTGGACTAAGGATGGCGATGATGAGCTCCAGTGTATACTGTATATACGGCAGTGGCCTAAGGATGGCGATGATGAGCCCCAGTGTATACTGTATATACGGCAGTGGCCTAAGGATGGCGATGATGAGCCCCAGTGTATAATGTATATATACGGCAGTGGCCTAAGGATGGCGATGATGAGCTCCAGTATATACGGCAGTGGCCTAAGGATGGCGCTGATGAGCTCCAGTGTATACTGTATATATGGCAGTGGCCTAAGGATGGCGATGATGAGCCCCAGTGTATACTGTATATACGGCAGTGGCCTAAGGATGGCGATGATGAGCCCCAATGTATACTGTATATATGGCAGTGGTCTAAGGATGGCGCTGATGAGCTCCAGTGTATACTGTATATACGGCAGTGGCCTAAGGATGGCGATGATGAGCCCCAGTGTATAATGTGTATATGGCAGTGGTCTAAGGATGGCGCTGATGAGCCCCAGTGTATACTGTACATATGCCAGTGGCCTAAGGATGGCGATGATGAGCCCCAGTGTATAATGTGTATATGGCAGTGGCCTAAGGATGGCGATGATGAGCTCCAGTGTATACTGTATATACGGCAGTGGCCTAAGGATGGCGATGATGAGCTCCAGTGTATACTGTATATATACGGCAGTGGACTAAGGATGGCGATGATGAGCCCCAATGTATATTGTATATATGGCAGTGGACTAAGGATGGCGCTGATGAGCCCCAGTGTATACTGTATATATGGCAGTGGACTAAGGATGGCGCTGATGAGCCCCAGTGTATACTGTATATACGGCAGTGGACTAAGGATGGCGCTGATGAGCCCCAGTGTATACTGTATATACGGCAGTGGCCTAAGGATGGCGATGATGAGCTCCAGTGTATACTGTATATATGGCAGTGGCCTAAGGATGGCGCTGATGAGCTCCAGTGTATACTGTATATATGGCAGTGGCCTAAGGATGGCGCTGATGAGCTCCAGTGTATACTGTATATATGGCAGTGGCCTAAGGATGGCGCTGATGAGCTCCAGTGTATACTGTATATATATGGCAGTGGCCTAAGGATGGCGATGATGAGCTCCAGTGTATACTGTATATACGGCAGTGGACTATGGATGGCGCTGATGAGCTCCAGTGTATACTGTATATATGCCAGTGGCCTAAGGATGGCGCTGATGAGCCCCAGTGTATAATGTGTATATGGCAGTGGCCTAAGGATGGCGCTGATGAGCCCTAGTGTATACTGTATATATGCCAGTGTCCTAAGGATGGCGCTGATGAGCCCCAGTGTATAATGTGTATATGGCAGTGGCCTAAGGATGGCGATGATGAGCTCCAGTGTATACTGTATATACGGCAGTGGCCTAAGGATGGCGATGATGAGCTCCAGTGTATACTGTATATATACGGCAGTGGACTAAGGATGGCGATGATGAGCCCCAATGTATACTGTATATATGGCAGTGGTCTAAGGATGGCGCTGATGAGCTCCAGTGTATACTGTATATACGGCAGTGGCCTAAGGATGGCGATGATGAGCTCCAGTGTATACTGTATATACGGCAGTGGCCTAAGGATGGCGCTGATGAGCTCCAGTGTATACTGTATATATGCCAGTGGCCTAAGGATGGCGATGATGAGCCCCAGTGTATAATGTGTATATGGCAGTGGCCTAAGGATGGCGATGATGAGCTCCAGTGTATACTGTATATACGGCAGTGGCCTAAGGATGGCGATGATGAGCTCCAGTGTATACTGTATATATACGGCAGTGGACTAAGGATGGCGATGATGAGCCCCAATGTATACTGTATATATGGCAGTGGTCTAAGGATGGCGCTGATGAGCCCCAGTGTATACTGTATATATGGCAGTGGACTAAGGATGGCGCTGATGAGCCCCAGTGTATACTGTATATATGGCAGTGGACTAAGGATGGCGCTGATGAGCCCCAGTGTATACTGTATATATGGCAGTGGCCTAAGGATGGCGCTGATGAGCCCCAGTGTATACTGTATATACGGCAGTGGACTAAGGATGGCGCTGATGAGCCCCAGTGTATACTGTATATACGGCAGTGGACTAAGGATGGCGCTGATGAGCCCCAGTGTATACTGTATATACGGCAGTGGACTAAGGATGGCGCTGATGAGCCCCAGTGTATACTGTATATACGGCAGTGGCCTAAGGATGGAGATGATGAGCTCCAGTGTATACTGTATATATGGCAGTGGCCTAAGGATGGCGCTGATGAGCTCCAGTGTATACTGTATATATGGCAGTGGCCTAAGGATGGCGATGATGAGCTCCAGTATACACTGTATATATGCCAGTGGCCTAAGGATGGCGCTGATGAGCCCCAGTGTATAATGTGTATATGGCAGTGGCCTAAGGATGGCGCTGATGAGCCCCAGTGTATACTGTATATATGCCAGTGGCCTAAGGATGGCGCTGATGAGCCTCAGTGTATAATGTGTATATGGCAGTGGCCTAAGGATGGCGATGATGAGCTCCAGTGTATACTGTATATACGGCAGTGGCCTAAGGATGGCGATGATGAGCTCCAGTGTATACTGTATATATACGGCAGTGGACTAAGGATGGCGATGATGAGCCCCAATGTATACTGTATATATGGCAGTGGTCTAAGGATGGCGATGATGAGCTCCAGTGTATACTGTATATACGGCAGTGGCCTAAGGATGGCGATGATGAGCTCCAGTGTATACTGTATATACGGCAGTGGTCTAAGGATGGCGCTGATGAGCTCCAGTGTATACTGTATATACGGCAGTGGCCTAAGGATGGCGATGATGAGCCCCAGTGTATAATGTATATATACGGCAGTGGCCTAAGGATGGCGATGATGAGCTCCAGTGTATACTGTATATACGGCAGTGGCCTAAGGATGGCGCTGATGAGCTCCAGTGTATACTGTATATATGGCAGTGGCCTAAGGATGGCGATGATGAGCCCCAGTGTATACTGTATATATGCCAGTGTCCTAAGGATGGCGCTGATGAGCCCCAGTGTATAATGTGTATATGGCAGTGGCCTAAGGATGGCGATGATGAGCTCCAGTGTATACTGTATATACGGCAGTGGCCTAAGGATGGCGATGATGAGCTCCAGTGTATACTGTATATATACGGCAGTGGACTAAGGATGGCGATGATGAGCCCCAATGTATACTGTATATATGGCAGTGGTCTAAGGATGGCGCTGATGAGCTCCAGTGTATACTGTATATACGGCAGTGGCCTAAGGATGGCGATGATGAGCTCCAGTGTATACTGTATATACGGCAATGGTCTAAGGATGGCGATGATGAGCACCAGTGTATAATGTATATATACGGCAGTGGCCTAAGGATGGCGATGATGAGCTCCAGTGTATACTGTATATACGGCAGTGGCCTAAGGATGGCGATGATGAGCTCCAGTGTATACTGTATATATACGGCAGTGGACTAAGGATGGCGATGATGAGCCCCAATGTATACTGTATATATGGCAGTGGTCTAAGGATGGCGCTGATGAGCTCCAGTGTATACTGTATATACGGCAGTGGCCTAAGGATGGCGCTGATGAGCTCCAGTGTATACTGTATATACGGCAGTGGCCTAAGGATGGCGATGATGAGCCCCAGTGTATAATGTGTATATGGCAGTGGTCTAAGGATGGCGCTGATGAGCCCCAGTGTATACTGTACATATGCCAGTGGCCTAAGGATGGCGATGATGAGCCCCAGTGTATAATGTGTATATGGCAGTGGCCTAAGGATGGCGATGATGAGCTCCAGTGTATACTGTATATACGGCAGTGGCCTAAGGATGGCGATGATGAGCTCCAGTGTATACTGTATATATACGGCAGTGGACTAAGGATGGCGATGATGAGCCCCAATGTATATTGTATATATGGCAGTGGACTAAGGATGGCGCTGATGAGCCCCAGTGTATACTGTATATATGGCAGTGGACTAAGGATGGCGCTGATGAGCCCCAGTGTATACTGTATATACGGCAGTGGACTAAGGATGGCGCTGATGAGCCCCAGTGTATACTGTATATACGGCAGTGGCCTAAGGATGGCGATGATGAGCTCCAGTGTATACTGTATATATGGCAGTGGCCTAAGGATGGCGCTGATGAGCTCCAGTGTATACTGTATATATGGCAGTGGCCTAAGGATGGCGCTGATGAGCTCCAGTGTATACTGTATATATGGCAGTGGCCTAAGGATGGCGCTGATGAGCTCCAGTGTATACTGTATATATATGGCAGTGGCCTAAGGATGGCGATGATGAGCTCCAGTGTATACTGTATATACGGCAGTGGACTATGGATGGCGCTGATGAGCTCCAGTGTATACTGTATATATGCCAGTGGCCTAAGGATGGCGCTGATGAGCCCCAGTGTATAATGTGTATATGGCAGTGGCCTAAGGATGGCGCTGATGAGCCCTAGTGTATACTGTATATATGCCAGTGTCCTAAGGATGGCGCTGATGAGCCCCAGTGTATAATGTGTATATGGCAGTGGCCTAAGGATGGCGATGATGAGCTCCAGTGTATACTGTATATACGGCAGTGGCCTAAGGATGGCGATGATGAGCTCCAGTGTATACTGTATATATACGGCAGTGGACTAAGGATGGCGATGATGAGCCCCAATGTATACTGTATATATGGCAGTGGTCTAAGGATGGCGCTGATGAGCTCCAGTGTATACTGTATATACGGCAGTGGCCTAAGGATGGCGATGATGAGCTCCAGTGTATACTGTATATACGGCAGTGGCCTAAGGATGGCGCTGATGAGCTCCAGTGTATACTGTATATATGCCAGTGGCCTAAGGATGGCGATGATGAGCCCCAGTGTATAATGTGTATATGGCAGTGGCCTAAGGATGGCGATGATGAGCTCCAGTGTATACTGTATATACGGCAGTGGCCTAAGGATGGCGATGATGAGCTCCAGTGTATACTGTATATATACGGCAGTGGACTAAGGATGGCGATGATGAGCCCCAATGTATACTGTATATATGGCAGTGGTCTAAGGATGGCGCTGATGAGCCCCAGTGTATACTGTATATATGGCAGTGGACTAAGGATGGCGCTGATGAGCCCCAGTGTATACTGTATATATGGCAGTGGACTAAGGATGGCGCTGATGAGCCCCAGTGTATACTGTATATATGGCAGTGGCCTAAGGATGGCGCTGATGAGCCCCAGTGTATACTGTATATACGGCAGTGGACTAAGGATGGCGCTGATGAGCCCCAGTGTATACTGTATATACGGCAGTGGACTAAGGATGGCGCTGATGAGCCCCAGTGTATACTGTATATACGGCAGTGGACTAAGGATGGCGCTGATGAGCCCCAGTGTATACTGTATATACGGCAGTGGCCTAAGGATGGAGATGATGAGCTCCAGTGTATACTGTATATATGGCAGTGGCCTAAGGATGGCGCTGATGAGCTCCAGTGTATACTGTATATATGGCAGTGGCCTAAGGATGGCGATGATGAGCTCCAGTATACACTGTATATATGCCAGTGGCCTAAGGATGGCGCTGATGAGCCCCAGTGTATAATGTGTATATGGCAGTGGCCTAAGGATGGCGCTGATGAGCCCCAGTGTATACTGTATATATGCCAGTGGCCTAAGGATGGCGCTGATGAGCCTCAGTGTATAATGTGTATATGGCAGTGGCCTAAGGATGGCGATGATGAGCTCCAGTGTATACTGTATATACGGCAGTGGCCTAAGGATGGCGATGATGAGCTCCAGTGTATACTGTATATATACGGCAGTGGACTAAGGATGGCGATGATGAGCCCCAATGTATACTGTATATATGGCAGTGGTCTAAGGATGGCGATGATGAGCTCCAGTGTATACTGTATATACGGCAGTGGCCTAAGGATGGCGATGATGAGCTCCAGTGTATACTGTATATACGGCAGTGGTCTAAGGATGGCGCTGATGAGCTCCAGTGTATACTGTATATACGGCAGTGGCCTAAGGATGGCGATGATGAGCCCCAGTGTATAATGTATATATACGGCAGTGGCCTAAGGATGGCGATGATGAGCTCCAGTGTATACTGTATATACGGCAGTGGCCTAAGGATGGCGCTGATGAGCTCCAGTGTATACTGTATATATGGCAGTGGCCTAAGGATGGCGATGATGAGCCCCAGTGTATACTGTATATATGCCAGTGTCCTAAGGATGGCGCTGATGAGCCCCAGTGTATAATGTGTATATGGCAGTGGCCTAAGGATGGCGATGATGAGCTCCAGTGTATACTGTATATACGGCAGTGGCCTAAGGATGGCGATGATGAGCTCCAGTGTATACTGTATATATACGGCAGTGGACTAAGGATGGCGATGATGAGCCCCAATGTATACTGTATATATGGCAGTGGTCTAAGGATGGCGCTGATGAGCTCCAGTGTATACTGTATATACGGCAGTGGCCTAAGGATGGCGATGATGAGCTCCAGTGTATACTGTATATACGGCAATGGTCTAAGGATGGCGATGATGAGCACCAGTGTATAATGTATATATACGGCAGTGGCCTAAGGATGGCGATGATGAGCTCCAGTGTATACTGTATATACGGCAGTGGCCTAAGGATGGCGATGATGAGCTCCAGTGTATACTGTATATATACGGCAGTGGACTAAGGATGGCGATGATGAGCCCCAATGTATACTGTATATATGGCAGTGGTCTAAGGATGGCGATGATGAGCTCCAGTGTATACTGTATATACGGCAGTGGCCTAAGGATGGCGATGATGAGCCCCAGTGTATAATGTATATATATGGCAGTGGCCTAAGGATGGCGATGATGAGCTCCAGTGTATACTGTATATACGGCAGTGGACTATGGATGGCGATGATGAGCTCCAGTGTATACTGTATATATGGCAGTGGCCTAAGGATGGCGATGATGAGCCCCAGTGTATACTGTATATACGGCAGTGGCCTAAGGATGGCGATGATGAGCCCCAGTGTATACTGTATATACGGCAGTGGCCTAAGGATGGCGATGATGAGCTCCAGTGTATACTGTATATATGGCAGTGGCCTAAGGATGGCGATGATGAGCTCCAGTGTATACTGTATATATGGCAGTGGCCTAAGGATGGCGATGATGAGCCCCAGTGTATACTGTATATACGGCAGTGGCCTAAGGATGGCGATGATGAGCCCCAGTGTATACTGTATATACGGCAGTGGCCTAAGGATGGCGATGATGAGCTCCAGTGTATACTGTATATACGGCAGTGGCCTAAGGATGGCGCTGATGAGCTGCAGTGTATACTGTATATATGGCAGTGGCCTAAGGATGGCGATGATGAGCTCCAGTGTATACTGTATATACGGCAGTGGACTAAGGATGGTGATGATGAGCTCCAGTGTATACTGTATATATGGCAGTGGCCTAAGGATGGCGATGATGAGCCCCAGTGTATACTGTATATACGGCAGTGGCCTAAGGATGGCACTGATGAGCTCCAGTGTATACTGTATATATATGGCAGTGGCCTCAGGATGGCGCTGATGAGCTCCAGTGTATACTGTGTATATATATATATATATATATATATATATATATATATATATGGCAGTGGCCTCAGGATAGCGCTTATTAGTTCCAGTATATGCTGTATATATGGCCGCCGTCTGATTCGCCCCAGTATATACTGTGTATATGGCAGTGATCTGATGAGCACCAGTATATACTGTTTATATGGCCGCAGTCTGATGAGCACCAGTATATATGGCTGCAGTCTGACTATCTGTTTATACTGTACTAGATGGCAGCCCGATTCTAAAGAATCAGGAGTCTAGAATCCATATATACTTTATTTATTCAAATGTAAGAATAATACAATTAATAAATAATAGTAAGAAAGAACAAAAATAGGCAGTATATGGAGAAAACACCAAACAAAAGTTCAAAATTGGTGTGAAAATGCCACTGAACCACTTCACAACTAAATATATATAGTTTTGGTAAATGGTATTATCATTTTTTTGACGAAATTCGGCAGGAGCTTGAAGAGCAACGTCACCGGGCCCGCCTCCACGCAGTAGAAACTTGCTGTGAGGTAAAAATTCAAAAATCACACCAAAATGGCGGGCGGAGTGTGTCACAGTACGGCACGTTTCTGATTGGTCGCTCGCAGCAGGCGGCAACCAATCAGACACTGGACACTGTTGACGTCACTTATCTCCGGACATTAGCTCCGCACATTAGCTCCGGACATTAGCTCCGGACAAAGCCACGGAAGTTGGCACAAATTGCAGGAAGTAGTATTCTAGGCAATTATATATTAGATACCGTAACCCTTTTATATTTTCTGCTTCATGACAGGGCCAGAATGTAATTTGTCATAACAAGAAGTCGCCTCTTCCTGTTCAGACATAATGTTATGGCTGCATCCGATCACTGGACACTGACTGCAGCTGCCACTTGATCGCAATGATAAATGCTGGTGTGGTCGGAGAGTAGGTTTTCATATCTTACACCAACCACCCTGGGCTTATTGTGACAGTAGTGATCCTGAACCCAGGAACACTCACAGCCTAAACTTCCACAGCAGAATCTGCATGTTATCGTACTGAACTTGGCTTGGTTTTTATCTGTGAGATGCATTTTGGCATGCTACGTGTTTATAAATCTGCATTGCTGGTCCGTGCAGAAACCATTCTGCAGCTGCTGACGAAATTTGGCTGTTACAGTAATCTGCAGATCTCTCATTTCCCTTTTGAGCATTCCTGTGTGTATCAAACATGGCGTAAAGAGTCATACACCTGTTACATTTCAGAGAAGGTGCCAGATAAGGGCATTTTCACATCATATTTAATGGCGTGTTCTCGTCTTCTGTGTCCATGAGCTTCCTTGTTGCAGGGATAGATGAGCTCTTTAACCCCTTAGTGACAGAGCCAATTTGGTACTTAAAGGGAACCTGTCACCCCGTTTTTTGAGATTGAGATATAAATACTGTTAAATAGGGCCTGTGCTGTGCGTTACTATAGTGTATGTAGTGTACCCTGATTCCCCATGTATGCCGAGAAATACATTACCAAAGTCGGCGTTTTCGCCTGTCAATCAGGCTGGTCTGGTCAGGTGGGCGTGTTCACAGCGTTCTTTTCTTCCCCAGGTTTCCGTTGGTGGCGTAGTGGTGTGCGCATGTCCAAGGTCCGGATTCCCTGTGCCCACGTGAAGACACAGCGCGCGATCTGCGCTGTCATTCCTTTCATCTGTGCGGGCGGCCATCTTCCTGGGGCCGCGCGTGCGCAGATGTAGTGCTCTGCTGCACGGGGCTTCAGGAAAATGGCCGCGGGATGCCGCGCGTGCGCAGAAGAGATCGCGGCGGCCATTTTCCCAAAGCCGAGATGCAAACTTGGGAATCCGGACCTTGGACATGCGCACACCACTACGCCACCAACGGAAACCTGGGGAAGAAAAGAACGCTGTGAACACGCCCACCTGACCAGACCAGCCTGATTGACAGGCGAAAACGCCGACTTTGGTAATGTATTTCTCGGCATACATGGGGAATCAGGGTACACTACATACACTATAGTAACGCACAGCGCAGGCCCTATTTAACAGTATTTATATCGCAATCTCAAAAAACGGGGTGACAGGTTCCCTTTAATGACCAGGCCAATTTTTGCAATTCTGACCACTGTCACTTTATGAGGTTATAACTCTGGAACGCTTCAACGGATCCCGCTGATTCTGAGATTGTTTTTTCGTGACATATTGTACTTCATGTTAGTGGTAACATTTCTTCGATATTACTTGCGATTATTTTTGAAAAAAACGGAAATATGGCGAAAATTTTTAAAATTTTGCAATTTTCAAACTTTGTATTTTTATGCCCTTAAATCAGAGAGATATGTCACGAAAAATAGTTGATAAATAACATTTCCCACATGTCTACTTTACATCAGCACAATTTTGGAAACAAAATTTTTTTTTGTTAGGGAGTTAAGGGTTAAAAGTTGACCAGCAATTTCTCATTTTTACAAAACCATTTTTTTTTTAGGGACCACATCACATTTGAAGTCATTTTGAGGGGTCTATATGATAGAAAATAATGAAGTGTGACACCATTCTAAAAACTACACCCCTCAAGGTTCTCAAAACCACATTCAAGAAGTTTATTAACCCTTTACGTGCTTCACAGGAACTGAAACAATGTGGAAGGAAAAAATGAACATTTAACTTTTTTTTGCAAACATCTTAATTCAGAACCATTTTTTTTATTTTCACAAGTGTAAAAACAGAAATGTAACCATAAATTTTGTTATGCAATTTCTCCTGAATACGCCAATACCCCATATGTGGGGGTAAACCACTGTTAGGGTGCACCGCAGAACTTAGAAGTGAAGGAGCGCCGTTTGACTTTTTCAATGCAGAATTGGCTGGAATTGAGTTCGGACGCCATGTCACGTTTAGAGAGCCCTTGATGTGCCTAAACAGTGGAAACTCCCCACAAGTGACACCATTTTGGAAACTAGACCCCTTAAGGAACTTATCTAGATGTGTGGTGAGCACTTTGAACCCCCAAGTGCTTCACAGAAGTTTATAACGTAGAGCCGTGAAAATAAAAAATCGCTTTTGTTTACACAAAAATGATCTTTTCGCCCACAAATTCTTATTTTCACAAGGGTAACAGGAGAAATTAGACCACTAAAGTTGTTGTGCGATTTCTCCTGAGTACGTCGATACCCAATATGTGGGGGTAAACCACTGTTTGGGCGCACCGCAGAGCTTGGAAGAGAAGGAGTGCCGTTTTACTTTTTCAATGTAGAATTGGCTGGAATTGAGATCGGACGCCATGTCGCGTTTGGAGAGCCCCTGATGTGATGTGCCTAAACAGTAGAAATCCCCCACAAGTGACCCCATTTTGGAAACTAGACCCCCCCATGGAACTTATCTAGATGTGTGGTGAGAACCTTGAATGCCCAAGTGCTTCACAGAAGTTTATAATGCAGAGTCGTGAAAATAAAAAATATTTTTTTTTTTCACAAAAAAGATATTGTAGCCCCCAAGTTTTTATTTTCACAAGGGTAACAAGAGAAATTGGACCCCAGAAGTTGTTGTCCAATTTATCCCGAGTACGCTGATGCCCCATATGTGGGGGTAACCCACTGTTTGGGCGCACGGCAGAGCTCAGAAGGGAGGGAGCACCATTTGACTTTTTGAGCGCAAAATTGGCTGTCGTGTTTGGAGACCCCCTGATGTACCTAAACAGTGGAAACCCCCCAATTCTAGCTCCAACCCTAATCCCAACACACCCCTAACCCTAATCCCAACCTGATCCATAATCCTAATCACTAACCCTAACCATAATCACAACCCTTACCCCAAAACAACCCTAATGTCAACCCTAACCATAACCCTAATCAAAACCCTAAATCCAACACACCCCTAATCCTAATCTCAACCCTAACCTCAAACCTAACCCTAATCCCAATACACCCCTAATCACAACCCTAACCTTAACCCTAATCCCAAACCTAACCCTAATCCCAAGCGTAACCCGAATGCCAACCCTAACCCTAATCCAAACCCTAACCCTAATCCCAGCTCTAACCCTAACTTTAGCCCCAACCCTAGCCCTAACTTTAGCCCCAACCCTAACCCTAGCCCTAAGGCTACTTTCACACTTGCGTCGTTTGGCATTCCGTCGCAATCCGTCGTTTTGGACAAGAAATGGATCCTGCAAATGTGCCCGCAGGATGCGTTTTTTGCCCATAGACTTGTATTGCCGACGGATCGTGACGGATGGCCACACGTCGCGTCCGTCGTGCACTGGATCAGTTGTGTTTTGGCGGACCGTCTGCACAAAAAAACGTTCAATGAAACGTTTTTTTGTACGTCTCATCCGCCATTTCTGACCGCGCATGCGTGGCCGTAACTCCACCCCCTCCCCAGGACATAGATTGGGCAGCGGATGCGTTGAAAAACTACAGCTGCTGCCCACGTTGTGCACAATTTTCACAACGTGCATCGGTATGTCGGGCCGACGCATTGCGACGGCCCCGTACCGACGTAAGTGTGAAAGAAGCCTAACCCTAAATTTAGCCCCAACCCTAACCCTAAATTTAGCCCCAGCCCTAACCCTACCCCTACCCCTAATTTTAGCCCCAACTGCTGTTCTCCTGCCGGCCGGCAGATGGAGACAGATGGCGGGCGCACTGGGCATGCGCCCGCCATTTTCTTCTGCCGGCGGCCAGGAGGAGCAGCAAGAGGATCCAGGGACCTAGGTGAGTATGCTAGGGTCCCCGAATCCCCCTATTTCTCTGTCCTCTGATGTGCGATCACATCAGAGGACAGAGAATTACACTTTACTTTTTTTTTTTTTTTTGCGGTCGCCGGTAAACGGTTAATTACTGGCGATCGCAAAACAGGGGTCGGTAATACCGACCCCGATCATGCTCTTTGGGGTCTCGGCTACCCCCGGCAGCCGAGACCCCAAAGATTCTCCCGGTGCCGGCCGGCCGGCGCACTGCGCATGCGCCCGCCATTTTGAAGATGGCGGCGCCCACCGGGAGACACGAGGAGCATCGGGGGAGCTAGGTGAGTATTGGGGGGCCACCTGGGACCCCTTTTCTCTGTCCTCCGATGTGCGATCACATCGGAGGACAGAGAAATTAAAAAGAGATTGCGTTTTTTTTTTTTTTGTTTTTTTTTTTGCGATCGCCGGTAAATGGTTAATTACCGGCGATCGCAAATGCGGGGTGGGTTAAAAACCCCCCGAATCATGTTCTCTGTTGTCTTGGCTACCCCCGGCAGCCGAGACCCCGGAGAAAATCGGCCTCTGGGGGGCGCTATTGACTTTTTCCACAGCGCCGTTAATTAATGGCGCTGTGGTTTAAGTACCCTTAGCGGCCGCCGTTAAAAGGCGTATCGGCGGTCGCTAAGGGGTTAAGATTAAAGGGAATCTTTAAATGTGTTATCATCAATAGGGGGAAAAGGATCTCCCTCCAATTCTGCTTTCAGAGCTTATCTTCAATGTAAGGAGATGTTACCAGTGTGAGACATATAATGACTGAGTCCTCTGCTCTTCTGCTCTACATGTCTCACAAGGGTAACGCCCCCTTTCATTTAAAATAAGCTTTGGAGGCAGATTCTCTTGCAGATCTGTGTCCCATAGATTTTAACAGCTCATTAACATATTAAGAAAAACGTGGGTTTTTTCTAGAATTAGAAATCAGTTCGCTTTTACATACAGTAATTCTGTCATTTAAATAGTTTTCAAAGCAAATATTCTTCAATAGTTGGGTAGCAATATGTTAGTGAGATTTATAATCATTGATTTACATGTGTAGTTTACTGTACATGTATTCAAGCAATAAATAAATCAAAGTTAAGAAATGGTGTGGGGTCACCCGAAATTTTAATAACCAGGGGTCATTCCATGTCAAGTGAACCAATGATTTTTACCACTATATTTTTAATTCTTTTGAGATTTTGTTATTTGGTAATAGTGTGTCAGAAAATGCAAAATGTGAAGAAAAAAAAATTCTAGATTTTTTTTATTTTTTTTTTTATTGATTTTCAAAGTTCGGAAAAAGTGCGAATTTCGGTGATGCCTGCCTTTACCTTTCTTCCCATAACTCAGGCTAGAAAAAAGATAGAGAAACAAAATAAACACCAATCTACTCAGAACTGTACAGGCTTTCACCTGATCTGTCACAAGAGTATCTTTGATAATATTTTACCTATGCGAATGCAAGTGCAAAACTTTAAAACGCATTTCCGAAAAAAACGTTTAATATAAAAATTTCAAAAACTGCATATGTGCCTGCTATGCTCCTAGCCACATCTGTACCAAAATACAAGCTGGGATCATGATGGGATCATATTTAAAAAAAATATTTGTTTCTTCTGTATCTTTATTGTTACATATAAATGTGGAGCTCAATACGTTGTAATTTGAAAAGAAAAAGGGAAGAAACTCGCACAAACATAAAATCAGATAATTCAAGGCTTAAAAAAAAATACAAATTTGATAGGTCCCAAGTTGAATCCCTGTGCAAATATAAACAAGAACACAAGTAATACACATGCATGTTTTCACAATTTTAAAACGTACGTTTTTTTCACAATTGCGCATCAAAATTTTGAATTTGATTTCTCCAAAACAAAATATCAAGAAACATAGTCTTTTGACATATCAAATGAAAGCTGGCACCGTTCTGAGAACAATGATGCCTCTCCCACCTCTTTATCTTAATTCAATTCTAGCCCGAGATATGATAAAAAATGTAAAGCCATACCAGGCCAAGATCCGCACTTTTTCAAAACTTTAAAAATCTGTAAAAAATTAACTGACGAAGAAAAAAATTCTAAACTTTTAATTTGTAATTAACTAAAGTTGTACTTCATAAAAACAAAAAATAAAAAAAATCTAAAGACGTCAGGTAAAAAAAATATTCATATTTGGATCACTTGATATGGAATGACCCCAGCTGAAAGAAAGCAGACATCTGGGGCCTGATGTTTATAGCCTGGGAAGGGGGTAATAAACATGGATCTTCCCAGGCTATTAATGTGAGCTCAGAGCCTTATTAACTTAGCCTTTACTAGTTATTTAAAATGGGGTGGGGACCCCCCTGGTGTGGGGTTATAGTATTGGGGTTGTCAGCTTTGTATTAGCAGCTAACCTCAAGCCCAGGGTCATAGTCTTATAGATATCTCTCCATTACTAACCCCTGGACTTGATGTCAGCTGCCAATACAAAGCTGACATTAATCCCACTTGCCACCGCATCAGGGCAAGTGGGAAGAGCGGAGGCTAAGCGCCAGAATTGGTGCAACTTAGGCTTCTTTCACACTAGCATTGGGCTCGGCCTGTCGCAGTGCGTCGGGCCGAGGTTACCGACGCTAGCGTTGTGTGCGCCGCCCAACAGGGGCAGCGGATGCATTTTACCAACGCATCCGCTGCCCCATTGTGAGGTGCGGGGAGGTGGGGGCGGAGTTCCGGCCGCGCATGCGCGGTCGGAAACGGCGGACCGTTGGCCGCAAAAAACGTTACATGTAACGCTTTTTGCAGCCGACGGTCCGCCACAACACGGCGCAACCGTCGCAAGACGGTTGCGACGTGTGGCAATGCGTCGCAATGCGTCACTAATGTTAGTCAATGGAGAAAAAACGCATCCTGCAAGCACTTTTGCAGGATGCGTTTTTTGCATTGCGACGTATTGCAAAAAACGCTAGTGTGAAAGTAGCCTTATGGATGCGCCACTTTTGGGGTGGCTGAGAGCTGATGTTTTTAGCCTGAGGGGCAGTATCCATGACCCCATCCTAGCCTATTAATGTCAGTCCGCAGCTGTTTGCCTAGCCCTTGCTGGTTATTAATTATAGGGGCCCCCATGTCATTATTTTTTGTGTTGGTCCCCCATTTTAATAACCAGTAAAGGCTAAGTATACAGCTGATATGAATCGCCTTGGAAGCCCCATGTTTATTACCCCCTTCATAGGCTGTAAACATCTGCCTCCAGTTGTCTGCTGTCTCCCAGCTGCTAATTATATTGATGGGGGACCGCATTCTATTTTTTTCTCTAAGTTATTTAATTATTAGCTAAATCCATGAACATTAAGCTTCACAAGCACTGCAATAGTTATATATGTGACTGACCTCTTTCTATCTAGTCTATTCTGATTGTTCACACAGTTGATTTACTATACTAGACTGATGAGTGCATGTAAAAATCGGTTGTCACACGCATGGTCCGTGTGTGTGTGTGTGTTTTGTTTAGTTTTTTTGCATCCATTGGCAAGTCTCAGCCTATATATGTGGCCAATTGCAACACGCTCCAATATTTTTCTCAGTCCGATCTGAGAAAAAAAAATTGCAGAAAAGCAGGAAATCATAGAATAAAAATTGTCAGAGTTCAATCCAATTCCCCACCCCCAAGATGAAAGGTAGGAAAATAAAACTCCGCACAATTGCATTGTGTGAATATGGTCTAAGGGTGATGGTACATGCTACGTCTTGCTGCGTTCATTCAAAACTTCAACTATCAGGAAGTCCAATAGCCACATATTTCTCAAGCCAAATCATGTGGCCATTTGGAATCCCAGTCGACAGAGTGTCTGCACAATCACCTTAAAGGGAACCTGTCACCAGAATTTGGCGGGCTCTGTTTACGGTCCGATGGGCAGTGTTTTCTGTTCTTTCATGCACCCTTTCCCGCTGGCCGCAATATTGTCTTGAATTTGATTAGGTTTCCTCCGTAGTACACGAGTGCGCAATGCAATCATGCCTTGCGCAGTATGCTTTGCCCAACTGCGGGCAAAGCCGAAAAACATTAGTGCGCATGCACCAGAAGACAGCGAAATACTTCCGGGACATAGTGCCCGGTGTTTTTTCAAGCAGGACAATGCGCCATGCCACACAGCTAGGTCCATCAATGTGTGGATGAAGGACCACCACATCAAATCCTTGTCATGGCCAGCCCAATCTCCAGACGTGAACCCCATTGAAAACCTCTGGAATGTAATCAAGCGGAAGATGGATAGACTCAGGCCATCAAACAAAAAAGTGACATAAGGTCACCCAAAAGCGGTGTGTAAGACTGGTGGAAAGCATGCCAAGATGCATGAAAGCTGTGATTAAAAATCATGGTTGTTCCACAAAATATTGATTTCTGAACTCTTCCTGAGTTAAAACATTAGTATTGTTGTTTCTAAATGATTATGAACTTGTTTTCTTTGCATTATTTGAGGTCTGAAAGCACTCTTTTGATTCTTTTTTTTGTTTTGTTATTTTAACCATTTCTCCTTTTCGGAAAATAATTACAAAACTTATTGCTTGGAACTTCGGAGACATGTTGTCAGTAGTTTATAGAATAAAAGAACAATTTTTACATTTTACTTAAATATACCTATAAATAGAAAGATCAGACAAACTGAAAATTTAGCAGTGGTCTAATTTTTGCCAGAGCTCTATATTAATAAATTAAATATATTTAATAAGGAAATTGGATTGGAAAAACTGACACTTATCAAAAAATGGATCGAGCAAGTATATTTTTCACATACCGGAAAAATGAAGCTGATGTGTCTAAGATGTGCAGAATTGGTTTCACTTTCGTTGCACAATTTTCCCTTACTTTTATGATTCTCAGCTGCACTTCCTACACAAGGGTACGTGCTGCTGACTAATAACTATTTCGACGCCCACACGAGATGTGATCAATAAGAAAGAAGCGTTTTCTTGTTTCTCGTCTAGTAATCCCTGAAATTTACACTGGGCAGCAATGATCAGAATCGTCTCTGTAGTTTGGATATTATTATCAATATAAAAAGCTTACTGTGTGAGGAACATGTTCACAATCTTTAGTTTCTTTATCGGGATCTTTGCTTGGGGTCAAGAGTGACTTTCCCTGCAGTCCAGGAGTAAAGGCCAAACTTTTCTTCATTCTAAGTATCACAGTTAACGAATGTCGTGAAGTAGTTAGCGATTCACAAATGGGTTTCTTCACCTACAGTATTCAGTGGCTCGGCCTTCACATCCCAAGGTTATGTAACTTTCTTGGCTTTCTGACCCTGCTTGCTTTGTTGTCAGGCCTGTCAGAACAAAAACTTGGAACAAGGATGAATTCTCATTGCCGTGCAATAAAGTGGGGGGGGAAGGAGAACAGATTTACCTGTGGCCAAGCATTTTTGTAGCCTGTCACGGATGCCAGGGAGGCTATCGTTATCATCCCCTCCGCTCAATCTAATATGTCATGAACCGGGGTTGTTTGGTTGCCCAGTCATTTTTTTTAAATGGATTTATCTACATCCCACTTCCCATTTCCGGTTTGGAACTTGCAGCTCTCTGGCGCCCCCTTTACCCTCATATCAGACAGGGTACTGCACCTAGGATAATTAGGCGCCAGACAGGCTGTCTTACTTTGTACTGGCTGATGGGCACGCTGCAGCAAGGGCGATACATTTACTCCCACTCAGGCGGGAACAATAATTATCAGCGCTGTCCGTCGTTACAAGGTCTCCCAAACACACAGGACAAATCCGCTGCCACCAGCTCTGATTCCTTAATTAATAACGGGTCCAGAGCCAACCCAAATTAGTAGCGTAATTCACTTCAGAGGATGTGACAGTACGTTATAGAGCAAGGAGAAACGAACGTAGTAATTGTATATATTTTACTCCAAAAGATAGGCAGTGTTTACAAAAGAGTAAAAAGATATTCTAAAATGAGACGATTATGTATATACAGACAATTGCAAATAAAAAGGGATTAAAGTTGAAAAAAAACACTCACAGTTCTTTCGTATCAGTCAACGGTACGCCATGCGGGGGGAGGGGACCTTCCCCACTTATCTTCAGATCAGACTGCATAGCTTGTCGTAGCTGAATCCCCCGGCAAAAGACCCCCTTAGTCTTGTACCTTTGCCCAAAACTAAGGGTCTCTCCCCCTGGATGACTTCATGGGGTGGGCAGAGCTATGAAATGCACTCCTGTTTCTTGAGGGTATGAAAAACCATTATCCCTCAAATCTTGGTGTATGACCCTCGTAGAAAGACGAAGCAATGATCATGATGCTCCCCACATCATGGGGGTTCCTTTAAGTGTAAACACGAGTTAGATATTTGACCTGCTTAAACTGCAATCCGTCTCTCTGTCCCTGCGAGGCGCTGCACTCAGAAAATGCATTGGCATGTAGTCCTATTGTCGCACATACCAAATATTTAACTTTCATAACTCTGTCTCTAATTGGGGTTGAGTTATACCTTACTATTCAGTTTCTACAGGAACAAAAGAGCACATGGTACCTTTCCCAGCGTAAAGCCATAAACTGCTCAGTGAAGGTTGCTGGCACGCTGGTCTCACATTACAGCTATATAGCAGAAGGGAGGGGGAAAAGTGAAATCGCACACAGGCACATGCAGGCAGAGGAAACTGCAGCTGAGAGCACTGTATGTGTAATTGAGGTAGTAAATTCTTCCTATTTCTTGACACCTCCCTTTTGGGACTATGCTACGGAGGCAGAACCACTTGGTACTCTTCCATGCGCACCACAGGAGGTTCACCCCAGTGGGACAACCCATCTGCATTGCCATTCTCGCTGCCCTTTTTGTGTTTCACAGTAAAGCCGTACTGTTGGATGGCAAGGCTTCAGCGTAGCAATCTTCTGTTGGTTCCACACATGGCTTGAAGCCAGCGCATAGGGTTGTGGTCAGTCACCACAGTGAACATGTGACCATACAGGTAGGGCTGCAAACATTGCAGGGCCCAGACCATGGCTAGGCACTCCTTCTTGATGGTGGAATAGGCCACTTCCCTCAGCAGAAGCTTCCGGGTTGGGTACAACATGGGTGCTCTTGGCTCCCTGAGTCGACCTGGCTGAGCACTGCACTGAGGACAAACTCGCTGGCATCAAGCTGCACACGGGAGAGTTGCACAGGGCTGTTTTCGAAGCCTGAATGGCCCCCTCACAGCCATCTGTCCAGTCGACTGTTTCGGGTAGCTTCTTCCTGGTGAGGTCCGTTAAGGGTTTTGCCAGGCTACTATAGTTTTGTACAAAGCCTGCAGTGCCCAGGAAGGACATCACCTGCTTCTTGGTCCTGGGGGTGGGCCAGGCTCAGGCCTCATGGAGTTCCCGCCTATCCGGTTCCCCAGGTAGTGGACCTCTCTCATGCCCGTCTGGCACTTTCCCGGCTTGGTGGTCGAAATTCTTCCTATTTCCTGACATAGCCCTGATCACAGCATCACGGACATGAAATTTCTGGTATTCAAAGCTAATGTCACGCGTTTAACGGCGATAAAGGGGCAGGACGGTGTACTGAGACCCGCACCTGTCCCTGCCACTATAATGGGGCCCTGGCTTTCCCTTATCTCAGGGGTACCTATGATGGTTAGGAGGCCTGAGCCGCCAGCGTATCCCTATCAGTGGCCCCCTATCTCCCCAAGGGAGGTGGACTGCACCAGTGTATAAATACAACAACTAACAGGGTATACAGACAAGGTAACTAAAAGTCTCAAACTCACCAAATGCTCACACAACCACAGAGGAAGCACAGAGAAGGGAAAAAAACTAGGAGGGAAAACAGGTTTAACCCCTATCTGATCTCGGACGGGATAGTACGTCCGAGGTCAGATCCCCTGCTTTGATGCAGGGCTCCGCGGTGAGCCCGCATCAAAGCCGGGACATGTCAGCTGTTTTGAACAGCTGACATGTGCCCGTAATAGGCGCAGGCAGAATCGCGATCTGCCCGCACCTATTAACTAGTTAAATGCCGCTGTCAATCGCAGACAGCGGCATTTAACTACCATTTCCGGCCGGGCAGCCGGAAATGACGTCATCGCTGACCCCCGTCACATGATCGGGGGTCGGCGATGCTTCAGAATAGTAACCATAGAGGTCCTTGAGACCTCTATGGTTACTGATCCTCGGCAGCTGTGAGCGCCACCTTGTGGTCGGCGCTCACAGCACACCTCCATTTCTGCTACATAGCAGTGATCAGCAGATCGCTGCTATGTAGCAGAGCCGATCGCGTTGTGCCTGCTTCTAGCCTCCCATGGAGGCTATTGAAGCATGGCAAAAGTAAAAAAAAAAGTTGAAAAAAAATGTGAAAAAAATAAAAATATAAAAGTTTAAATCACCCCCCTTTCGCCCCAATCAAAATAAATGAATAAAAAAAAAAATCAAATCTACACATATTTGGTATCGCCGCGCTCAGAATCGCCCGATCTATCAATTAAAAAAAAGCATTAACCTGATCGCTAAACGGCGTAGCGAGAAAAAAATGCGAAACGCCAGAATTACGTTTTTTTGGTCACCGCGACATTGCATTAAAATGCAATAACGGGCGATCAAAAGAACGTATCAGCACCAAAATGCTATCATTAAAAACGTCATCTCGGCACGCAAAAAATAAGCCCTCAACCGACCCCAGATCATGAAAAATGGAGACGCTACCGGAATCGGAAAATGGCGCAATTTTTTTTTTTTTTTTAGCAAAGTTTGGAATTTTTTTTTCACCACTTAGATAAAAAATAACCTAGTCATGTTAGGTGTCTATGAACTAGTAATGACCTGGAGAATCATAATTGCAGGTCAATTTTAGCATTTAGTGAACCTAGCAAAAAAGCCAAACAAAAAACAAGTGTGGGATTGCACTTTTTTTGCAATTTCACTGCACTTGGAATTTTTTTCCCGTTTTCTAGTAAACGACATGCTAAAACCAATGATGTCATTCAAAAGTACGACTCGTCCCGCAAAAAATAAGCCCTCACATGGCCAAATTGACGGAAAAATAAAAAAGTTATGGCTCTGGGAAGGAGGGGAGTGAAAAACGAACACGGAAAAACGAAAAATCCCAAGGTCATGAAGGGGTTAACATGCAACCAAAACAGCAGTCACCAATCTCTGTAAATAAACCTCCAAACTCCAACTCTATGCTCCTTCACACTCTCCAAGCCAGGCAGCTGAACTGATCACTGACAATAGCTGTAGTCAGGGCTGAGTCTATATAGAGGATGAGATTACAAAATCCACTTCAGCTGAGAGACCCAGCTCTCAGCAACTCAGCAATAAGGTTAACTCCTGCACTGCTGGCACAAAGCAGCCAGGTCAAAACACAGGAGAAGAGCTTCTGTTCACTGTGTGTGAATGAGGCCCAGAGCGCTGTGGTTCTCTGGAACCTCTCTGTCGCGGTAGCCACGTGACGGGTAACTTCACATCTGAGAGACACAGAAGAATATGGGAGTACAAACTTATGGTGACCTGTGCCACATTCAGAGCAGGAATGAATGTGTCACATGGATTCGTCTTTTTACATCAATTAACCCCTATCTGACCTCGGACGTACTATACCGTCCGAGGTCAGCTCCCCTGCTTTGATGCAGGGCTCCGCGGTGAACCCGCATCAAAGCCGGGACATGTCAGCTGTTTTGAACAGCTGACATGTGCCCGTAATAGGCGCGGGCAGAATCGCGATCTGCCCGCACCTATTAACTAGTTAAATGCCGCTGTCAAATGCAGACAGCGGCATTTAACCACCGCTTCCGGCCGGGCGGCCGGAAATGACGTCATCGCCGACCCCCGTCACATGATCGGGGGTCGGCGATGTGTCTCCATTGTAACCATAGAGGTCCTAGAGACCTCTATGGTTACTGATCGCCGGTGGCTGTGAGCGCCACCCTGTGGTCGGCGCTCACAGCACACCTCCATTTCTGCTACATAGCAGCGATCAGCAGATCGCTGCTATGTAGCAGAGCCGATCGCGTTGTGCCTGCTTCTAGCCTCCCATGGAGGCTATTGAAGCATGGCAAAAGTAAAAAAAAAAAGTTGAAAAAAATGTTAAAAAAATAAAAAAAAATATAAAAGTTTAAATCACCCCCCTTTCGCCCCAATCAAAATAAATCAATAAAAAAAATATAAAATCTACGCATATTTAGTATCGCCGCGCTCAGAATCGCCCGATCTATCAACTAAAAAAAAGCATTAACCTGATCGCTAAACAGCGTAGTGGGAAAAAAATTCAAAACGCCAGAATTACGTTTTTTTTGGTCGCCGCGACATTGCATTAAAATGCAATAACGGGCAATCAAAATAATGTATCTGCACCGAAATGCTATCATTACAAACGTAATCTCGGCACGCAAAAAATAAGCTCTCAACCGACCCCAGATCACGAAAAATGGAGACGCTACGGGTATCGGAAAATGGCGCAATTTTTTTTTTTTTTTTTAGCAAAGTTTGGAATTTTTTTTCACCACTTAGATAAAACGTAACCTAGTCATGTTAGGTGTCTATGAACTCGTAATGACCTGGAGAATCATAATGGCAGGTCAGTTTTAGCATTTAGTGAACCTAGCAAAAAAGCCAAACAAAAAACAAGTGTGGGATTGCACTTTTTTTTGCAATTTCACCGCACTTGGAATTTTTTTCACGTTTTCTAGTACACGACATGCTAAAACCAATGATGTCGTTCAAAAGTACAACTCGTCCCGCAAAAAATAAGCCCTCACATGGCCAAATTGATGGAAAAATAAAAAAGTTATGGCTCTGGGAAGGAGGGGAGTGAAAAACGAACACGGAAAAACTAAAAATCCCAAGGTCATGAAGGGGTTAAGGAATGTGCTCCTCAGACCATTTGGGGGCATCATAACCTTGGACCAGACCTCAATTAGAGGACAATAAAACTTTCACACTCCTTATCTATGAACTGCTGCATTATTTACTGCCACAGCTGTTTTCTCCCCTTCCCTCATTACTAGTTCTGCTTCACATCACTTGTCATCTTTGCTGCATTCTGTGTCCTGTTGTGTATTATTATGTGACTCTTCAGATTTTCTGTTATTCTGTGCCTGATGAAGGGACCTGAGTAGTCTGAAAAGCTTGCTATTTATTGCCATCTTCTCAGTTAGCCATTAAAAGGTATGAGCCTCTGAGGACTCTCAGATTTTTTTTTTTTTTGGAAGAAGTCTAGACCTTTTTATGATTTGCCACAAGCAAAATTAAAGTCAATAAACATATTGACTTGTATATTTTATTTCAGTTGCTGGGTGTTTCTTCATCAATCCTAGTCTAAATTCTAAAATGAAAAATTACATGGCCAGCTCTCTATGGCTGTTTGCTTGTAAACCGTAATTGCCAAACCTTATCCAGCCTATTTCTAGTATGTTGAAACCTTTCCACCTACAACACGATCATAATATTATAGAATTTACTTAACACTTGGATATTTTTCATACTTTCCAGATTTTTATTTTTTTTCTATATAAAGTGAAATATATATATATATTTTTTTTATTATTATTATTATTTTTGCTCTCTAGGGTCGAATGGAGTATTTGGTGAAGTGGAAAGGCTGGTCTCAAAAGTAAGAGAATAACTTATTTTGATAGTTTGTTGTTCATAATTTATGAGTATAACAAAGAAAGGGTTCACCGTACCTTGTATTACCGTTTCTAACCTTGACAATACTTGTAATTAAGTTTCACACATCCAGGAAACGCTAATCTGTTGCTCTAATGGCAAAACCCTATCTGACTAGCGGGTGTCCTGACCCAACCTAACTGCCTTATGTGAGGTAGCCCAGGTCAGACCACCAAAGGTAGGACAGTTATTGCAATTGGATCACAGTTTGTGTATCATGGATGTGTGAAAAGAATATTTTATATGTGCAGCTCTCATCTCTACAGATAATTGTGGGGGGAGGGACCAGCACACACACCCACTTAACAATAATAGAAGATATATACTGTCTGTAACATTTAAAGGGACTCTGGTCAATCAATGTACAGGTGCTCAGTGCATCATGATGTGACCAAACACCTTCTCACTTAGATGGAAAACAACTATCTCCTCCCTTCCCTGACACTGTGAAGCCAGAACTGTCAATCAAAGAAGAGAGAATGGAGATTAAGGACAAACAAGCAGGTGTGAAGGTGCATTTGAATGAGTGGTCACACCTTTTGTGCATCTGGTGTTGGGACTTTTTCATCACAGAATGAGTGTTCAAACCCGAGTCCCTTTAACTTTGGTAATAATTCTTACCGCCATGGTTATTGGGAGGTATGCAAAAAGTGGAATCACACAGACAACTTGCTTCTGATCCCTGACATGTGCTGCACCTTGATACCAAGATACAAGTTTGATATTCAAAGCCATAAATTGAAAGGGTTGCCCAGACTTGGGAGAATAGTTTGCAGGCACTCTATGAGTGACGAATCGTGACCGCATGCAATGTACATGGTCATGATGCACCAGTATTCCTGGTTCGAGCAGGTAGTCACTTGCATACTTGCGGTCAGATGCCGATTTAGCCTTATCCTATTTCGCTCAAGTCACTTCTATTGAGAGAAGCCAGACATGTCTAGTTCCGGTATCATATGTATGGCCGCTGGGAAGAAGCGCTACGGTAAGCGCTGCTTCCCGGCGGCTGGTGCTGAAGACAGCTCTCATCATTTTCCCCTGCTCTGCTGGTGATCGGCGCGAGCAGAGGAGAATGATGACAGTTATAATAAAGTCCAAACGATGACAGCAGGTGGGTGCTTTTTGGGAATGTTACTCCCATCATCCGACACCTGATGCCGCTAATAACAGTGATGGCAGGAGCGGAGGATGGGGGTATCCCTCAGCCGCCGCCTGCAATCTTACAAAATAAATATATGAAAAACCCGACTTGGGTCCCCCCCTATTTTCTTCAACCAACCAGGCAAAACTCACAGTTGGGGGTGCAACCCTCAGCTGTCAGCTTCACAGCTTCAGCAAGGTTGGTTATCAAGAATAGAGGGGTCCACACGCTGTTTAATTACTTAATTAATAAAAATAAAAAAAACAGTGTGGGTACACCCCCCCCCCCCCTCCATTCTTGAGGCTATTCTCAGGCTGATAAGGGGCCGTAGATATTGCCCCCCAACCTAAAAACAGCAGCCCGCAGCTGCCCAGAAAAGGTGCATCTATTAGATGCGCCTTTTCTGGCGCTTTGCTCAGCTTTTCCCACTTGCCCTGTAGCGATGGCAAGTGGGGTTGATATTTGTGGCGTTGATGTCACCTTTGTAATTTGTCAAGTGACATCAAGCCCACGGCTTAGTAATGGAGAGGTGTCTGTAAGACACCTCTCCATTACTAATCCTATAGTTATATGGTAAATAAAGACACAGCCAGAATAAAATCCTTTATTTGAAAAAATTACACAGACTCCTTTATTAATCTCAATTGAACCATACTTACTGCAATGCCTAATTCCCCGAAGCCCTCGATCTCCTGTAACAAAAATTTAAAATAAAAAAACAATATACCATACCTGTCCGTCGTTCTGTCCCACGTCGAAATCCATGTCTGGGGGCTAAATAGTTTTCAACCTGGACGGTGCCAAGATGCGACCGTCCTGGCTGAAAACCACTGGTGAATGAGCTCCTGAAAGCGCAGCATCATTCACCAGCGGTGACATCATCACTGGCATTTTCCCACGTCCTGAGGTCATTGCAGTTCAGCCCGGTCTCAATGAGGCCACCGCTGCTGGGAGCGCAGCCTCATTCACCAGCTCATTCACCAGTGGTTTTCAGCTGGGACGGTCGCATCTTGGCAGCGACCGGGTTGAAAACGAACTATTTAGCCCCCAGACATAGATTACGCTGTGGAACAGAACAACAGACAGGTATGGTATATTGTTTTTTGTTTTTTTTTTATTCTAGGAGATCGAGGGCTTTGGGGAATTGGGTGAGGTCTTAAGTATGGTTTAATTTAGAATATTAAAGGAGTCCGTGTCCTTTTTTTTTTTCCAAATAAAGGATTTTATTCTGACTGCCTTTATTTAACATATAACTATATGATTAGTAATGGATAGGTGACTTATGGGTTATTATTAATAAGCCGTGGGCTTGATGTCACCTTTGTAATTTGTCAGGTGACATCAACCTGTAGTTTATGCACAAATAACCATAATTTGCACAGTTTTGACTTTTTTTTTCCCTTTGGTCATCTTTCAGGTACAGCACATGGGAACCTGAAGAAAACATCTTGGATGCTAGATTAGTTGCAGCTTTTGAGGACAGGTAAAGGAAAAATATATATATTTTTTTCTATCCTAAATTTGAAAAGTATGCCTAAGGTTGGTAACACAAAGTGGCTATTTATCTCTTTCCACAGAGAGCGAGAGAGAGAATTGTATGGGCCAAAAAAGAGGGGTCCCAAGCCGAAGACTTTCCTTCTTAAGGTAACATTTACATTTATGCTCTGACTGACACTGACTTTAAAGGGCCTCTGTCATCACAGAATGACTGTGCAAGCCAAGTTCGTGCATTCACCATCCAAACTGCTTGTTTTCCTTTTATCTGTGTCCCCCTCGCCTCCTATCTTGATTGGCTGCTTTTGCTTTATAGAGCCAGAGAAGTGCAGAGAAGGTGGATAGGTGCCCTTAAATGTTTTTTTTTTTTTTTCCTCACCAAGGGTGCCCCGAACGCCTGTGCTTTGTTTGAACAGTCATTCTGTGCGACCATGTGGAGCAACAAATGGCGGTTTGTAGAAGGAACGCTAGCGGCCGTCACAATGAGGAGGGAATAAGTGCGCAGGTCCCCGCAGCTCCAGCCGGATACCCCACAACAGGGGAGAAAGACTTGCAACAGGAATAGAATAGCCGGTCTCAGGAGCACAGAAGAACAGACACCAGTTAGGGTAAACCCTAACTGTTGTCTGTGTTCTCCTTCTGTGCTCCTGAGACCGGCTATTCTGTTCCTGTTTCAATTCTGTGCAAACAGACTCGCGTTAAGTTGCATCCAAGTTTAAGCAGCAGAAAATGGGGAAAATAAATGTTTTTTCACAGTAAATTAAACTTTTCTGGTGGTCTAAATGAATTAAATGTCTTTGTCTGGTTGGAAATGCTAGTAGAATTGATGTTATAAATTTCACTTAAACATAATAAAAATCTGCATTCACCAAAATGTGAATTTATATTTTATTTTGCAATTTATTTCTTCTTAGATTTTGCAAAATGGCGGCCTGTGGATTCCATTTTCTAAGTTGTTGGCCATTAAAAAAAACAAACTGTACTTTCCTTACTGCTAACTTCTCCGGATCCTTTCCAAGATCCCTTCTGATCCACGTTACACCTATATACAGTACAGACCAAAAGTTTGGACACACCTTTTCATTTAAAGATTTTTCTGTATTTTCGTGACTATGAAAATTGTACATTCACACTGAAGGCATCGAAATTATGAATTAACACATGTGGAATTATATACTTAACAAAAAAGTGTGAAACAACTGAAAATATGTCTTCTATTTTAGGTTATTCAAAGTAGCCACCTTTTGCTGTGATGACTTCTTTGCACACTCTTGGCATTCTCTTGATGAACTTCAAGAGGTAGTCACCGGGAATGGTCTTCCAACAATCCTTGAAGAAGTTCCCAGAGATGCTTGGCACTTGTTGGTCCTTCTGCCTTCACTTTGCGGTCTAGCTCACCCCAACATCTCAATTGGGTTCAGGTCTGGTGACTGTGGAGGCCAGGTCATCTGGCGTAGCACCCCATCACTCTCCTTCTTGGCCAAATAGCCCTTACACAGCCTGGAGGTGTGTTTGGGGTCATTGTCCTGTTGAAAAATAAATGTTGGTCCAACTAAACGCAAACCGGATGAAATAGCATGCTGCTGCAAGATGCTGTGGTAGCCATTCTGGTTCAGCATGCCTTCAATTTTGAATAAATCCCCAACAGTGTCACCAGCAAAGCACCATCACACCTCCTCCTCCATGCTACACGGTGGGAACCAGGCATGTAGAGTCCATCCGTTTACCTTTTCTGCGTCACACAAAGACACGGTGGTTGGAACCAAAGAGCTCAAATTTGGACTCCTCAGACCAAAGCACAGATTTCCACTGGTCTAATGTCCATTTCTTGTGTTCTTTAGCCCAAACAAGTCTTTTCTACTTGTTGCCTGTCCTTAGCAGTGGTTTCCTAGCAGCTATTTTACCATGAAGGCCTGCTGCACAAAGTCTCCTCTTAACAGTTGTTGTAGAGATGTGTCTGCTGCTAGAACTCTGTGTGGCATTGGCCTGGTCTCTAATCTGAGCAGCTGGTGACTCGGATAAACTTCCTCAGAAGCAGAGGTGACTCTTGGTCTTCCTTTCCTGGGGCGGTCCTCATGTGAGCCAGTTTCTTTGTAGCACTTGATGGTTTTTGCCACTGCACTTGAGGACACTTTCAAAGTTTCCCCAATTTTTCGGACTGACTGACCTTCATTTCTTAAAGTAATGATGGCCACTTATTTTTCTTTACTTAGCTGCTTTTTTTCTTGCCATAATACAAATTCTAACAGTCTATTCAGTAGGACTGTCAGCTGTGTATCCACCAGACTTCTACTCAACACAACTGATTGTCCCAACCCCATTTATAAGGCAAAAAATCCCACTTATTAAACCTGACAGGGCACACCTGTGAAGTGAAAACCATTTCCGGGGACTACCTCTTGAAGCTCATCAAGAGAATGCCAAGAGTGTGCAAAGCAGTCATCGCAGCAAAAGGTGGCTACTTTGAAGAACCTAGAATATAAGACATAATTTCAGTTGTTTCACACTTTTTTGTTAAGTATATAATTCCACATGTGTTAATTCATAGTTTTGATGCCTTCAGTGTGAATGTACATTTTTCATAGTCATGAAAATACAGAAAAAAAATCTTTAAATGAGGTGTGTCCAAAGTTTTGGTCTGTACTGTATATTTTTTATTTAATTTTTTTTTAACTCTTCTTTCCAGCTCTGACTCATTTTTAGTTCTTTATTGACAGCAGGACCCTTGAAATCTGAATTTTATTTTGAGTAAAAATTTGGAATGAACTAAAAAGACTGATATTGTTCATCAATTTGGCGAAAAGAAAATTGAACCAATACTGGCTCTTGCTCCGAGATGGGCAACTATATGAAGTGGGATAAGTGAATTAACAGTAGCAATTGTCTGACTGTGGGTTGTTTTACGATCAATCACTGTAAATAGGTCTGTCCTAATCTTCCAAACATATTCATCAGAATATTGGCCTGCATAATGACTGCCAAGTTTTTTGAGAAAGTTTTCACTTTGGCAGAAACACTCCAAATCCCTCCTCCATATCTTATAAGGTCTCAACCCCTTCACAACTTTGGAATTTTCCATTTCTGCATTTTCATTTTTTTTTGCTCCCCTTCTTCCCAGAGCCATACTACTTTTTTTTTTTTTTTTTTCTTTTTGCACCGAGGTGACGTTTTTCACACCATTATGGGGTAGATACCATGTTTTGATCGCCTGTTATTGCATTTTATTGAGATGTTCACAAAACCTACAAGAAACAAAATGAGCAAAAACCCTGCTGTAGCTAAATAAGTAAAAAGCAAAAGTGCATTTAACCCCTTTCTGACATGTGACGTACTATCCCGTCAAGGTGGGGTGGGCCCGTATGCCCACTGACGGGATAGTACGTCATAGCTCACTGGGGGAGTGCGGCCGGGTGTCAGCTGACTATCACAGCTGACATCCGGCTCTATGTACCAGGAGCGGTCACGGACCGCCCCCGGCACATTAACCGCTGGCACACAGTGTTCTGGGGCATAGGTAAGCATCGCGCAGGGAGGGGGCTCCCTGCAGGCTTACCTGAGACCCTCGGTACAACGCGATGTGCTCGCGTTGTACCGAGCGTCTCCTCCCTGCAGGCCCCGGATCCAAAATGGCCGCGGGGCTGCATCCGGGACCGGCAGGGAGGTGGCTTACCAACGCCATCTCAGAGCAGGCGCCGGGCAGCCTCTGCAGTGCACGTCAGATCGCTGATCTGACACAGTGCACTGCAAAGTGTCAGATCAGCGATCTGACCCTATAACATGATGAACACCCATCCCCCCCCAGGGCAGGGTTAGTGTAAAAAAAAAATATATATATATATATATATATATATATATATATATATATATATATATATATATATATATATATATATATATATATATTCAGATGTGTTAAAAAATAAATATATTGTTCCCATAAATACATTTTCTTTATCTAAATAAAAAGAAAAAAAGATGAAAGTACACATATTTAGTATCGCTGCGTCAGTAGCGACCCGACCTATATAACTGTCTCACTAGTTAACCCCTTCAGTGAAGACCGTAAAAAAAAAAAGGCAAAAAACAACGCTTTATCATACCGCCGAACAAAAACTGGAGTAACACGCGATCAAAGACGGATATAAATAACCATGGTACCGCTGAAAACGTCATCTTGTCCCACAAAAAAACGAGCCACCATACAGCGTCATCAGCGAAAAAATAAAAAAGTTATAGTCCTCCGAATAAAGCGATGCAAAAATAATTTTTTCTATAAAATTGTTTTTATCGTATAAAAGCGCCAAAACATTAAAAAAATTATATAAATGAGGTATTGCTGTAATCGTACTGACCCGAAGAATAAAACTGCTTTATCCATTTTACCAAACGCGGAACGGTATAAACTCACCCCCCCCCCCCCCCCCCAAAAGAAAAAGAAATTCATGAATAGCTAATTATTGGTCATCCTGCCTCACAAAAACCGGGATAACAAGCTATGAAGAAAATTTCACGTGCCCGAAAATGTTACCAATAAAAACTTCAACTCGTCCCGCAAAAAACAAGACCTGACGTGACTGTGTGGACCAAAATATGGAAAAATTATAGCTCTCAAAATGTGGTAACGCAAAAAAATATTTTTTGCAATAAAAAGCGTCTTTTAGTGTGTGACGACTGCCAATCATAAAAATCCGCTAGAAAACCCGCTATAAATAGTAATTCAAACCCCCCTTCATCACCCCCTTAGGGAAAAATTAAAAAAATGTATATATTCCCATTTTCCCGTTAGGGTTTGGATTACATTTACGGTTGGGATTAGGGTTACGGGTGTGTCAGGGTTTGGGGTGTGGTTAGGGGTGTGTTTGGGTTAGGGTTTCAGTTAGAATTGGGGGTTTCCACTGTTTAGGCACATCAAGGGCTCTCCAAACGCAACATGGCGTCCCATCTCAATTCCTGTGAATTTTGCATTGAAAAGTCAAATGGCGCTCCTTCCCTTCCGAGCTCTGCCATGCGCCCAAACAGTGGTTTACTCCCAAATATGGGGTATCAGCATACTCAGGACAAATTGCACAACAACTTTTGGGGTCCATTTTCTTCTCTTACCCTTGGGAAAATAAAAAATTAAAGGCGAAAAATAATTTTTGTGAAAAAATATCATTTTTTTTTTTTTTTTTTTTTTTTATGGCTCTGCATTATAAACTTCTGTGAAGCACTTGGTGGGTCAAAGTGCTCACCACACATCTAGATAAGTTCCTTAGGGGGTCTAGTTTCCAAAATGGTGTCACTTGTGGGTGGTTTCAATGTTTATGCACATCAGGGGCTCTCCAAACGCAACATGGTGTCCCATCTCAATTCCAGCCAATTTTGCTTTGAAAGGTCAAATGGCACTCCTTCCTTTCAGAGCTCTGCCATTCGCCCAAACAGTGGTTTACCCCCACATATGGGGTATCAGCGTACTCAGGACAAATTGCACAACAACTTTTGCGGTCCAATTTCTCCTGTTACCCTTGGTAAAATAAAACAAATTAGAGCTGAAGTAAATTTTTGGTGGAAAAAAAAAGAAAAGTTAAATGTTCATTTTTTTTTTTAAACCTTCCAAAAATTCCTGTGAAACACCTGAAGGGTTAATAAACTTCTTATTTGTGGGTTTGAGCACCTTGAGGGGTGCAGTTTTTAGAATTGCCACACTTAGGTATTTTCTCTCATGTAGACCCCTCAAAATGACTTCAAATGTGATGTGGTCCCTTAAAAAAAAAAAAAATTTAAATGGTGTTGTAAAAATGAGAAATTGCTAGTCAACTTTTAACCCTCATAACTCCCTAACAAAAAAAAATGTTTCCAAAATTGTGCTGATGTAAAGTAGACATGAGGGAAATGTTACTTATTAAGTATTGTGTGACATATATCTGTGGTTTAAGGGCATAAAAATTCCAATTTGGAAAATTGTGAAATTTTTCAACATTTTTGCGAAATTTCTGTTTTTTTCACAAATAAACGCAGGTAATATCAAAGAAATTTTACCACCATCATGAAGTACAATATGTCACGAGAAAACAATGTCAGAATCACCGGGATCCGATGAAGCGTTCCAGAGTTATAACCTCATAAAGGGATAGTGGTCAGAAATGTAAAAATTGGCCCGGTCATTAACGTGCAAACCACCCTTGGGGGTAAAGGGGTTAAATAATTCAGGCTTCTTAGTAATACTGTTTTTGATCAAAAATGGCATAAAAGCCATCTCGCCGTCGTCAAGGAAGCCCTGATCTGGACGGTCCTACACTGTCTAATATTAAAAACCTTACCATGTGTCAGAGTTGATCTCAGTGTGTGAATAAGGGCAGACAAAAAGACCGGGTCCCGACCTGTGGACACCAGTCTGGGGAAGCTTTAAATGAAGTTACCAGCTCAGGAAAGGGAGGCCACGATCCGGCTTGCACAAAATGAAAAAATCCAAAGAAAAAACACAAAAATTGAGCTTGCATTAAGTTTGGTATACATGCAGCGCACAAACGCATGGTCACATTGGATATTGGGACCCGGTCCTCTTGTCGGCCCTTATTCACACACTGAGGTCAACTCTGACACAAGGTAAGGTTTTTAATATAAAACAGCGTTGAGCTGTTCCGATCAGGGTCACCTTGTCGACGGTGGGATGGTTTTGCCATTTTTTTTTATATAAAACAGTATTACTAGAACCCTGAGTTATTTGAATGCACTTCTCCTTTTTACTTATTTAGATACAGCAGGGTTTTTGCTCATTTTGTTTCTTGTAAGTTTTGTGTTCTTTTTGGCCAATGTAAACATGCGTTTATGAGGGGGGAGGGGTTGTAAGGGGGGGTTGTTGTTGGGGAAAATCGAAATTACATGTATTGATGTCAAATGTTTTATTGTTGTTTTATACTTAATAAAAATCTATTTGAGTTAAAAAAAAATGTGTTTATGTGCTGCATGTATACCAACTTAATCCAAGTTTTTTTTTTTTTTTAAATGTTGCAGCAACGAAAAAATGTAATTGTGGCTTTTTTTTTTTTTTTTTTTCTCGTAACACTGTGTACCAATCAGATTAATTCTTCTTTTATATTTTAATTGTTTTTTTCTGAACTTGGCAGTACCAAATATGTGGTGGTGTTGATGTGTGGTATAGTCTTTTCACTTGTTTCAATAGTCTCCTTAGACGAAGCCCTGCTATGTATAGCAAAAATCATCAGCAATGAACGCCAACCAGGGGCTAGCGTTCATATTGGATCAGCGATGACAAGCACGGGGGTCTTCTGCAAACACCCGGTTGTCATGCTGATCCATCAGTGCCCCTTCATTATGTGACTGAGGCGCTAATGGGCAGAGTTTGGGACGTACGTCATAATGTTAAATGCTACTGTCAGCGATTGACAGCGGCGTGTAACATATTAAGGACCACGTTGGATAGCGATTCCATCCATGGCTGTTGGAGGCACTGAACAGCTGATCAAATCGGCTGTCATGTGCTGGAAAAGATGCAGGCTTCGCACTGGAGCCCACATCAAAGGTAGATACACAACCTATGACGTACCATTAGGTCGTGAAGCGGTTAAAAACCACTGAGTTTTCAGGCTGTTAAAATGAGTCTGCGTGCTTGTAGCCACTGAGCAGAAACTCCAAATATTTTTACAAAACTCTTCAAAAAAACTGTGTGCACATGGCCAGTTTTAGCATCGAAAACTCAGCAAAAACCCTTTGCGTGCACATAGCCATTTATTGTCTTCTATAGACAGGCCGAGGAACATTCTACTCGCGCTTAGAATGTCATGTTATTAGAAGCCCATCCTGTTTATGCTTAAATCATCACTCCCAATGAACAAACATTTTATTTGTCCGTCAGGTGATTGCTGGCCTGTGTAGATGTGCCTATCATAGGCCCATCTAAATGGGTCATAATTCGTAGTTGCTCAGTAGAAGTTGACCCTGATGAACTTGTCTTTTTCACATATGACATTTGTACTATGTATTTTTGACGGATATTGTTTATTGTTGATGCTTGATGAACTTGAAATTATCATTGTATTTTAATTTTACAGGCACAGGCGAAAGCAAATGCGAAGACCTATGAATTTCGCAGTGAGTCTGCGCGAGGTTTACGAGTTCCATATCCAGGGCATCCTTCTCCAGACATGCAGTCTAGGTCCAGAGAAGGCTTGAGAAGTATTCCTTCCTCTTCCCAGGAGAGTAGTGAAACTCAAGTTAACCTCTTTACTGAAAGGTTGGGAACTTCAGATATTGGAGAACATTATCCTTTAAAGATTAAAAAGAAAAAAAGTCACCATGCCAAACTCCTTCACAAGGCCAATGTTCAGACCTTGAGAATGCCTCCTGCCAATCACACAAGTCAGACTGAACAAGTAAATAATTCTGCGAAAGCAGATAATTCTAGACCGCTGGAGTATCATTCGACACATGGTGTCATACAGCTTGCAAGGCGTCAAAATTCAGATTTGGGATCTTCAAGTCAGATTGAACACTGTTTCATATCTAAAGAACATGGACTTGTGCACACCACAAAACATGGACTTGGAAAGTCAAGTACCGGCACCTCTTTACATAGGACAAAGAACAAGGGTGACCTCTTCAAAGATGGTGTCATCCCTAGAACTAAGATCAACTCTAAATGTCAGGAAAAGGTGTCTGACTTCTATGGGGAAGCACTGATAAAACGTGGGAGGAAGCCTTCCCTTATTGCCCGTATTCCTGTAGCCAGGATTTTTGGAGAGCCGGAAGAAGAACCATGGCGACCCCGAGTGGACAACTTGGAGAAAGTAGTAGTGACAGATGTGACTTCTAACTTTCTGACTGTTACTATAAAAGAAAGCAACACAGACCAAGGCTTTTTTAAGGATAAACGATAAGTATTTGTATATAGTATGTGAGTTGCTAAATTTCCTGTTCATGTTTTGGTGATTAAAAAATATCTATATATTTTGTTAGTTCTAATATTAAAGTATTCCTTTTTTTTTTTTTCCTCCCCCTTCATTCACCCTGTGCATCCATCCAAAATCTGAGTTGGATATTCTAAATTTCCAGTGCACGCCTGTGTTTTTTTTTTTTTTGTTTTTTTTAAAACTTGTATTTTATTTATTTGTTTTTTTGATTTTACATTGTACAATTACACTCACAGTGTATACACCCTGCCAAGTGGAAGGCAGTACACAGTTTTTGTGCAACCATAAATTGTCCAGTCTAATCAAGCTACTGAAACCATCCATGTTCCAAACTATTATCTAAAAAAAACAAATTGTATTTGCCAGAACTGTGGCGTAAGACACATTGAAATGTTGCATTTTTTTTTTTTGGTTTGACTTTGTGTTTTTATGCCATTTCCAGCCAGCTACCACCAATCTTTAGAAAAGACGGTGGAGTTGCAGCAGAACCGGGCATCACCATTCGTGCCTGACCAAATTTATGATAATTAACTCCACTAAAGTGGCGTAAATTACGGCACATAAATTCTTCTGTAACATTTTCTAGAGGAGGCGCATGGCAGTTGAAGCATCGTTTCCTAAAAGGCATATGTTCTGCAGTAAGATGTACTGAATTCCAGTTTTGATGAATCGGCCCAAAAATCTTCCAGATTTTTAGAGGGGAATTATGTGTATATATATATTTTTTTTTTCTTTTGTTATTCCATGCAACAGAATCTTAGACAGTTAAAATCTCCAAACATCCAATTTAAGGTGTCCATGCATGTTCTGTTTACAGTTGTCTCTTTTGACTCCCCCATACACATGAGCGTTGTATATTGTGAATGGAGTGGGGAGAAAGCCGCTGCAAGCGTCCCAAAAACGTGGTTTTTGTTTTGAGAGCAAAGTGGGATCTGGCCCTAAAGTCAAAAGTGCATGATCCTTCTATCCTCTGTCATCTGTTAGTCAGGAGGCCTTGTTATTTGTGGCCTGTCCCACCGATTCGACTTGCCGCTCACACACACTCGATTATTTTCAATAGTTATGAACAGAATTCTTTCTTGAAATATAAGGAATAATAAAAAAAAATTATATTTTGGATATCAAGGTCCCTTGGGAGAGGATGCATTATAACTTATTAGTGGAGCTAAATAATTTCTTTATTTTTATGGTACCCAATCCCATTGATGTAGCCATCCAAATGAAAAGCTCCTTTTTCTGTTTTTCTCTTTTCCTTTTGCACTTTAAAATTATAAAGTTTTGTGATGTTCCTTTTCTGTGACCCAGTAGAGTTCCTACAGCCGATGCTTTCCTTATGCAAATGGTGATGTCACTTATTCTCCTATAAAACAGTCATGTACAGAATGTTCGCAAAAATCCCTGTGTAATTCTTGACTTGGTCATTTTTTTTTTTCTATTAGTGTTTTACACCTGTATAAATGTAACCATATAGATATTATACATATAGAAGCTAATTATTAAATCATTATTACACTTATTGACTGCAATGATGTGCAATGGGCAATTTTAATACTAGCTGTGAAATCGGGTATCTAGAAAAAAAAACATTAACTTTTAAAAGAAATACAGAGAATGTCTTTTTACACTACACCGTTATTGTTTTTATATTTGTACAGTTGCTTATTAAAAGGAAACTAAACATTCAGTCTATTCTATCTTCATCTGTTGCATGGTAGTAGCCATTTTGGGCTAGGAAGTGGCAGACTATAATGTCGAAAAGGATCGCCTTTAAAGTCCAGAGAAGTTTCTAAAGTGGTTGTCCAACCTATTCCAAAAGTTCCAAGTTGTAGTGATGACGACTTAATAATCATAGGCTTTAACTTTATGTAAAGGTATAAGGTGCTCCAGATGTGTCTCTGATGATACCTGTGATGGATCCAAGTGGCTGGAGTATGTGGGTATGCTTAATGTAAGTTTGGTTTTAAGAAATCCTTGATGGTAGTAAATGTTGTTACTATGCCAGACGTTCCCGTTTAAGATTTGTGTGCATCTCTGTGCTGGTCCAGCTGTGAGTGAAGACATCCCCTTTTTAAAGATTATGGCACACACCATCCTAGAAGTTTTCCTCTGCTGCAAATTATGATGTGTTAGCATGAAAAACACATGTAGTAAAATATGTGCATTTTGTGAAAAACCTGTGTAGAAAAAAAAACGCAACAAAACCACAATGTGCGCACAGATCCTTAATGTTAGGAGTTGGTGGGTATTCTGCCCAGCCGTTCAAATGCCATGTACATTGTAAGACAGAATATATTTTTATTAGATTATGATATTGTTGGCTTTTTTAAATTCCTAAAACATTTTTATTTGTACAATGTATATATCAGGTAAAAGAAGTCACCAATTTTCAAAGTAAATATATTTTTGAAAGTTCTGTCGACATGACATTTTCACCAGACGTCGGTAACTAACAACCATCCAATCCACACAAAGAAATCAAACAATAGATGTCCATAAATTAGGTTGTGTAAGGCCATGTTCACACATTCAGTACTTATCAGCATTCGTGAGCCAAAATTGGGAGTGGAATAATCAGAAGAAAAGTACAATGGAAACACGTCACCACTTCTGCATTTTTAACCCACTCTTAATTTGAGCTTAAAAGTGCGGGTGTTAAATACTGAACATGTGAATGTGGCTTAATAATGAGAGATGACAAAGGGGGAAAAAGTATTGAACACATGACGATACAGAGGTGCAAAAAGCCATGAAAAGTTGCGACACCACCAGAAATCTATCAGTAATTAGAAAGCAATCCTGTCAATTGATGAACAATAATATCCGCTGGTTAAGCTGATGGCCTATAAAAAGGTGTCTCATTACCAAGGTGCCACACAAGAAACCTCTCATGATTGATAAAATCAGCGAGCTGTCTCACAACCTTTGCAACCTTATTGTTGTAAAACATGCTGATGGCATTGGTTACGTAAAGATTTTTAAACTACTGAAGGTTCCTATGAGCACTGTTGGGGGCCAAAAACCGGAATAGGCATGAACATCATTTTCACTCTAAACGAGCCACAACCAAGTGCTCACCACAAGATTTCAAACAGCAGAGTAAAAATAATTATCAGAAGAGTTGTCCAAGAGCCAAGGACCACCATTGGAGAGTTATAATAATAATAATTTTTATTTATATAGCGCCAACATATTCCGCAGCGCTTTACAAATTATAGAGGGGACTTGTACAGATAATAGACATTACAGCATAACAGAAATACAGTTCAAAACAGATACCAGGAGGAATGAGGGCCCTGCTCGCAAGCTTACAAACTATGAGGAAAAGGGGAGACACGAGAGGTGGATGGTAACAATTGCTATAGTTATTTGGAACAGCCATAGTGTAAGGCTCGGGTGTTCATGTAAAGCTGCATGAACCAGTTAACTGCCTAAGTATGTAGCAGTATAGACACAGAGGGCTATTAACTGCATAAAGTGAATGAGAACATAATGCGAGGAACCTGATTTTTTTTTTTTTTTTTTTTTTTTTAAATAGGCCACACAGTGATCGTTAGGTTAATGCATTGAGGCGGTAGGCCAGTCTGAACAAATGAGTTTTTAGGGCACGCTTAAAACTGTGGGGATTGGGGATTAATCGTATCAACCTAGGTAGTGCATTCCAAAGAATCGGCGCAGCACGTGTAAAGTCTTGGAGACGGGAGTGGGAGGTTCTGATTATTGAGGATGCTAACCTGAGGTCATTAGCGGAGCGGAGGGCACGGGTAGGGTGGTAGACTGAGACCAGAGAGGAGATGTAGGGTGGTGCTGAGCCATGGAGTGCTTTGTGGATGAGGGTAGTAGTTTTGTACTGGATTCTGGAGTGGATGGGTAGCCAGTGTAATGACTGGCACAAGGTAGAGGCATCGGTGTAACGGTTGGTGAGGAATATGATCCTGGCAGCAACATTCAGGACAGATTGGAGCGGAGAAAGTTTGGTAAGAGGGAGGCCGATTAGTAGAGAGTTACAATAGTCCAGACGAGAATGAATAAGTGAAACAGTAAGAGTTTTTGCAGAGTCGAAAGTAAGAAAAGGGCGAATTCTAGAAATGTTTTTGAGATGCAGGTAAGAAGAGCGAGCCAGTGATCGGATGTGGGGGGTGAATGAAAGGTCAGAATCAAGGATGACCCCAAGGCAGCGGGCATGTTGCTTTGGAGTAATGGTGGAGCCGCACACGGAGATGGCAATGTCAGGCAAAGGTAGGTTAGTAGAGGGAGAGAACACGAGGAGTTCAGTTTTTGACAGGTTTAGTTTCAGATAGAGGGAGGACATGATGTTAGAGACAGTGGTAAGACAATCACTGGTGTTTTCTAAAAAGGTCGGCGTGACAACAGGAGAAGAGGTGTATACTTGGGTGTCGTCAGCATAGAGATGGTACTGGAAACCAAATCTACTGATTGTCCAATAGGGGCAGTATACAACGAGAAGAGGGGGCCTAGGACTGATCCTTGAGGAACCCCAACAGTAAGGGGAAGGTGAGAGGAGGAGGAACCAGCAAAACATACAGTGAAGGAGAGTTACAGAAAGACCTGGAATCGGCAGGTAAAACTGATTCAAAGAAAGCCATAAGTAATGCACTCAATTTCCATGGGCTGTATGCACACTTGCAATGCAAAACCTATTGCTGACCAAAAAGCATCTTCAAATATGTCTATAGTTTCTCAAAAACATGTAAGCAATCCCGTGAAATATTGAAAGAATATAGTCTGGTCAGATGACACCAAAAGTAAACTATTTGTCTATGTTTGCAGGCCAAAAGTCACTGCATATCATGCCCAACAGTGCAGATTGGAGACATTCCTAATGGCAGAAGATTTATATCTACCAAGATGATGAAGATGAAATGAGGGTGGACACTTCAACAAGACAATTATTCTAAACACACAGCCGAGGAAACTTCAGTGAAAGAAAATAAAGCTCCTAGAATGGCCCAGCCAATAACCGGACCTGAATCCAATAGAAAATGTTATGGAAGGAACTTGTGCTATGTGCACACGTTGCAGATTTACCTCAGATCCGCAGCATTTTTTTCAGTGCAGAAACGCTGCAGATCCGCAAGTGATTAAGAGCACAATGTAAATCAATGGAAAAAAAAATGCTGTGTTAATGGTGCAGAAAATTCCGCACAGAAAAGCTGCGGATTAAAAGGAGCATGTCGCTTCTTTTGTGCGGATTGTCAGCTTTTTTGTACCCATTCCATTATAGAAATCCACAGGGGTAAAACACATGAAATCCACAGAAAATCCGCATAAAAAAACTGCATCAAATCCGCACCTGCGTTTTCTGCCAAGAGATGCAGAATCCGCACAAAAAATTCCAGAGGCAAATCTGCAACGTGTGCACATACCCTAAAGCTCGGGCTCGCGTGTCATTCCACCACACCAGAGCTCCGGCATCACGAGTGCTGGAAGGGCACTGGCACAGGAGGTGAGTATAGGGTGTTTATTTTTTGCCAAATATTTAGATCAAGATGAGGTTGTCCTAGTAGTAGACAACTCCCTACTGACGTCGGATGGAATAGTACGTCCGACGACAGCACCCCCGGTTTGAGGTGGGCTCCGGCGGCTATTGAAAACAGCTGACATGTGCCCGCAATAGGGGAGTAGGTGAGGGCGGAATCGCAATTCACCTGCACCTATTAACCAGTTAAATGCCGCTGTCATACTCAGACAGCGGCGTTTAACAAGCGCTTCCAGCCATCAGTCTGGAAATGTGCGCACCTGCTGACCTATGTAGCAGAGGCGATTGAGTTGTGGCAGCTTTTAGCCTCCCATGGCTATTGAAGCATGCCAAAAGTTAAAAAAAAAAAGTTTAAAAATATGAAAAAAAAATATATTAAAGTTCAAATCACCCCCTTTCGCTCAAAATAAAACGGTAAAAAAAAATCCAACCTCCACATATTTGGTATCGCCATGTTCAGAATCACCCGATCAAAAAAAAAAAAAAAAAATTAAACTGATCGCTAAACGGCACAGAAAAAAAAAAATTCAAAACGTCAGAACTACGCATTTTTGGTCACCGCGACATTGAATTAAAATGCAATAACGGGCGATCAAAAGAATGTATCTGCACCGAAATGATGTCATTAAAAATGTCAGCTCGGCGCGCAAAAAATAAGCACTTGCCCAACCTGAGATCATGAAAAATGGAGACGCTATGGGTATCGGAAAATTGCGCAATTTTTTTTTTTTTTTTTTTTTTTTTACCAATTAGATAAAAAATAACCTAGACACATGTTTGGTGTCTATGAACTCGTAATGACCTGGAGAATCACAATGGCAGGTCAGTTTTAGCATTTAGTGAACCTAGCAAAAAAGGCAATCAAAAAACAAGTGTGGGATTCCAATTTTTTTGCAATTTCACCACACTTGGATTTTTTTCCCGTTTTCTAGTACACGACATGGTAAAACCAATGATGTAGTTCAAAAATACAACTCATCCTGCAAAAAAACAAGCCCTCACATGGCCATATTGACAGAAAAATAAAAAACGCTAAGGCTCTGGGAAGGAGGGGAGCGAAAAAAGAAAAAGCAAAACCAAAAAAAGCTCCGGGGGTTAATATCCATTTTCATTACATAATTTTTTGTTTTCTTTGCATTTTTATTCTATTTCGTTGTAGCTAATCTGTGCTACTAGGGTAAGCTCTGGACATAATCAGTCGCCTACATCTATCAGCTGACCAAGTAGTCCCTCCTTGCTGTTTCGCCATGTTAGGGCAGAGACACACTGCCATATTTCTCGTGCAATAATCCCTCTGCAGGGACAGGCTGGCACCTCTCCTGACCTGACCATGACAGATTACTATGCAGCTGTCAAACTCGGGTCAAGAGAGCCAACATCCAGTACAAGTTTTGCCATGCGATTCTCGCACGAGAAATACGGCAGTATGTCTCTGTTCTTATACAGAGGCTTTGCTCCTTTCCTGACCAGCAGGCCAGACAGCTATATCTGCAGTGCCTTGCGAAAGTATTTGCCTCCCTGGAACCTTTCAACCTTTTCCCACATATCATGCTTCAAACATAAAGACACCAAATGTAAATTTTTGGTGAAGAATCAACAACAAGTGGAACACAATTGTGAAGTTGAACGAAATGTATTGGTTATTTTACATTTTTGTGGAAATTCAAAAGCTGAAAAGTGGGGCGTGCAATATTATTCGGCTCCTTTACTTTCAATGCAGCAAACTCACTCCAGAAGTTCATTGTGGATCTCTGAATGATCCAATGTTGTCCTAAATGCCTAATGATGATAAATATAATCCACCTGTGTGTAATCAGGTCTCTGCATAAATGCACCTGCTCTGTGATAGTCTAAGGGTTCTGTTTGAAGCACAGAGAGCATCATGAAGACCAAGGAACACAACAGGCAGGTCCGTGATACTGTTGTTGAGAAGTTTAAAGCCAGATTTGGATACAAAATGCAAAACTTTAACCAAACATCCCAAGGAGCACTGTGCAAGCGATCATATTGAAATGGAAGGAGTATCATACCACTGGAAATCTACCAAGACCCGCCCGTCCCTCTAAACTTTCATCTCAAACAAGGAGAAGACTGATCAGAGATGCAGCCAAGAGGCCCATGATCACTCTGGATGAACTGCAGAGATCTACAGCTGAGGTGGGACAGTCTGTCCATAGGACAACAATCAGTCGTACACTGCACAAATCTGGCCTTTATGGAAGAGTGGCAAAAAGAAAGCCATTTCTCAAAGATATTCATAAAAAGTGTTGTTTAAAGTTTGCAACAAGCCACCTAGGAGACACACCAATCATGTGGAAGAAGGTGCTCTGGTCAAATGAAACCAAAATCGAACTTTTTGTCAACTATGCCAAACGATATGTTTGGCGTAAAGGCAACACAGCTCATTACCCTGAACACACCATCCCCACTGTCAAACATGGTGGTGGCAGCATCATGGTTTGGGCTTGCTTTTCTTCAGCAGGGACAGGGAACATGGTTAAAATTGATGGGAAGATGGATGGAGCCAAATTCAGGACCATTCTTGAAGAAAACCTGTTGGAGTCTGCAAAAGACCTGAGACTGGGACGGAGATTTGTCAACCAACAAGACAATGATCCCAAACATAAAGCAAAATATACAATGGAATGGTTCACAAATAAATGTATCCAGGTGTTAGTATGACCAATTCAAAATCTAGGCCTCAATCCAATTGAGAATCCGTGGAAAGAGCTGAAAACTGCTGTTCACAAACGATCTCCATCAAACCTCACTGAGCTAGAGTTGTTTTCCGAGGAAGAATGGGCAAGAATTCAGTCTCTCAATGTACAAAACTGATAGAGACATACCCCAAGTGACTTGCAGCTGTAATCACAGCAAAAGGTGACACAACAAAGTATTCAGTTAAAGGGGCCGAATAATATTGCACGCCCCACTTTTCAGTTTTTGAATTTCCACAAAAATTTAATATAGCCAATAAATTTTGTTCAAATTCACAATTGTGTTCCACCTGTTGTTGATTCTACACCAAAAAATTACATTTGGTATCTTTATGTTTGAAGCATGATATGTTGGAAAAGGTTGAAAAGTTCCAGGGAGCGGAGCGTGCGGCTGCATGTATTGCTATGCGGCCGCACGCCCTGCTCCTGAGTGACAGCGGCAATGCCGGGTATTAACATGCGAGACTCTGCCGTATTTCTCGTATGTGTGATCCCGGCCTTAGGCCAGTCTCACACGTCCAGATAATTCCGGTACCGGAAAAATCGGTACCGGAATTATCCGTGTCTGTGTGCTCACGTGGCACATCAGTGTGGCACACGTGCGGCATCCGTGTGCCACCCGTGTGCCGACTGGGTACCACACGCACCGTGCAGGAGACAGCGCTACAGTTAAGCACTGTCCCCTGCATCTGGTGCTGAAGCCGCCATTCATTTCTTCTCTCCAGCAGCGTTCGAAAAATCATTTTTTTTAAAACAAAAACAAAAAAAAAAAGATCCCTGTCCCCAACCCCCTCCCACCCCCTGTGCGCCCACCCGCTGTTAATAAAATGCTTACCCAGCTCCCTCGCTGCTTCTTCTCGCCGCAGCTTCTGTATGAGTGGTCACGTGGTGCCGCCCATTACAGTGATGAATATGCATATTCATCACTGTAATGGGCGGCACCATGTGACCGCTCATACAGGACAAGCAGCGACGCTGAGAGGATGTAAGCGCCGAGGGAGCTGGGTAAGTGTTTTAATGCCAGCGGGCAGGCGCACAGGGGGTGGGAGGGGGCAGATTACCGGCAACTTTATTTTAAAAACAAAACTAAATAAAAATAAAAGATTATTCATTCCTGGACAGAAGAAATGAATGGGGCTTCAGCACCACACGTGGGGGGGACAGCGCTTACTGTAGCGCTGTCTCCTGCACGGCACACGGACAACATCCGTGTGCGGTACGTGTTTTACACGGACCCATTGACTTTAATGGGTCCGTGTGATCCGTTTTCTCCCACGAACACTGACATGTCTCCGTGTTTTCCAAATGGACACATTGTCCGTGAAAACACGCTGACATGTGCAGAGACACACTGATTTCAATGTGTCTATGTGAGTCAGTGTCTCCGGTATGTGAGGAAACTGTCACCTCACGTACCGGAGCCACTGAGGTATGAAACCGGCCTTAGAGTGGTGGAGAGCAGGTGCGTCCATCACTCAACTCATCAGTTGGCTGTACACATTGCTAACGAAGACCTGTCGCCAGGGCAAAAGTGTAGAGTTTTTGCTCTGATTTTCTTCCTACTTGTCTCCTGAGTATGACGTTTGTTCTTAATCCACTATAAGGTCCCACTGCATTGGTTTCATATGTTCCCTACTCCTGATAGATGGCAATTATGAGAAGAGAAACATTTGAGCTGCTGACAGATTTCACTGACATCGTAATAATTGTATGTTGGGTGAACAGGTTGCTAATATTTCCCGAATATACATCTAATCTATTGTTAGGTTATGGTCTTGTCCTTTTTGAAGTATGGTAGAATAGTTTTAGAGATGCGATGATGATACAGAAGACTGGAAATTTGATCAGTGTTTAAAAGGCAGTGTTCTCTTGAGGGCTCATACTCGCTTGCGAGAAATGCGGACTAGTGCAATCTGATAAAAAATCAGATTGCACTTGGACCAATGTTATTCAATAAGTTACATCTCAGCTGCATTTTTTTTTCCCCTCAGCTGAAATCGGACTGAAAAAAATCGCAGCATGCTGCATATTGCTGCGTATCTTGGGCGAGATTTGCCAATTTAAGTCAATGGATGCGTGAAAAAAATGGCAATTTTTACGCACCGGTGTCCTTTTGAAAAGCCAGCAATTCATGTCCGGCGTACACTAAAATCACACTGACAGGTATAAGTGTCTAAGGCCAGTCTCACACGTCCAGATAATTCCGGTATCAGAGTTATGTGTCCGTGTGCTCACATAGGCCATCCGTGTGGGATCCGTGAGTACGTTTTTAGGGTCCGTGTGCTGTACGTGTGTCCGTGTATTGTAACAATTTTTACAATTTTAACCCTATGACAGGAAAAACGCACACGGATGGGACACAGACCGCATCCGTGTGCGGTACGCGTTTACACAGACCCATTGACTGTAATGGGTCCGTGTGATCCGTGCGCTCCCACGAACACTGACATGTCTCCGTATTTTGCAAACGGAGTCACGGTCCGTGAAAGCACGCTGGCATCTGCAGAGACACATTTTATTTTAATGTGTCTACGTGAGTCAGTGTCTCCGGTACGTGAGGAAACTGTCACCACACATACCAGAGCCACTGACGGGTGAAACCAACCTAATACTGTTAGTAGTGTGCGTAAAATTTGGGACCTGTATGTATTTAATAAAATGTTTTCACAGAAAAAACTGGTGTGAGCTCCCTCGCAATTTTCTGCCCCAGATAGGGAAAGCTAGTGACTGAAGGCAGATATTAATAGCCTAGAAAGGGTCCATGGTTATTGCCCCCTGACTAAAAACATCTGCCCCCAGCCACCCCAGTAAAGGCGCATTCTTCACTTAGCCTCTCTATTCACACTGCCCTGTAGTGGTGGCATCTGAAGTAATAAGGGGTTAATGTCACCTTTGTATTGTAAGGTGACATTAAGCCTTGCTTAGTAATGTAGAGTTATCAATAAGACACCTATCAATTACTAATCCTATAGTTTTTAAAAGGTTGAAAACACACATAAAGTATCTTAATGAAATAACACAGTTTTGCGATCTTTATTCTTCTACCAATCCAAATGATGCCCTCGATCTCCTGTAATAAATAAAAAATGTAAAAAACAACAATATACCCACACCTGTCTGGCATACAGTCAGTCCAATGCCATAAACCATATCTGGGGTATATATAGTTTACAACCGGGAGCGGTGCTAATGCTACTACCCCAGCTGTAAACCACTGAGGAATGAATGAGAAGCTGCCGCCTTCAGCATCAGTGATGTCAGCGCAGACTCCCATCCTGACCCGAGGTGAACTCTTGAGCGTGAGAAAATGACAGTTCATGACAATTTATCTCCTGTAAAGAACTTCTGTGGTGACCCTCTCGCCTTTTAATAATTTTTGTGTTATTACAAGGGTATATTTTGGTCAATTAACAAAATATAACTTATACTTGCAAAGCTATTATTTCTCATTTTGAGACCAATGCATCTATTTTTCTTTTCCACATTGTTTCTGGATGATCAGCAGCCAGTGGTTATATTATAGTAGCCTAAATGTAGACCTTGAAAATTTGGCAGGACAGCAATAGAGGATATAAGTACCCCATAATTATTTCCATTACTCGAATGGCAGTTCTAAAATACATGGCTGTGTGTAAGATGGTTAAGTAGCTTATTCTGCATGAAGGTACGGTTTTCAGATGGAAATCATGTTGTGTTTTTTTTTTAATTTCTCATTATCTATGGCTAATCCTGGTTAATCCAGTACTTATTACTTTACTTCCCCTTTTTTACCCTTCGCCACGACAGCACCCACATGAGAGAGAGAGGGATCCGCCCATAGGAACAGGAAACCTACAGAATAAAAGGAGGCGGTCCCCTCTCCTCAGTATAGGAACAGGAAACCTAAAGGAATCCCAGCATACCTACAGAAGAGGATCCCTGGGCCATGCACCCGCCTGCGTCGGTCTCTGTGGGAACGGCAGGGGCTGCGGTTCCAGAAGCAGCGGCGGGGGAGCCACTGTGTTCAGCCTCCCCCCTCGTCTGGTCAGTAGCCATGGTCCGGGTCCGGTCACCGCTGGTCCACCCGGCTCCATGAGGGCGCACGCGCTCAGCGGCCGGCTAAATGAACACAGCCGCCGCATGGAAAGAGGAGCGGCGCGTCTAACCCGGAAGCCGCTGGAGCACTTCCGGGTTGGGACCGGGGAGGCAGGAGATTCGACACCATATTTAAAACTGCAGCGCTGGCGTCGTGTGTATGTGAGTATGGCTTCACCGGCCGACGAGACGCACCTTGCTGTGACAGAGCGCTCTCCTAGTAAGGAGAAAAGCGCCAGGAGCAGCACTAAAGATGGTGGTCGACAGGAGCGATCTTCCACCAAACAAAAAGATCCCTCAAAGAATCCACCTCCAGATCCGGTACCTGTCAGCTTCTCTGGGTGAGTTTAAAGAATCCTCTACCTATATGCTGATATATGTTCCTCCTGTGTCCCCTTCCTTTAGACTAGGAAAAAGACACAAATCCAAGCACAAGGAGTGTGCTTTATGTATGCAGCCCCTACCGGATTCTTATATGAAAAGGTTATGCTCAGATTGCATCATGCTAACCTTACGTCAGGAAAATATGACTCCATCTGATGTCAGAGCCATGATTTGGGAAGAGATGCAGGGGTTGGCGCATGCTAGTAGCACCAGTTCCCGCCAACCTAGCAAGTCCCCATCTCCAGAAAGCCCAGAGTCAGAGGGGATACATAAGTCCTCAGACGAATCAGAGTCTCGGCCAAGTTCATCCGAAGATGAAGGGGGGCTGTGTCTGCCTAACAGCAGCGTGGACAACTTAGTGAAAGCGGTCAGAAGCACGATGGGGTGCCCAGACGAGAAAGGAAGAAAATCAGCTCAGGACATCATGTTCGCGGGGTTAGGACAAAGGAAACGTAGATCCTTCCCCGTGGTTACCACTGTTAAAGATTTAATTAAAAAGGAGTGGGATAGGCAGAGCACAAGAGGATTCCTACCATCATCCTCTAAAAGACGATATCCCTTCAGTGATGACGAGCTGAATTCTTGGTCAAAGGTGCCAAAAGTTGATGCAGCAGTAGCCTCAACCTCCAGGCAATCGGTCTTGCCAGTTGAGGATTCGGGGATGCTAACTGACCCATTGGACCGAAAAGCAGAGGCCTTGCTTAAAAAATCATGGGAGGCCAATACAGGGGCATTCAGGCCAGCCATCTCTGCTACCTGAACAGCGAGATCGCTGCTAGTATGGTTGGAACAACTGGAGGAGCAGATTAGAGGTAGAACTTCGAGAGAATCAATTCTACCAAAGATCCCTCTAATGAAGGAGGCTGTAGCGTTCCTGGCTGATGCCTCTGTGGATTCGCTACGCCTAGCAGCCAGGTCAGCCGGCCTAGTGAATACAGCCCGGCGAGCACTCTGGTTGAAGAACTGGAAAGGGGACGCACAAGCAAAGGCAAAACTTTGTGCGCTCCCCTGCCAGGGTGAGTTCCTTTTTGGAAAAACACTGGATGAGCTTTTAAATAAAGCGGGAGAACGGAAGAAGGGTTTCCCTAACCAATATCTTCCGTCTTACAGGAGAGCATTCAGGAGACGACCCTTTACCAGAAAACCGTTTGAGCAAAGGGATCGCTGGGAGACAAAAGACCCTAAACAAAAAGGTGCTCTGTTTAGCGGATCCTACAATTCAAAAAGTGTCAAGTACCGCTAACCTTGAAGTGGGCGGCAGACTAAAATTTTTTCTTTCTAAATGGGAACACATAACATCCAGCCGTTGGATTCTGGACATTGTTAGAGATGGATTGAAATTAGAATTTATTAGAATCCCTTGGGATTCTTTTTTAGTAACATCACCAAAGGGACAAGAACAACAAGAGGCTCTAGAGTCTGAGATCCTATCTCTTCTATCTAAAAAAGTGTTGGTGGAGGTTCCCCAGGATCAAAAAGGAAGGGGATTCTACTCCCCTTTGTTTCTGATCAAGAAACCAGATGGTTCATTCAGAACCATCATAAATCTCAAAAAATTAAATTCCTTTTTGCGTAACCATACTTTTAAAATGGAATCTATTAGTTCTGCCATCAAGCTTTTGTCCCCTAGGTGTGTCATGGCCGGAATAGACCTAAAAGATGCCTACTACCGTGTTTCCCCAAAAGTAAGACAGTGTCTTACTTTCTTTTTACCCCCAAAAGTCCCACTATGTCTTACTTTCAGGGTATGTCTTATATTGGGGAAAAAAATGTCGATTTTTGTTTTAAACATAAAATTAACATTTATTAACAACCTGAACAGTATGGTATTCACCACAGAACAGTTTTATAAAAGCAAATGCCAAGAATGTGTTGTTACAACAGTATCATGATGGTACCGTATTTCCATGTATAACATGTAAAACAATGAAAAACGGTAAGAACGAACAGTCTGAATATGTTATACTGGAAGATAAAACAGATTTATTCCATGACAACCATGTTATCATCTTCAGGAACATCTTCATAAACATCCATACTCTGAGGTTCCTGTGGATTTTCTTGGGACTCTCGGGACTCCATTTCCTGCTGAATCATTGGCCCATATCTGTCATGGGTAGCAATGGCACTGTCCTGAAATGAGCAGGTCTTGTCCAGGTAGCCAGCTCGCAGTGCATTTGCAACGCAGGTGTCAGTGATCTTATCCCAGGAATTCTTAACCCAGTTCACAATCTCTGGCAGTCTTGGCTTCACAAAGTTCCCACGTACATTTCTCTCCATGCGGTTTTCAATGTAGTCATTGATTTCCACACGCAGATAGTCCTTGAACGGCTTGTTAATGGCGATATCCAGAGTCTGGAGATAAGCCGTCATCCCTGCAGGAATCATGATTTGGTCGATTCTCCGCTCATGAAGGAAGTTTTTCATGTTTTTGGCGCGGTGTGTGCTGGCTGCATCCCAGATCAGCATCCCTCTTTTGTTCCCTCGCATAACAAGCGGCAGCATTAAAGCAAGCCACTTCCTTATAACAGCTTGTGTGGCCCAGGCTTTTTCAGTTTCCAGCACATAAATGCCAGAAACCCACTCAATCTTGTCCTTCTTGCCCTTTGCAATGAGAAGCGGTGTTACTTTAGTGCCATCCAGGCGAATCGCCAAAATGCAGGTGACACGTGCACTTTCATAAGCGGTGGAGGGAACGTACACTGAGGACGCACCTCGTTGATCAATGGTGGTTTGAGCTGCTTGGCCCATGAACACGGCAGTTTCATCCATGGCGATCATGTTGCAAAGACTGTATTTAGAGAAGTCAATGTCATCCACAAACTTCTTGTAGGCAAATGCACGTTTTACAATCTCAGCATCCTCCAGCCTAAAGAGGGTTGTGGATCTTCTCAAAGACAGGTCATTGCGTTCAAGAAAGCTATCCACCCAGTGCTGTGATGCCTTGAATTGTTCAGGGGAAATGTCAAACTGTGGTGCCACTGCAAGGGCATACTCCTGAATCTGAGCCCTGGTCACCACCAATGTCTTTGCTCTCCTGTCTGCAACCCACTCTGAGACCAGGCTTTCCAGCTCTGTATACATTGGTTGCCGACCACATCCAATCTTGCGCTTTTTAGCCATTCCGCTCTCCACTTTTTCACTCAGGTTAGTGTATTCTGCACGCCATTTTTGGACCAGTCGGTGATCCAACATTTTCTCCTTGCAGAACTCCACTACATTTTTGCCCCAAGATTCTTCAACAATCGCTTTTTTTTACTCCACGGTGTAGCTCTTCCTTTTACCACTAGAACCGGAAGCGCTCATGTCTAGGGGCAAAAATATAGCGCACGGTATAAGCACTGCTTATGGTTCCATATCACAGTCTCCCATAGGGTTGCAGCCCCATACAGTATCCCACACAGCCTGCCATCCATAGGGTTACAGCCCCATACAGTATCCCACACAGCCTGCCATCCATAGGGTTACAGCCCCATACAGTATCCCACACAGCCTGCCATCCATAGGGTTACAGCCCCATACAGTATCCCACACAGCCTGCCATCCATAGGGTTACAGCCCCATATAGTATCCCACACAGCCTGCCATCCATAGGGTTACAGCCCCATACAGTATCCCACAGTAAGTGTACCGTAATGGCGATCAATTCCTCTGTGGTGCTGGGTAGAGGTGTGGCTTCTTCCTCATGCAGGAGCCGCTGGGCCAATCAGAGGGGCCACCAGCGGCTGCACATGAGGGCACTGAGGCTGCGTGTTGTTGCCGGACAACATTACTGCTGCTCCCGCATCCACATCCCTCCGCATCCCGCTCTAAGGGCTTGTTTCCACTTGCGAGATGTACAGTTAGGTCCATATATATTTGGACAGAGACAACATTTTTCTAATTTTGGTTAAAGACATTACCACAATGAATTTTAAACAAAACAATTCAGATGCAGTTGAAGTTCAGACTTTCAGCTTTCATTTGAGGGTATCCACATTAAAATTGGATGATGGATTTAGGAGTTTCAGCTCCTTAACATGTGCCACCCTGTTTTTAAAGGGACCAAAAGTAATTGGACAGATTAAATAATTGTAAAGAAAATGTTCATTTCTAGTACTTGATTGAAAACCCTTTGTTGGCAATGACTGCCTGAAGTCTTGAACTCATGGACATCACCAGAGGCTGTGTTTCGTCCTTTTTGATGCTCTTCCAGGCCTTCACTGTGGTGGTTTTCAGTTGCTGTTTGTTTGTGGGCTGTTCTGTCTGAAGTTTAGTCTTTAATAAGTCAAACGCATGCTCAATTGGGTTGAGATCAGGTGCTGACTTCACCATTCAAGAATATTCCACTTCTTTGCCTTAGTAAAATCCTGGGTTGCTTTGGCTTTATGTTTTGGGTCATTGTCCATCTGTAGTATGAAACGACCACCAATCAGTTTGGCTGCATTTGGCTGGATCTGAGCACACAGTATGGCTCTGAATACTTCAGAATTCATTCGGCTGCTTCTGTCCTGTGTCCCATCATCAATAAACACTAGTGACCCAGTATCACTGGCAGCCATGCATGCCCAAGCCACCGCCGTGTTTTACAGATGATGTGGTATGCTTTGGATCATGAGCCGTACCACGCCTTCGCCATACATTTCTCTTTCCATCATTCTGGTAGAGGTTGATCTTGGTTTCATCTGTCCAAACAATGTTCTTCCAGAACTGTGCTGGCTTTTTTAGATGTTTTTTAGCAAAGTCCAGTCTAGCCTTTTTATTCTTGATGCTTATGAGTGGCTTGCACCGTGCAGTGAACCCTCTATATTTACTTTCATGCAGTCTTCTCTTTATGGTAGATTTGGATATTGATACACCTACCTCCTGGAGAGTGTTGTTCACTTGGTTGGCTGTTGTGAAGGGGTTTCTCTTCACCATGGAGATTATTCTGCGATCATCCACCATTGTTGTCTTACGTGGGCGCCCAAGTCTTATTGCATTGATGAGTTCACCAGTGCTTTCTTTCTTTCTCAGGATGTACCAAACTGTAAATTTTGCCACTCCGAATATTGTAGCAATTTCTTGGATGGGTTTTTCCTGTTTTTGCAGCTTAAGTATGGCTTGTTTCACCTGCATGGAGAGCTCCTTTGTCCGCATGTTTACTTCACAGCAAAACCTTCCAAATGCACACACCACATCTCAAATCAACTCCAGACCTTTTATCTGCTTAATTGAGAATGACGTAACAGAGGGATTGCCCACACCTGTCCATGAAATAGCCTTGTAGTCAATTGTCCAATTACTTTTGGTCCCTTTAAAAACAGGGTGGCACATGTTAAGGAGCTGAAACTCCTAAACCTTTCATCCAATTATAATGTGGATACCCTCAAATGAAAGTTGAAAGTCTGAACTTCAACTGCATCTGAATTGTTTTGTTTAAAATTCATTGTGGCAATGTCTATAACCAAAATTAGAAAAATGTTGTCTCTGTCCAAATATATATGGACCTAACTGTACGTCCGAGTCTCACATGTGGAAACGAAGCTCTTGCGCCGGCACTCCAGAGCGGAGCGTGCGGCTGCATAGGAACACATGGAGCCGCACGCTCCGCTCTGCAGTGCCGGCGCCAGAGCTTCGTTTCCACATGCGAGACTCGGCGCAAGTGGAAACAAGCCCTAACCATCCGGATCCCGCAGTTAATGCTGCAAAAGGTACCAGTACTACGGTACCGCATGGCTTATATTTTACGGTACCCCCAAAAGTCCCACTATGTCCTACTTTCGGGGGTACGTCCTACATTATCCGACCCCCTTAAACCCCCACTACGTCTTACTATCGGGGGTGTCTTACTATCGGGGAAACACGGTATCATCTTCCCATACATGCCGAACACCAGCAGTACCTAAGGGTAGCAGTCATCCTGGCAGGACAGGTTCGTCACTTTCAGTATGTAGCAATGCCCTTTGGGCTTTGTATGGCTCCCCGCATCTTTACAAAGGTGATCCTAGAAGTGATGGCTCATTTACGCCAGCAGAACACTCTGATAATACCCTACCTGGATGATTTTCTTGTTATAGGAAATTCCATAACTCAATGTAAAATGCGGTTATCTAATGCGATCTCATTCCTGCAGGAATTAGGTTGGATCGTGAATTACGAAAAATCCAGGCTGAATCCAGACACCATTCAAAAATTTTCTAGGAATCCAGCTAGATTCAGTAAGTCAGAAAAGGTTCCTCCCGCATTCAAAAAAAGTAATGATACAATCAAAGGTGTCAGAAGCAATGTCAAAACCCTACATGACCCTGAGGAAGGCTATGTCCTTGCTAGGATCGTTATCCTCATGTATACCAGCTGTACCGTGGGCTCAATTTCATACCTGCCAATTACAGTATGAAGTATTGTCAATCCAGGGGAAAGGACGACATCTGGAGAGTAAATTAACTCTTTCCAGAGATGTTGTTGAATCCCTAATCTGGTGGTTAGACATGGATCACCTTTCAGAGGGTGTACCATGGATGATAAATCCCTCTAAAACGATTACCACTGACGCCAGCCCTATGGGTTGGGGTGCACATATGGAGGATAGTCTGGTCCAAGACACCTGGAATCAGGCAGAGTTAACGTGTTCTTCAAATTGGAAAGCATTAAAAGCGGTAGAATATGCCCCAAGTCATTTTCTTCCACAGGTTCAGGGAAAGCATGTGAGGGTTCTATCGGACAATTCCACCACAGTGGCATACATAAACCGTCAGGGAGGTACGCGATCAGGAACCCTGATGAACGTAGCAGCAAACATCTTCCAGATGGCAGAGTCTCCTCTTCCATCCTTAACAGCCCTACACATCAAAGGGGCAGAAAACACCAAAGCAGACTACCTCAGTCGAAACAAGCTACGCCAAGGAGAATGGACTTTTAAACAGAGACATATTCAGGATGATAACAAAATCATGGGGCGTACCCCAAATAGATCTGTTCGCCACAAGGGGCAACAGACAGGTAAAAAGGTTTGCTTCCCTGAACCTCATGGATCACCCAGACATGTTGGACTCCCTTCACCATCCTTGGAGCTTCAAACTAGCATTCGCCTTTCCTCCGATGTCTCTGATACCTCTAGTGATCAGGAGGGAACAAGCCAGAATAATCCTGATTGCGCCCTTTTGGCCAAAAAGACCATGGTTTTCTTGTCTCCAGAGCATGTCTCTATGCGATCCATGGATCCTTCCATTACACAAGGAACTGCTGTCTCAGGGCCCATTTTTCCACCCGCAAGTGAAAGGTCTTCACTTGACGGCGTGGAATTTGAGAGGCAGTTATTAAAGTCAAGGGGGTTCTCAGAACAACTGGTTAACACCCTGTTGTTAAGTAGAAAAAGATCTACCACCCTAGTATACAGTAGGGTACGGAAAAAATTCTTAAATTTTCATACAAGACCGTTCACCAAACAAATCCCGGTAATTCCTATTCTAGAGTTCCTACAAAAAGGTAGAGAATTAGGTCTATCGGTAAACACCCTGAGGATTCAAGTCTCAGCATTAGGAGCCCCATATGGAGACAACATAGCAGCTAACAAGTGGGTCTCCAGGTTTATTAAGTCTTGTGAACGTAGTAATCCGGTCCATATTCCCCGTCTACCTCCGTGGGATTTAAATTTAGTTTTAGAGGCCTTAACTGGCTCCCCATTTGAGCCACTAGATTCCATACCTCTAAAGATCCTAACATATAAAGTAGCCCTAACCTCAGCTGGAAGGGTTAGTGACATCCAGGCCCTATCGGTAGACCCGCCTTGCTTACTGGTATTTCAGGATAGAATTGTCTTAAAGCCTGACCCCTCATAAATCCCTAAGGTAGCATCCACCTATCACAGTTCTCAGGAAATATTTCTGCCTTCCTTTTTTGATTCACCTGTAACTCCAGAACTACATAAGTTTCACACCTTAGATGTCAGAAGAGCCATCCTGACGTATATAGAGAGGTCTCAGACATAGAGGCAGAGTAGGGCTCTGCTTATCTCCGTGCAGGGCCACAAGAAAGGACATGGGGTCACAAAAGCTACCATTTCTCGATGGATCAGAGAAGCTATCTGTCTGGCCTACACATCGAAGGGCGAAATCCCTCCAGTGGGGATAAAGGCGCATTCGACACGAGCCATGGCTTCCTCTTGGGCGGAACAAGCAGATGTACCGATCCACTTAATATGTAAGGCCGCAACCTGGTCCACACCTTCTACCTTTTACAACCATGACCTTTCTACTTCCTCTGATCTGACTTTTGGTAGAGCTGTCCTTAGTACAGTAATCCCACCCAAATAATGACTCTCTGAAAATCTCTCATGTAGGGTGCTGTCGTGGCGAAGGGTAAAAAGCCGGATTACGTACCGGTAATGCTCTTTTAATGAGTCCACGACAGCACCCATGTATTACCCTCCCTAAATTCTGCACAGTTCTTTCCTTTAAGTTCACAAGTAATGGTTGTATAGAGTTAAGAAATTTATGTGACTGAATAAGAATGAATACTAACACTTTTGCGGTTCCCTTTTTATACTCTGTAAACTAAACTGAGGAGGAGAGGGGACCGCCTCCTTTTATTCTGTAGGTTTCCTGTTCCTATGGGCAGATCCCTCTCTCTCATGTGGGGTGCTGTCGTGGACTCATTAAAAGAGCATTACCGGTACGTAATCAGGCTTTTTTTTTGTCAATGTGAAAAGCTGCTTCACCGGTTTTTCCCACGACCAGGGTCAGGACATAGTGGTGGAGGCAAACAGAGCTGAAGAGGAAACAGAGTAAGAAAATTGAAGGGTCTAGCTTGAACATTATTTCTTTTGTTTTGCTTTAGTGGTCTAGTCTGGGAATTGGATTATTGAATTTAAATGTATTTGTGTAAATTGAGTTATAGTATGAGTATGCGTTTTTTGGACATAGAGCATGTCACTTCTTTCAGAGTTTTTCACCCATTGACTTGAATGGGTGTTAAAAAAAACGCAGGTATCATTATTTGCTGTGTTTGTACTGCTGAAAGTTCAAGGACATTAGCATGGACAGAAAGAAAAAAAAATGCACCAAAAAAAGCATCAAAAACTCACCAAAAAGGCACCTAAACCTGCGTTTTTGATGCAGCTTCTTCCCTGCCAAGAAGATCAGGTTTTGCTGCAGTAAAAAAAAGAAGCAAACACGCCTTGTCTGAACTTACCCTTACACAAGGGCGTAACTATAGCGGTCGCAGCTGCGACGGGGCCCGGACTGCTAGGGGCCCGTCTGTCCACCTGTCTAGCAATAGTGAAGAACAAGGACCGAACCATTGTGGCCAGCACAGCAGCGTAGCTACTGGGGGGGCAGAGGAGGCCATCGCCCTGGGCCCTGTCACATGAAGGGGCCCACCAGGAGCCAGGACCACTTCTGTGATGAGGCAGAACACCGCATAGGAGCAGAGCAGTATAATGTCTGCTCCCATCTGATGTCTGCACGCTGCTAGCACAGTGGCCGGCTGCAGTCTCCCTCTTGCAGTGAATGGTTTAGCTCGGCTGACCTGATCATGAAGCTTTTCCTGGCTGCAGTTTATCTTCAGTCTGTGCATGCTGGGATTGACTCAGGCACACTGGGTCCTAGTGCCCTCCTTGCATTTCACTTACTTCCTGGTCCTGCCTGCAGTCAGTGCAAACTTTATCAGTAAGTGGGGATGGAACTTATTAGATTTATTAAATTCAGTTATGTCACTGTGAGACCGTTTGGGTATTGTGGGGGCTGAAAGTGAGTGAGGGGGGACAGGGTACTGGGGGGTGAATGTGAGACCATGGGGGTACTGTGGGGGAGGGGAGACAGGGCACTGGGGGGTGAATATGAGACCATGGGGGTGTTGTGGGGGCTGATGGTGGGTGAGGTGGGACAGGGCACTGAGGGGTGGATGTGAGACTATTTGGGGGTTGTGAGGGTAGAAGGTGGGTGAGGTGGGACAGGGCACTGAGGGGTGGATGTGAGATGATGGGGGTATTGGGGCTGAAGTGGGGGAGGTCACTGGGGGCTGAATATCATAATGTTTTGTTATAATATTATATGTACTCCATCACATGTAATATTTGCTGTCTGGGGAAGCTGGAGATTGGGGGAGGACGGAGATTGTGGGTGGGGGGAGGGGGGTTAGGGGGCTTTTAATACGTACCACCTGGGTCTTTTATGAGTATTAGTATAAGGAGCCCGCATACAGTAACCAAGAGCTGCATCACATTTACAGCACCACTCCAGCATTTTTTTTTATTTCACTGCTGGAGCGGAGCTGAAAATCCAAGTCCCCTACCCTCTGATACTCACCTTCTGGCATCTTCATCTGTTTTTGTCTCTGCTCGGCTCTGTGTCCTGCAGTTTGTGACCTGTCCGCGGCTCCAGTGTTTTATGGAGCAGCGCAGAGGTCATTAATCAATGTAAGGCCGGCGTCACACTCAGCGTATAAAAATACGGTCCGTAATTTACGGCCGTAATACGCAGAAAAGTCCCCAAAATAGTGGTCCGTATCTCATCCGTAGGCAGGGTGTATCAGCGTATTTTGCGCATGGCATCCTCCGTATGTAATCCGTATGGCATCCGTACTGCGAGATTTTCTCCCAGGCTTGCAAAACCGACATACGGACATAGTGGATCCATGTGTTAAAAAAAATCATAAAAACATATTGTGTGTGTTGCCCGCTTTGCTATCTCCTTCCTAAACCCGACATGATATGAGACATGGTTTACATACAGTAAACCATCTCATATCTTTTTTTTTTTTTGCATATTCCACACTACAAATGTTAGTAGTGTGTATGTGCAAAATTTGGGCGCTCTATTAAATTAAAGGGTTAAATGGCAGAAAAAATTGGCGTGGGCTCCCGCGCAACTTTCTCCACCAGAGTAGTAAAGCCAGTGACTGAGGGCAGATATTAATAGCCTGGAGAGGGTCCATGGTTATTGCCCCCCCCCCCCCCCCGGCTAAAAACATCTGCCCCCAGCCACCCCAGAAAAGGCACATCTGGAAGATGCGCCTATTCTGGCACTTGGCCACTCTCTTCCCATTCCCGTGTAGCGGTGGGATATGGGGTAATGTAGGGTTAATGTCACCTTGCTATTGTAAGGTGACATTAAGCCTGGTTAATAATGGAGAGGCGTCAATTATGACACCTATCCATTATTAATCCAATAGCATGAAATAGTTAAAAAAAAACACACACACAATATTGCAAAGTATTTTAATGAAATAAACACACAGGTTGTTGTAATATTTTATTCCACTCTCGGCGGTGATGCGCCCTCTGCTGGATGTCCTCATATGACCTCGAGGCTGGGAAAATATTCAGAAAAGTCAATTCTTTTTGCGGATTCCGCAGCGTTTTACACCTGCTCCTGTATAGGAATCCGCAGGTGTAAAAATGCATGTGAAATCTGCACAAAAAACACAGGAAATCCACGGTAATTCCGCACACGAATCCACAACAAGTGCACATAGCCTCATAGTCTTACATTGAGCGCTTGTGACATAACTTCTAACTTCTGGCCTATCAGAAGCTGCGCTCATAAGTGAATACGCCGGAGGATGAGTAAATGACCGGGACATCCAAATCATGACAGGGAGCTGTGAGTCCATCATACTGTGTATAAGGGAGCTGCGGGCCCATCATACTGTGTATAAGGGAGCTGCAGGCCAATCATACTGTGTATAAGGGAGCTGCAGGCCAATCATACTGTGTATAAGGGAGCTGCGGGCCCATCATACTGTGTATAAGGGAGCTGTAAGTCCATCATCCTGTGTATAAGAGAGCTGTGAGTACATCATACTGTGTATAAGGGAGCTGCGAGTCCATCATGCTGTGTATAAGGGAGCTGCAGGTCCATCATACTGTGTATAAGGGAGCTGCAGGCTCATCATACTGTGTATAAGGGAGCTGCAGGCCCATCATACTGTGTATAAGGGAGCTGTGAGTCCATCATACTGTGTATAAGGAAGCTGTGCACACATCATACTGTGTATAAGGGAGCTGTGAGTACATCATACTGTGTATAAGAGAGCTGCGGGCTCATCATACTGTGTATAAGGAAGCTGTGCACACATCATACTGTGTATATGGGAGCTGCAGGCCCATCATACTGTGTATAAGGGAGCTGCGGGCTCATCATACTGTGTATAAAGGAGATGTGGGTCCATCATACTGTGTACAGTCATGGCCAAAAGTATTGACACCCCTGCAATTCTGTCAGATAATACTCAGTTTCTTCCTGAAAATGATTGCAAACACAAATTATTTGGTATTATCTTCATTTAATTTGTCTTAAATGAAAAACACAAAAGAGAATGAAGCAAAAATCAAAACGGTGACCATTTCACACAAAACTCCAAAAATGGGCCAGACAAAAGTATTGGCACCCTCAGCCTAATACTTGGTTGCACAATCTTTAGCCAAAACTACTGTGACCAACCGCTTCCGGTAACCATCAATGAGTTTCTTACAATGCTCTGCTGGAATTTTAGACCATTCTTCTTTGGCAAACTGCTCCAGGTCCCTGATATTTGAAGGGTGCCTTCTCCAAACTGCCATTTTTAGATCTCTCCACAGGTCTTCTATGGGATTCAGGTCTGGACTCATTGCTGGCCACCTTAGAAGTCTCCAGTGCTTTCTCTCAAACCATTTTCTAGTGCTTTTTGAAGTGTGTTTTGGGTCATTGTCCTGCTGGAAGACCCATGACCTCTGAGGGAGACCCAGCTTTCTCACACTGGGCTCTACATTATGCTGCAAAATTTGTTGGTAGTCTTCAGACTTCATAATGCCATGCACACAGTCAAGCAGTCCAGTGCCAGAGGCAGCAAAGCAACCCCAAAACATCAGGGAACCTCCGCCATGTTTGACTGTAGGGACAGTGTTCTTTTCTTTGAATGCCTCTTTTTTTTCTCCTGTAAACTCTATGTTGATGCCTTTGCCCAAAAAGCTCTTCTTTTGTCTCATCTGACCAGAGAACATTTTTCCAAAACGTTTTAGGCTTTTTCAGGTATGTTTTGGCAAACTCCAGCCTGGCTTTTATATGTCTCTGGGTAAGAAGTGGAGTCTTCCTGGGTCTCCTACCATACAGCCCCTTTTCATTCAGATGCCGACGGATAGTACGGGTTGACACTGTTGTACCCTCGGACTGCAGGGCAGCTTGAACTTGTTTAGATGTTAGTCGAGGTTCTTTATCCAACATCTTGCGTTGAAATCTCTTGTCAATTTTTCTTTTCCGTCCACATCTAGGGAGGTTAGCCACAGTGCCATGGGCTTTAAACTTCTTGATGACACTGCGCACGGTAGACACAGGAACATTCAGGTCTTTGGAGATGGACTTGTAGCCTTGAGATTGCTCATGCTTCCTCACAATTTGGTTTCTCAAGTCCTCAGACAGTTCTTTGGTCTTCTTTCTTTTCTCCATGCTCAATGTGTTACACACAAGGACACAGGACAGAGATTGAGTCAACTTTAATCCATGTCAACTGGCTGCAAGTGTGATTTAGTTATTGCCAACACCTGTTAGGTGCTACAGGTAAGTTACAGGTGTTGTTAATTACACAAATTAGAGAAGCATCACATGATTTTTCGAACAGTGCCAATACTTTTGTCCACCCCCTTTTTTATGTTTGGTGTGGAATTATATACAATTTAGCTTTAGGACAATTCTTTTTGTGTTTTTTTCATTTAAGACAAAGTAAATGAAGATAATAATACCAAATAATTTGAGTTTGCAATCATTTTCAGGAAGAAAATGAGTATTATCTGACAGAATTGCAGGGGTGTCAATACTTTTGGCCATGACTGTATAAGGAAGCTGTGGGCCCATCATACTGTGTATAGGGAACTGTGGGGGACATCATACTGTTTGACAGGAGCTGCAGGCCCATCATACTGTGTATAGGGAATTGTGAAGGCATATTGTGCATATGGGAGCTATTGGCCCATTACACTTTATATAGTGGGGCTCTGGGGGGCATTATACTTTCTATAGTGGAGTTCTGTCAGCATTATACTGTGTATAGGGGAGCATTGGGCTCATACTATCTATAGGGGAGCAGTGGGATCATACTGTGTAAAGGGGAGCAGTGGGAACATCATACGGTGTATTGGGGAGTTATAGAATCATCATACTGTGTATAGGGGAGCTGTGGGGGCCCTAGACTGTGTATAGAAAAGCTTTGAGCTCACCATACTGTGTATAATGGAGCAGTACATGGGGGAACTTAGGGGACATTATTAAATGTTAAGTGGGCACTTAAGCATCATTGTTATAGGGGCACTCAGAGTATTGTGACCATCAAAGTTGCATATGGTCACAATATGGCGGTAAAGTCAATGTTCGTTTTTGTATATAGATTTATTTTCAATAACAGTGCGATCATATTATGAGGTTCCACTATATTCACAATTAGAGTGCGCAAACGTAGCTGTAATCAGGGTTAGCTGGTTAGGGGCCCACTCAGATGTTTTGCCCCCCTAGCTACGCCTCTGGGCTAGCAGCAGAGAGGCGTCACCGCAGGTCCTCCAGTTACATGGGAGAAAATGGATTGAATGCGGTCACGTGATCCAACCTTGTGACTGGAGAGAGGCGCGTCCACTGGTCCTTCAGCAGCACCGAAGGTGTGAGTGGCCAAGTGCTGCAGCTTGTGGTTTTTAAGCCTAAGAAGCTGCAAGCCCTTGCTGCATCTTCCTCCTCCTGCTGCCGAAGGGTCCCTCAGGCCTCCAATCTGCACCTGTCCTCCTGTTATTAGCAGCCGATCGGTGCCGGGATCTGTGCGCAGACATTGTAGGTGAGTAGTGGTGGGAAGCTTCCTCATCGCTTTCAGTCATTCCCTGCTCCTGACTAAGTGGTCTGCGTAACGTGCTGCTCGGAGATAATAGACTCTCGTCGACTCGTGAGTGAATGTGGCGCAGTGTATACAAGTGGTGGCAGGGCGAACACTGTTAATGTACATATCTACAACTGCAAGTCCCAGCAGGAATGTAGACAAGAACCACCGATTTCTACATAGGGCAGCGTGGGTCAAAATACTACAGGGCTCTTTATGTGACTACGCAGCCAATCATAGTACTACTTTTAACATCAGTTTTTCTTTAGTTCTATGAGAGTTGTAAGCTGATTGGTTGCTTAAGTCACTGCCACTGTAATGTGAGGTATTAGGTATTATAGTAGTTATATTCTTGTACATAGGGACAGTATTATAGGAGTTGCACTTAAGCATTTTATATTTGTGAATTAAAATAGTTTTTTGACTTATAATTTTATGAGTGGAATTACCAAGGCATTATTGCTATCTGTAAACTAATATGTCACTCGTATTTTGTTTACCATTTTTGATCTGTATTTGACAGGAAGCATCATCATTAATTCATTTTTTTGTGAAATACTGTTGGATTTTTATGATATAAATAAAGTATATATTTTAACAATACATTCTTTTGCCTGTGCATTATTGTGGTAGTTTTGGTATATAGATTGTAATTGAATGTGTTTCTTTGCTATCATAAATTTAATGGACTAAAATGTATACATGGATGACTATGAACTGTGCAGTATATTTTATAGAGGACTATGGGGGTGCATTATACATCTTATATGGATCCTCATGACTTCTATGTAAGCCCCTGATGAGTATAATGGTTTATTTTCTTTCATACATTACAGAACAATGGCAGAATGGGGGACAGATATATACCAGAATGGGACACCGGATAGTTACGCCACTGAGGTCAGACTATACAACATTGCAACAAAGCTATAGTGTGCGAAATGAATAGGGAAAATGTGAATTTGGGTGGAAAATATTTTGGCATGGGGGGGGGCCCATTTGAAAGTTCGCATCAGGGCCCATTACTTTGTAGTTACGCCATTGCCCTTACGCTTTATTTTTTTCCCTTGTGTTACAGAGAGGGCCTCTCCAGGAAGTTTGTAAGTTCTTAACCCCTTAGCGACCGCCGATACGCCTTTTAACGGCGGCCGCTAAGGGTACTTAAACCACAGCGCCGTTAAGTAACGGCGCTGTGGAAAAAGTAAATAGCGCCCCCCAGAGTCGGATTTTCTCTGGGGTCTCCACTGCCGGGGGTAGCCAAGACCCCAGAGAACATGATTCAGGGTTTTTTTTACCGACCCCGCATTTGCGATCGCCGGTAATTAACCGTTTACCGGCGATCGCAAAAAAAAAACAAAACGCAATTTCTTTTTAATTTCACTGTCCTCCGATGTGATCGCACATCAGAGGACAGAGAAAAGGGGTCCCCGATCGCCCCCCGATACTCGCCTATCTCCCCCGGTGCTCCTCGTGGCTCCCGATGGGCGCCGCCATCTTCAAAATGGCGGGCGCATGCGCAGTGCGCCCGCCGGCCGGCCCCGGGAGAATCTTTGGGGTCTCGGCTACCGGGTGTAGCCGAGACCCCAAAGAGCATGATCGGGGTCGGTTTTACCGACCCCTGTTTTGCAATCGCCGGTAATTAACTGGTTACCGGCGACCGCAAAAAAAAAAGCAAAGTGTAATTCTCTGTCCTCTGATGTGATCGCACATCAGAGGACAGAGAAATAGGGGGATTCGTGGACCCTATCATACTCACCGGTGTCCCTGAGTCCTCCTCCTGCTGCTCCTCCTGGCCGCCGGGGAAAAGAAAATGGCGGGCGCATGCGCAGTGCACCCGCCATCTGTCTCCATCTGCCGGCCGGCAGGAGAAGAGCAGTTGGGGCTAAAATTAGGGCTAGGGCTAGGATTAGGGTTAGGGCTAGGATTAGGGATAGGGCTAAATTTAGGGTTAGGGTTGGGACTAAATTTAGGGTTAGGGTTGGCGCTAAATTTAGGGTTAGGCTTCTTTCACACTTACGTCGGTACGGGGCCGTCGCAATGCATCGGCCTGACATACCGATGCACGTTGTGAAAATTGTGCACAACGTGGGCAGCGGATGTAGTTTTTCAACGCATCTGCTGCCCAATCTATGTCTTGGGGAGGAGGGGGCGGAGTTACGGCCACGCATGCGCGGTCAGAAATGGCGGATGCGACGTCCAAAAAAATGTTACATTGAACGTTTTTTTGTGCTGACGGTCCGCCAAAACACTGATCCAGTGCACGACGGACGCGACGTGTGGCCATCCGTCACGATCCGTCGGCAATACAAGTCTATGGGCAAAAAATGCATCCTGCGGGTACATTTGCAGGATCCGTTTCTTGTCCAAAACGACGGATTGCGACGGATGCCAAACGACGCAAGTGTGAAAGTAGGGTTGGGGCTAAAGTTAGGGCTAAAGTTAGGGTTAGAGTTGGGATTAGGGTTAGGGTTTGGATTAGGGTTAGGGTTGGCATTAGGGTTACGCTTGGGATTAGGGTTAGGTTTGGGATTAGGGTTAAGGTTGGGGTTGTGATTAGGGGTGTATTGGGATTAGGGTTAGGTTTGAGGTTAGGGTTGAGATTAGGATTAGGGGTGTGTTGGATTTAGGGTTTTGATTAGGGTTAGGGTTGACATTAGGGTTGTTTTGGGGTAAGGGTTGTGATTATCGTTAGGGTTAGTGATTAGGATTATGGATCGGGTTGGGATTAGGGTTAGGGATGGGTTAGGGTTGGAGCTAGAATTGGGGGGTTTCCACTGTTTAGGTACATCAGGGGGTCTCCAAACACGACAGCCAATTTTGCGCTCAAAAAGTCAAATGGTGCTCCCTCCCTTCTGAGCTCTGCCGTGCGCCCAAACAGTGGTTTACCCCCACATATGGGGCATCAGCGTACTCAGGATAAATTGAACAACAACTTTAGTGGTCCAATTTCTCCTGTTACCCTTGTGAAAATAAAAAACTTGGGGGCTACAATATCTTTTTTGTGGAAAAAAAAATATTTTTTATTTTCACGACTCTGCATTCTAAACTTCTGTGAAGCACTTGGGCATTCAAAGTTCTCACCACACATCTAGATAAGTTCCTTAAGGGGTCTAGTTTCCAAAATGGTGTCACTTGTGGGGGGGTTTCACTGTTTAGGCACACCAGGGGCTCTGCAAACGCAACATGGCGTCCGATCTCAATTCCAGACAATTCTACATTGAAAAAGTAAAACGGCACTCCTTCCCTTCCAAGCTCTGCGGTGCGCCCAAACAGTGGTTTACCCTCACATATGGGGTATCGACGTATTCAGGAGAAATCACACAACAACTTTTGTGGTCTAATTTCTCCTGTTACCCTTGTGAAAATAAGAATTTGTGGATGAAAAGATCATTTTTGTGTAAACAAAAGCGATTTTTTATTTTCACGGCTCTACGTTATAAACTTCCGTGAAACACTTGGGGGTTCAAAGTGCTCACCACACATCTAGATAAGTTCCTTAAGGAGTCTAGTTTCCAAAATGGTGTCACTTGTGGGGGGTTTCCACTGTTTAGGCACATCAGGGGCTCTCTAAACGTGACATGGCGTCTGATCTCAATTCCAGCCAATTCTGCATTGAAAAAGTCAAACGGCGCTCCTTCACTTCCAAGCTCTGCGGTGCGCCCAAACAGTGGTTTACCCTCACATATGGGGTATTGGCGTATTCAGGAGAAATTGCATAACAAAATTTATGGTTAGATTTCTGTTTTTACTCATGTGAAAATAAAAAAAAATGGTTTTGAATTAAGATGTTTGCAAAAAAAAGTTAAATGTTCATTTTTTCCTTCCACATTGTTTCAGTTCCTGTGAAGCACGTAAAGGGTTAATAAACTTCTTAAATGTGGTTTTGAGAACCTTGAGGGGTGTAGTTTTTAGAATGGTGTCACACTTCGTTGTTTTCTATCATATAGACCCCTCAAAATGACTTCAAATGTGATGTGGTCCCTAAAAAAAAATGGTGTTGTAAAAATGAGAAATTGCTGGTCAACTTTTAACCCTTATAACTCCCTAACAAAAAAAAATTTTGTTTCCAAAATTGTGCTAATGTAAAGTAGACATGTGGAAAATGTTATTTATTAACTATTTTTCGTGACATATCTCTCTGATTTAAGGGCATAAAAATACAAAGTTTGAAAATTGCAAAATTTTAAAAATTTTCGCCATATTTCCGTTTTTTTCATAAATAATCGCAAGTAATATCGAAGAAATGTTACCACTAACATGAAGTACAATATGTCATGAAAAAACTTTCTCAGAATCAGCGGGATCCGTTGAAGCGTTCCAGAGTTATAACCTCATAAAGTGACAGTGGTCAGAATTGTAAAAATTGGCTCGGTCATTAAGTACCAAATTGGCTCTGTCACTAAGGGGTTAAAGAGTAACCATTGTTTACGTATTTATTTTATCAATTAATAATACACCTGAAAATGAGCAATTTATTAGTTGAATCTGCTGTTCCCTACTAGATTGATCTTTGCCTCCTTAGGAAAAATCTGTCTTCAGTAAATCCAGGTTTTCACATTACTAATAGGTGATGACTAGTGTTGAGCATTCCGATACCGCAAGTATCGGGTATCGGCCGATACTTGCGGTATCGGAATTCCGATACCGAGATCCGATATTTTTGTGATATCGGGTATCGGTATCGGAAGTGTAAAATAAAGAATTAAAATAAAAAATATTGTTATATTCACCTCTCCGGCGGCCCCTGGACATCAGCGGGAGGATCCGGCGTCCGGCACGGCTTCTTTCTTCAAAATGCGCGCCTTTAGGACCTGTGGTATGACGTCCCGGCTTCTGATTGGTCGCGTGCCGCCCATGTGACCGCCACGCGACCAATCAGAAGCCGCGACGTCATTCCTCAGCTAAAGTCCTAGAATGAGCGCCTTTTAGGACCTGAGGAATGACGTCGCGGCTTCTGATTGGTCGCGTGGCGGTCACATGGGCGGCACGCGACCAATCAGAAGCCGGGACGTCATTCCACAGGTCCTAAAGGCGCGCATTTTGAAGAAAGAAGCCGTGCCGGACGCCGGATCCTCACGCTGATGTCCAGGGGCCGCCGGAGAGGTGAATATAACAATATTTTTTATTTTAATTCTTTATTTTACACTTTAATATGGATCCCAGGGCCTGAAGGAGAGTTTCCTCTCCTTCAGACCCTGGGATCCATGAGGATACATTCCGATACTTGATGTCCCATTGACTTGTATTGGTATCGGATATCGGTATCGGCGATATCCGATATTTTTCGGGTATCGGCCGATACTATCCGATACCGATACTTTCAAGTATCGGACGGTATCGCTCAACACTAGTGATGACAGTTGCCGATCATACAATTCTATGGAGAAGAGAGGAGTAGACAAACCTTTTGCTTAAAGTGCAACTGTTGCTTAAGATAATCAAGGGAGTTTGTCGGCCCCAAAAATGGAAATTAAACCATTCATCCTTTCAGATAGAGAACATAGCCTTTTATTAAAAAAAGGACATTTTTTTCAATAAAGAAAAAAATATATATATCACATGTAAATGAGGGGGCTCTGGAGTACACTTGGCGTGAGTGCTCAGTGCACCCTTCCATCCCCTCAAATATCACCCCCCCATTATGATTGACAGCCCCCCATGCACCCCTGCCTCTTATTTATTATGCTTTGCTTATATAGCGTTATCTTAATCCATAGCATTTGACATACATTATCATCACTGTCCCCAATGGAGTTCACAGGCTAAATTCCCTATCAGTATGTCTTCGGAGTGTAAGAAGAAACCAGAGTAAACCCACACAAAGCCGAAAGCTTAAACAATGTTAGTGTGTGTGGGCGCCCTCTGATCTTCCTGTTGTGTCTGCAGCAACTGCTGCTTACTGCACACAGGATCACACAGCAGCCAGCGGCTGATAGGAGAGGGAGATGAGACCACACACACTGATATTTGATGCGATTGACTCCTACAATCCCAGACATCGCTCTCATACTGATGGTGCACCAAAACCATCAGTTCCAGAAGTATTTGGATAGTAAGGGTATGTTCACACGTTCAGGATTTCCATCCTTTTTTTTTCAGGACAGTTTTTTTTAAAAACTGCAGCTCTTGGCAGAAAACGCAGGTCCTTTTTTTGGTCCTTTTTTTGTCCTTTTTTGATGCGTTTTTTGATGCGTTTTTTTAATCCTTTTTTTATGCAGTTTTCTATGCAGAGACTGTGTGTTTCCTAGGAAGCTTTTTAGGGCTAAAATGGCTGAAAATACCCTAACCCTACCTCTAACCCTATCCCTAACCCTACCCCTAACCCTAACCCTAACCCTACCCCTACCCATATTCTAACCTTAGTGAAAAAAAAAAAAAAAAAATTCTTAATTTTATTATTGTCCCTACCAATGGGGGTGACAAAGTGGGGGGGGGTGTCATTTACTATTTTTTTATTTTGATCACTGAGATAGGTTATATCTCAGTGATCAAAATGCACTTTGGAGCGAATCTGCCGGCCGGCAGATTCGGCGGGCGCACTGCGCATGCGCCCGCCATTTTGCAAGATGGCGGCGCCCAGGGAGAAGACGGCCAGACGGACACCGGGACGCCGGGTAAGTATAAGGGGGGGAGATTAGGGCACGGGGGGGGCATCGGAGCACTGGGGGGGGGCATCGGAGCACGGGGGGGGGCATCGGAGCACGGGGGGGCGGGATCGGAGCACGGGGGGGCAGCCACACTCCGCCCACGCACTTCCGCCCGCTCCCCCGCACTTCCTGCTGCAGCGGTTCTGCACATCAAATCGCAGTAAAACCCGCAGATATATTTTTGATCTGCGGGTTTTACTGCGATTTTGACCTCACAATGGAGGTCTATGGGTGCAGAACCGCTGCGGTTCAGGAAAAAGAAGTGACATGCTCCTTCTTTTTTGCCGCAGCTATTCTGCGCGGCTTTTTAAACGAAATTACGGACCATGTGCACAGCAGTGACTGTTTTCCATAGGGTTACATTGTTATGTACCCTGCATGGAAAACTGCTGCGGAACCGCAGCGGCAATACCGCTGCGGTTCCGCAGTAAAAAACGCACTGTGTGAACATGGCCTAACACAAGTTTTGGCATTTTAGCGGTTTACCAAAACACATTCTAGATACTGATATAATCAATATGGGCTTAAAGTGAAGACTCTGCTTTAATATGAGGGTATTCACAGACTAATTGCAGTAAGGGTTTAGGAATTACAGCTCTTTATTAAGTAGCTGCCTCTTTTTAAAGGGACTAAAAGTAATTATCTCAAAAGCGCTATAATTGGCTATTCCCTCATTAACACATCATCCATTAAACAGGTAAAAGGTCTGGAGCTGATTCCAGGTGTGACAATTGCATTTGGAAGCTGTTGCTATTAACCCGCAACATGCAGTCAAAGGCGCTCTCAATGGAAGAGAAACAGACTAGCAATAGACCATCAAAGAATACAGTAAATCCATTAGAGAAGTAGCAGAAATGTTAGGAGTGGCCAAATCAACAGTTTGGCACATTCTGCAAAAAAAGAGCACACTTATGAGCTAGGGAACTCAAAAGAGCCTGAATGTTTACGGAAGACAACAGTGGGGGATGATTGTAGAGTCTTTTCCATGGTGAAAAAAAATCCATTTACAACATCCACCCAAGTGAAAAATACTCTCCAGGAAATAGGTGTTTCAGTAGCCAAGTCTGCCATAAAAAGACTTCATGAGAGCAAATACAGAGGGTTCACCACAAGGTGCAACCCATTAATCAAACTTCAAAATACAAAGGCCAGATTAGGCTACAGAAGCCAGCCCAGTTCTGGAAAAGCATTCATTGGACAGATGAACTAAGATCAACCTGTACCAGAATGATGGAAAGAAGAAAGCATTGAGAAGGCTTGGAATGGCTCATGATCCAAAGCACACCACATGGCTTCCAGTGGCACTGGGTCACTAGTGTTTATTGATGATGTGATTGTAGACAGAAGCAGCTGGATGAATTCTGAAGTGTAGAGAGTGAGGCTATGTGCACACGTAGGGAATGGGGTGCAAAATTTTCTGCACAAAATCCGCATCTGGCAGAATCCGCAGCAGCGGATTTGCCACGGTTTTTATGCGGATTTTGTGCGGTTTTTCCCACTGCGGATTTCTATTATGGAAGTGTGCAGAAACGCTGCAGGTCCGCACAAAAGAAGTGGCATGCACTTCTTTTAAATCTGCAGCATTTCCGCACTGTTTTCTCCGCACCATCTGCACAGCTTTTTTTTTACCCATTGATTTACTGTAAATCACAGTGTGGATCTGCAGCATTTCTACGCGGAAAAATCCGCTGCGGATCCGCACTAAATCCGCATCATGTGCATATAGCCTGATACTGCATTTGGTTTAATCTGAGCAGAAAGTAAGGTTGATTGGGCGACACCTCACAGTACAGATGGACAGTTACCCAAACTGCAAAAGCTACTCAAAAGTTTTTAAGACAAAGAGACTGACTCGATCATTGCAGAATATTTCATCACCAGATCTCGGCCCCATCGAGCATGCATTTCACATGCATAGGGCTCATACTCACTTACGCAAAACTCGGATGAGTCTCACATGTTAATTCCCGGCGCTGCTGCCGGGACTCAGATCATAGCGTGCGGCCGCATAGGAGTACATGCAGCCACACGCTCCGCTCCTCTATGCCAGGTGCAGTGCCAGGTATTGCCATGCGAGACTTATTCGAGTTTCGCGCAAGTGAATATGAGCCCTTAAGGGTATATTTCCACGTTCCATGTTCAGTATTTGCTGTGGAGTGGACCCTGTGTACAGCCGCAGCGTCCAATCTGCAGCGGCCATATGTTACAGCATAGTGGAGGGGATTTTATGAAATCCCATCTCCACTATGTGTTCAACTACGCAGGTGGCAGACCTGCGTATAAGCACATGTGGCACGTCTTTAGAGACCGCCGCATGTCTTATTTATTTTGCGGAGATGCTTAGTCTCCGCAAGATAAATAGCACGCTGTGTATAGGACGCGGTGATTCCACGTGTTCAATGAACACATGCAGAATCACCGCGCATACAAAACCCAGCAGCACTTTGGACAGAGCGTGTATCTGCTGCATCCAAATCGCTACCTTAACGGAACGTGGAAACATACCCTCAAGGCAGAAAGGCCCACAAACAAGTAACAACTGAAGTCAGCTGCAGTAAAGGCCTGGTAAAGCACCACAAAGTTGAAAAGTCAGTGTTTGGTGACGTCCAAGGCTTCCAGACTTTAGACAGTCATTGCCTGCAAATTATTCCTTACAAAGTATTAAAAATCAACATTTTATTTATGGTAGTTAATTTTTCCACTTACTTTTGAGCCCCTGAAAGGAGACATTGTAGAAAAATGCTTGCAATTCCTAAACGTTTCACAGGATATTTTTGTTCAACCCCTTTAATTAAACCTGTAAGTCTACACTTCAATTACATCTCAGTTGTTTAGTTTTAAATCCAAAATTGTGAGATGCAGAACCCAAATCGCGAAGATTGTCACTGTTCAATATTTCTGGCCTTAACTGTGTATACAGGAAAAACTGCATTGATATTTGAAAAAGTTAGTTACTCTTCCCATAGTGACAAAAAAAGTTTTCAAAAAAAGTTTGCTAAAATAATCAAATATTTCCAGAAGCAGTGCCTTATGTTTCATTTGGTTGCATCACTTTTCTCTGCTGAAATCTTTGCAAAATTAATATACACATCTCCAATAGGAATCAATTGGAAATTACATTTTTCCTATCACCCATGACAGCACCACCTGAGAGAGGGGATCCGCCCTTCAAGGACAGAAAACCAACAGACATAAAAGAGCGGTGCCTCTCGAACATCTCAGTTGGTTTCCTGTCCTGGAAGAGGGAACCTTGTTAAAATGGCGACAGAATAAAGAAAATTATTCCCAGACCTGGGCCGGTCGGTTTCTGGCAGGGCACCGTCTCTCCTGCGGCCAGGGACCTGGAAGTTCTGCGGTCGATCCAAAGGGGCCTGCTTCATTGGACGCGCACAATCGGCGGGACCATTACCTTATGGTCACCCGATGGCCATGCTTGCCGGCTGCTCAGGCGCAAGACACTATCCAGGACATTGTGCCCTGATGACGTATGCAAGTGAAAAAGGAAGAAAAGCAGTAGCAGACCAATGTCTTCTAGCATGTCTCCGGCTACTCTGTTGAATCCAGCAATGCATACGCAGGGCATGCTGGAACTGATGCACCCTGATAAGTGCATCAGGGGTCCAGAGGAGGCATCCGTCCATGAGCTGTAGTGGGTCCCCCATGTTAAATAGGGTCTGACGGCACTGAGAGTGCTTTGCCTCCAGGTCTCCTTCCCGTTTAAGATGGAGGAACAGCCAGTGGAGCAGAGTGGGTCGTGAGTCCATTGTTCCAGAGAGGAACAGTCTTGTGACTTGGTGCAGCCTCCGAATCCGGTAACCTTAAGTAAACAATTGGTGGAGAATGATCTTTGTGAATGTTCACCTTGTTAATGGGGCACTATCCTTGTTATTTGTTGCTAGGAAAGGCTTAAAGGGAAGGTGCCATAAAAAAAAAAATTTTTTCAGAAATTGTAAAAATGTAAAGAATTAATGATTACATTTTCTTAAAAAATATTATCATTTGTTTATAATTTAGTAAAATATGAAAAATAATTTGAAAAGTTTTGGAATTTCCACTTTTCAACACTAGGGGGAGCAGCTGCTGAAATTTCAGAAAAACCTAGTGTACAAATAGCTCACATTACTGCACTGCAGTAATTATGGGCGGAGTCTGCTGACCTGTGTGATGTCTCCTCCCCTTCTGGGTGTTTGCTAAGGGATTAGAGAGGATGAGATTCAGGGACCCAGTGAGCAGCCATTTTGTTGGTGACTGCAGAGTATGGCTGCCGTCACACTATCAGTATTTGGTCAGTATTTTACCTCGGTATTTGTAAGCCAAAACCAGGAGTGGAACAAATAGAGGAAAAGTATAATAGAAACATATGCACCACTTCTGCATTTATCACCCACTCCTGGATTTGGCTTACAAATACTGAGGTAAAATACTGACCAAATACTGAGCGTGGACGGCAAACCTTAGGCTACTTTCACACTAGCGATTTTGGCTGTACGGTGCAATGCGTCATTCAGGAGAAAAAACGCATCCTGCAAAGTTGTCTGCAGGATGCGTTTTTCCCCATAGACTAACATTACCGACGCATGTAACGTTTGTGCGTCGAGTCCACCATTTTCGACCGCGCATGCACGGCCGAAACTCCGCCCCCTCATGCCCAGACCTTACAATGGGGCAGCGGAAGCGTCGCAAGACTGCTTCCGCTGCCCACGTCGGGCATTTCTTTCACAGCATGCGTCAGTACGACGCACTGTGAAAGGCCCGTACCGACGCTAGTGTGAAAGCAGCCTTATACTGACAAGTAGACAGTCACCATGGCAGGCAGCAAGGATTCTGGGAGATATGTGGTGGAGGGAGCAGGGTGACAGCAGCACAGAGTATTTCAGGAGAGCAGTGTGCTGGTCTATGGGGGCCCCCTGTTTGGTGCGCGGAGCAGCCAGGGATTATACATAGAGCGCTGTCTTATACACACCTGGATGGACCGTCTGCTCCACAGAAATCCAGGAAACATTTCTGAGGATTGATGGCCTGTTCTGATCCAGACTTTGCATGCAGACCCCATTCCCCTCCTCAGATCCTGTCCTGGCGATGTGTGAAAGCGAGGCGACAGGCACAGTCGGGGTGACGCTGGGAAGGAAATGTAGCCATATAGTAACAATAAAAATGAGACCCCTCTCTTCAGCTGCCTCACCAGCCTTCCCCTGACTACACCTAACTGGAGGTCATGCTGTCCCCTCTATTACCCCAGACCCGCGTGCAGGTGCTCAGCCAGAACCACCATATGGGGTCCGCTTTCTGAATATAATACTGACATACAGATCACACATAATACCGCCATGTAGATCACACATAAAACCACCATATAATTCTCACATAATACTGCCACATAGATAGATCACACATAATCCCACAATACAGTTCTCATATAATCCCGTCATATAGTTCTTATATTATTGCACCATACTGATCAAACATAATACATAATACAACCATACATATTACATATAATACTGTCATATAGATCACACATAATGCCATCATACAGGTCACACATAATAATTAGCGGCATCAAGTGTGGTCTATATGGCAGCATTATGTAAAAAATATACATTATATGGTGGCATCATGTTTGATCTATATGGCAGCAGTATGCAAAAAATATATATATGGCAACATTACGTTCCGTCCATATTACAGTATTATGTAATAGATATATCTGGCGGCATTATGTATGACCTATATGGCAGTATTATGTAATAAATATATATGGCGGTATATTTATTATGTAAAGGCAGGAAAGTTGTGAGCTATGCCCTTCTGTGACCCCCACAATTATTTTTATTTTTTTTTTGGGGGGGGGGGGGGGCAATTAGACCTTATGCTATGTCGCCCTATGATTTGTATGTACGCCCCTGGTGACGATCCTCACAGCTTGTCCTGAAAGACAGCAGGCTTGGGGTGTCGGTGAGATTGAGGTGGGTTTCAGGGAGCAGGAGATGGGTGTCAGGGGGCATGGGGTGGGTCAGTGAGCTTAGGGTGGGTGTCAGGGCTCAGTCTCAGTCTTTCCTCTTCTGCTCCCTGGATCACTAGTCTCAGACCACCTGCCCTCTGCTCTGCACTGTATAGTAGGACGATCAGGCAGGAGACCTGAGGAGCTGCAGGACTACAACACTTAGGAGCTCAGTCCTGGCATGCTGGGACTTGTAGTGACACAGCAGCTAGAGCTTGCTGAGTGTCATCACCCCCTGGGTCTGCTTCCTTGTGCCAACCATAGCCCAAATGTTAGAACACTATTACTGTGCCAACCATAGCCCACCTCTTTACATTGTGCAGACCTCCCACCTGATCCATAGGTGAAGCCCCCAGGCTGCTGCCTGCCTGCACACTGATCCCCCTGCACCATGCACAGCTGCAGGCAGGGAAGGGTTAACCATTACAGGCCAGCCTGGGTGCCGCCCCTTGTAACCAGGAGGGATCCCCTGCTGCAGAGAATCATGGGGCTTCAGACTCCAGGCTGCAATCTACAGGGACAGTCACTGTGTGGGGTGATGAAGTGTTGCCACAGATCAGTGCTGCACACATAACGCTCCATGTACAGGGAGACACACTGCTGCTGCTGGGGGATTTCCTGCCCCTGGACTGAGGGAGGAAGCTTTCAGCAACACAGGGCAGGTCGGCAGTGTAATAAGTACAGGCTGCGATCACTGCTAATGCTGCAGATACTTACCCCAAACCCTCGCTCCCAGCAGCTTCTCCTCAACATCTTCTGTCCTCGCAGCCCACAGCAAACAAAATGGCCGCGATCTCCTCTCACAGCTCCTCTCACAGCTGTGACGTAGCAGCCCAGTGGGCGTGTCCAGGTCACAGCTGAGAGGCAGGAGGAGCGGCCTCAATGTAAGTCGGGGTCCGACTGTTGGCTCCTATGTCCATGGCTGCCGTAAGTGAGGAGTGCAAGTGTCCTTCCCAGACACACACACCCCCACTAGTCAAAATGGCAGCCCCCAGTGGCACACACAAATGTCAATAAATAAAAAACTATTAAAGTAGTTAATTTAATTTTGTATTAAAAATAATTGATTGTATAATCAATAATTATTAATACAAAAATTAAAATCACGGCACCTTCCCTTTAATAACACCCAGTTCACAGACTAGAAGAGTCCTGAAGACAAAGATTACATCAATTCAAGGTTTCTTTAATTATGAGAAAATGGATGAACCTTTTTTTTTCTAAAATGTCAAAAAACACACCTCTCTTGGAGATGGAAAGGACAGCTAGAGGGGTCATGGAGGAGGCTGATTTTTTAATATATATTTAGGAAAAGTAGCTAAGAGTATACTGTGATTGTAAGGGTATGTTTCCACGTTCAGGATTGCATCAGGATTTGACGCAGGTAAAATCTGCACCTGAGGTCACTGGCAGGTCACCTGCGTTTTTAACGCGGATTTGTGTTTTTGTAAGCTCAATAAAGATATACAAAAAAAAAGGTGATGTCATTTCTTGTCCAACCTCTTCATTTACATACTCCATTGAAGAATGTTTACACACACATACAGATAGATGATAGATAACAGATAGATAGATAGATTGATAGATATGGGATAGATAGAAAATAGATCTATCATCTATCTATAAATATATCTATTGATAGATATATCTATAGCTAGACAGATATATCGCTAGATAGATAATAGATAAATAGATAATACCAAGCCCGATGTTTAGTATATCTATGTATCTATCGATATATCTATCTATAAATATATCTATAGATAGATTATCCGTCTATCTTTATAATCGTCTAAGGGGTACTTCCGTCTGTTTGTCTGTCTTTCTGTCTGTAACGGAAATCCCGCGTCGCTGATTGGTCACGGCCAGCAGGCCATGACCAATCAGCTACAGGTTTAGTCCCGCCGCAAATTGGCCCCTCCCTACTCTCCTCCAGTCAGTGCCCCCTCCCTATTCCATTCCAGTCAGCGCCAGTGTGTCGCCCCATCCCGGACCAAATTTTTACTATTGATGCAGCCTATGCAGCATCAATAATAAAAAGATATAATGTTAAAAATAATAATAATAAAAAAATCATGCTATTCTTACCTTCCGTCGCCTCCGCAGCTTTCCCGCTCCTCCTGATGCTAATGGCAGCTTCCGTTCCCAGAGATGCATAGCGAAATTACCCAGATGACTTAGCGTTCTCGCGAGATGGAAGCTGCCGAGAGCATCGCGAGGAGCTGGACAGCTTCGGTGGACGACGGAAGGTGAGTATATAACTTTTTTATTTTCATTCTTTTTTTCACAGGGATATGGTGCCTACACTGCTGTATACTAGGTGGATGTGTTATATACTGCGTGGGCTGTGCTATATACTACGTGGCTGTTATATACTGCGTGGGCTGTTATATACTACTTCGTTGTGCTATATACTACGTGGCTGCTATATACTACGTGGCTGTGCTATCTACTGCGTGGGCTGTGTTATATAGTACGTGGCCTGTGTTATATACTACATCGCTGTGCTATATACTATGTGGCTGTGCTATATACTACGTGGCTGTGCTATCTACTGCGTGGGCTGTGCTATATACTACGTGGCTGTTATATACTGCGTGGGCTGTGCTATATACTACGTGGCTGTGCTATATACTACGTGGCTATGCTATATACTACGCGGCCAGCCACGACCAATCAGCGATATTGCCGCGGGATTTAAACACTGCTTCGGTGATTAGTCGTGCCCAGCCAACTGCGACCAATCAGTGAAACGCAGTCCGGCCGCGAATTGGTGCAAGATTTCAACCATGCTTCGCTGATTGGTCGCGCCCAGCTGGCCACGACCAATTAGCGATATTGGCGTAGAATTTAACCCCCACTCACAGCACGACGTACATACATACATATTCTAGAATACCCGATGCGTTAGAATCGGGCCACCATCTAGTATGTATGTAATTGTATAAGGGTCTGTTTGTAACAGAAATCCCGCGTCGCTGATTGGTCGCGGGCGGCTGGCATGACCAATCAGGGACTGGTGCAGTCCGGCCGGGGACTGGTGCAGTGGCGCTGAGCCCACATTAAAGTCGCGACATGTCAGCTGTTTTGTACAGCTGACATGTGTGCACAATAGCGGCGGGTAAAATTCACCCGCCGCTATTAACCTGTTAAATGCAGCTGTCAAACGCTGGCAGTGGCATTTAACTACCGCTTCCGGCCAAGCAGCCGGAAATGAGCGCATCGCCGACCCCCGTCACATGATCAGGGGTCGGCGATGCATCAGGATGGTAACCATAGAGGTCCTTAAGACCTCTATGATTACTGATGCCGGCCTGCTGTGAGCGCCCCCCTGTGGTCGGCGCTCATAGCAAGCCTGCATTTCAGCTACATAGCAGCGATCAGATGATCGCTGCTATGCAGCTGAGCCGATCGAGTTGTGCCAGCTTCTAGCCTCCCATGGAGGCTATTAAAGCATGGCAAACGTTAAAAAAAATGTTTTTAAAAATATGAATAAAATAAAAAAATATAAAAGTTTAAATCACCCCCCTTTCGCCCCATCCAAAATAAAACAAAAAATCAAACCTACACATATTTGGTATCGCCGCATTCAGAATCGCCCGATCTATCTATAAAAAAAGCATTAACCTGATCGCTAAACGGCATAGCGAGAAAAAAATTTGAAACGCCAGAATTACGTTTTTTGGGTTGCCGCGACATTGCATTAAAATGCAATAATGGGCGATCAAAAGAACGTATCTACACAAAAGTGGTATCATTAAAAACGTCAGCTCGGCACGCAAAAAATAAGCCCTCACCTGACCCCAGATCACGAAAAATGGAGACGCTACGGGTATCGGAAAATGGCACCTTTTTTTTCCACCACTTAGATAAAAAATAACCTAGACATGTTAGGTGTCTATGAACTCGTAATGACCTGGAGAATCATAATGGCCGGTCATTTTAGCATTTAGTGAAGCTAGCAAAAAAGCCAATCAAAAAACAAGTGTGGGATTGCACTTTTTTGAAATTTCACCGCACTTGGAATTTTTTCCCTATTTTCTAGTACAAGACATGGTAAAAACAATGATGTCGTTCAAAAGTACAACTCGTCCCGCAAAAAATAAGCCCTCACATGACCATATTGATGGCAAAATAAAAAAGTTATGGCTCTGGGAAGGAGGGACGCGAAAAATGAAAACACAAAAATGAAAAAGGGCCGCGGCGGGAAGGGGTTAATATTCTTAATTTCACCATACTTACCATACTCGATCACCTGCAAAAAATTAAAAATAATAAACCAGCCGTATACTACCTTTCCGCCATAGTCCAATTAATAACGAGTGTCCCACAATGATCTTCCTTATAGAACACTGACATCGGGTGATGTCACTGCTCTATAGACCTTCAGTGACACACTGACAGGAGACAATGGCTCCTGCAGTGCATCACTGAAGAGGTTACCTGAGTTCACGGTCTCACTTTATGGCAAAGCTGTGTGGGAATTTTCCCACACAGCAGTGCCACAAGTAAGAGTAGGGACTATTTCTCACAGAGGCGAAGGAATACATTGCTGAAGGCACCTTCCTTCATTGTATTCCTGGACCCCTGGAGAGCGGTCGCATCAGCTGATGTGGCTGCTCTCCACAGGAGATCATCATGGGACCCTCATTTTAATTGGATTTCTGCAGATCAGGGAGTATATTGTTTGTTTATTATTTTAATATTTTTTACAGGTGACAATGGCTTTGGGGATCCGCAGTCAAATCCGCACCGTGTGCACATAGCCTAATTCTAAAGGTATGTGCACACGCTGCGGAAAGTGCTGCGGATCCGCAGCAGTTTCCCATGAGTTTACAGTTCAATGTAAACCTATGGGAAACAAAAATCGCTGTACACATGCTGCAGAAAAACTGCACGGAAACGCAGCGGTTTACATTCCGCAGCATGTCACTTCTTTCTGCGGATTCCGCAGCGGTTTTACAACTGCTCCAATAGAAAATCGCAGTTGTAAAACTGCAGTGAAATGTGCAGAAAAACCCTTTCACCCGATCTGCAGGGACGCGATCGGTCCATGACGCCACATAGGCGTCACAGGTCGGATTGGCACCGACTTTCATGACACCTACGTGGCGTCAAAGGTCGGGAAGGGGTTAAAGATTTTTCTGTATTTTCATGACTATGAAAATTGTACATTTACACTGAAGGCATCAAAACTATGAATTAACACATGTGGAATTACACATGTAGAATTTCACCAGACCGGAACCCAATGAGGGTGAGCTGGACCGCAGAGTGAAGGCAAAAGGGCCAACAAGTGCTAAGCATCTCTGGGAATTCCTTCAAGATTGTTGGAAGACCATTCCCGGTGACTACCTCTTGAAGATCATCAAGAGAATGCCAAGAGTGTGCAAAGCAGTCATCAAAGCAAAAGGTGGCTACTTTGAAGAACCTAGAATATAAGACATATTTTCAGTAGTTTCACACTTTTTTGTTAAGTATATAATTCCACGTGTTAATTAATAGTTTTGATGCCTTCAGTGTGAATTTACAATTTTCATAGTTATGAAAATACGAAAAAATCTTTAAATGAGAAGGTGTGTCCAAACTTTTGGTCTGTACTGTATGTATATATATATATATACTAGCTATTGAACCCGTTCTACGCCCGGGTGGCGAGCATTTATATTGGTATATGGTCTCCATCCTGGTATGTGCTGCTCCATCCTGCGCCCCCATCCTGTCATGTGCTGCTCCCATCCTGCGCCCCCGTTCTGTCATGTGCTGCTCCCATCCTGCGCCCCCGTTCTGTCATGTGCTGCTCCCATCCTGCGCCTCCATTCTGTCATTTGCTGCTCCCATCCTGTCATTTGCTGCTCCCATCCTGCGCCCGTTCTGTCATTTGCTGCTCCCATCCTGCGTCCCCGTTCTGTCATTTGCTGCTGCCATCCTGCGCCCGTTCTGTCATGTGCTGCTGCCATCCTGCGCCCGTTCTGTCATGTGCTGCTGCCATCCTGCGCCCGTTCTGTCATGTGCTGCTGCCATCCTGCGCCCGTTCTGTCATGTGCTGCTGCCATCCTGCGCCCGTTCTGTCATGTGCTGCTGCCATCCTGCGCCCGTTCTGTCATGTGCTGCTGCCATCCTGCGCCCGTTCTGTCATGTGCTGCTGCCATCCTGCGCCCGTTCTGTCATGTGCTGCTGCCATCCTGCGCCCGTTCTGTCATGTGCTGCTGCCATCCTGCGCCCGTTCTGTCATGTGCTGCTGCCATCCTGCGCCCGTTCTGTCATTTGCTGCTCCCATCCTGCGTCCCCGTTCTGTCATTTGCTGCTGCCATCCTGCGCCCGTTCTGTCATGTGCTGCTGCCATCCTGCGCCCGTTCTGTCATGTGCTGCTGCCATCCTGCGCCCGTTCTGTCATGTGCTGCTGCCATCCTGCGCCCGTTCTGTCATGTGCTGCTGCCATCCTGCGCCCGTTCTGTCATGTGCTGCTGCCATCCTGCGCCCGTTCTGTCATGTGCTGCTGCCATCCTGCGCCCGTTCTGTCATGTGCTGCTGCCATCCTGCGCCCGTTCTGTCATGTGCTGCTGCCATCCTGCGCCCGTTCTGTCATGTGCTGCTCCCATCCTGCGCCCGTTCTGTCATGTGCTGCTGCCATCCTGCGCCCGTTCTGTCATGTGCTGCTGCCATCCTGCGCCCGTTCTGTCATGTGCTGCTGCCATCCTTCGCCCGTTCTGTCATGTGCTGCTGCCATCCTTCGCCCGTTCTGTCATGTGCTGCTGGCATCCTGCGCCCGTTCTGTCATGTGCTGCGGCCATCCTGCGCCCGTTCTGTCATGTGCTGCTGCCATCCTGCGCCCGTTCTGTCATGTGCTGCGGCCATCCTGCGCCCGTTCTGACATGTGCTGCTGCCATCCTGCGCACGTTCTGTCATGTGTTGCGGCCATCCTGCGCCCGTTCTGTCATGTGCTGCTGCCATCCTGCGCCCGTTCTGTCATGTGCTGCGGCCATCCTGCGCCCGTTCTGACATGTGCTGCTGCCATCCTGCGCCCGCTCTGTCATGTGCTGCTGCCATCCTGCGCCCGTTCTGTCATGTGCTGCGGCCATCCTGCGCCCGTTCTGACATGTGCTGCTGCCATCCTGCGCCCGTTCTGTCATGTGCTGCTGCCATCCTGCGCCCGTTCTGTCATGTGCTGCGGCCATCCTGCGCCCGTTCTGTCATGTGCTGCTGCCATCCTGCGCCCGTTCTGTCATGTGCTGCTGCCATCCTGCGCCCGTTCTGTCATGTGCTGCGGCCATCCTGCGCCCGTTCTGTCTTGTGCTGCGGCCATCCTGCGCCCGTTCTGTCATGTGCTGCGGCCATCCTGCGCCCGTTCTGTCATGTGCTGCGGCCATCCTGCGGCCGTTCTGTCATGTGCTGCGGCCATCCTGAGCCCGTTCTGTCATGTGCTGCTGCCATCCTGCGCCCGTTCTGTCATGTGCTGCTGCCATCCTGCGCCCGTTCTGTCATGTGCTGCGGCCATCCTGCGCCCGTTCTGTCATGTGCTGCGGCCATCCTGAGCCCGTTCTGTCATGTGCTGCTGCCATCCTGCGCCCGTTCTGTCATGTGCTGCTGCCATCCTGCGCCCGTTCTGTCATGTGCTGCGGCCATCCTGCGCCCGTTCTGTCATGTGCTGCTGCCATCCTGCGCCCGTTCTGTCATGTGCTGCGGCCATCCTGCGCCCGTTCTGTCATGTGCTGCGGCCATCCTGCGCCCGTTCTGTCATGTGCTGCGGCCATCCTGCGCCCATTCTGTCATGTGCTGCTCCCATCCTGCGCCACCATTGTATTATATGCCCCCCGCTCCAGTGTGTATGCCCCCGAATGCTGCTGCCATATATAAAAAAAAAAATACCATACTCACCTATCGTCCGGCTCCACTGCAGGTGTGTCTTCAAGAAAATGGCGCCAAAAAGCGGGGACTGCGCAGGCGCCGATTCCGGCAGCAGGAATCGGCGCCTGCGCAGTCCGCGCTTTCCGGCGCCATTTTCTTGAAGACACACCTGCAGTGGAGCCGGAGTGTGTCTTCAAGAAAATGGCGCCGGAAAGCGCGGACTGCGCAGGCGCCGATTCCGGCAGCAGGAATCGGCGCCTGCGCAGTCCGCGCTCTCCGGAGCCGGGAGCAGAGGAGCCGGGAGACGGAGCCGCAAGGAGCGCTGAAACCGGGAAAGGTGAGTATACTTACCCTCCCTCCTGGCGGTCCCTGACTCTCCGGTGGAGATCGCGGTATGCGTTCAGTGCTTACGCATATCGCGATCTCCAGGGAGCGTCGCTCTGTGAGGCCCAGACTGCGCCGGCACTTGCGCTTGCGCAGTCTATAGAGGCTTCGGACAGAGTGACGCTCCCAGCGTTATATTATAGATATATATATATATGTTTTATCGATTAGTTTTTAATTTAGGAATAATAGCTAAGAGTAGACTGTAATTGTAATGCATTTCTTGTACTAAACCACAGTAATGACCAAAAATGAATAGTTACCATTTACTATTATTTAGGTTTTTAAACCAAATCATCAGTGATATGGTCCTTTTTGGTGATATTGTAAAATAATAGGGTTGTAATAGACAATCTTCATCGTCATGTATTACTTCTTTAATCTTCTAAGTACATTATAGGTCAAGAGTATTTTCTAATCATGTTGTTAGGACTGGCGGAACGCACCAAATATAAATAAGATGCGATATAAGATGCGTTCACAGTCCGGGGTCCACCGTGCAGAGAAGACACCTGCTGCTCAGTAATGGTGGACTATATGGCGGTATTAAGAGAAGACACACACGGGTTAGCTTCACCCGGTATGAAGGAAGTGAACTGTTGTGAATTCCGCTCTTGGGCTCCCTCCAGTGGTTGTAAGTGGCACTTTTGTGAGTTCTGCTCTTGGGCTTCCTCCGGTGGTTTTAAGTGGAATGGCTGCTCCTTGGATTTAGCAGACTGCAGCTGCTTCCACTGATTGTCTTTCTGCTCGGCTATTTATGCCTGGCTCTTCCCTTCAGCCAGTGCCACTTGTCAATGGTTCCTGGTTGGATTCACATCTCTCTTGGATTTCCATAATATCCTGACCAGTTCAGCAAAGATAAGTCCTTGCTTTGCTCTTTTCTGTCCACATGTTGTGGACTTATTGTTCTGTGCATTCTATGTTTTGTCCAGCTTGTCAGTATGGATTAATTCCGTTAAGCTGGAAGCTCTGGGAAGCAGATTTACCCTCCACACCTTTAGTCAGGTGTGGAGATTTTTGTAAACTCTGTGTGGATTTTTGTAGTTTTTTTAATACTGACCGCACAGTATTCTATCCTGTCCTATCTATCTAGCAAGACTGGCCTCCTGTGCTACATCCTGGTTTCATTCTGTGTATGTCTTTTCCCTCTCCACTCACAGTCATTACTTGTGGGGGGCTATCTATCCTTTGGGGATTTTCTCTGAGGCAAGATAGTTTTCCTGTTTCTATCTTTAAGGGTAGTTAATTCTCAGGCTGTGACGAGGTGCCTAGGGAGTGACAGGAGCTTCCCACGGCTACTTCTAGTGTTGTGTTGAGCTTAGGGACTGCGGTCAGTACAGGTACCACCTCCTTCAGAGCTCATCCCATGTTGCTCCTAAACCACCAGTTCATAACAGTGAACCTTGTTGCGTCACAGGGCACGATACCACACAGAGAGCGCAAGCAAGGGTCACTGACCCTGAGTCTTGGGGCAGAGTTCTGAGTCCCTTGAGACCTCTTATGCTTGACACCACGACAGTGGTGTCAGGAGTAAACTAAAGCAGCATCGCTCTGGCGAACACCATTAAAAGCCCTAACTAGGGACAGGTAAGCGCACTGGTTGCACACGGTGCTGCACTGGCTAACGCTGCTGATTGATGCTACAGATTGTGCCTGGTGCTGGATGGCACTAACTGGCGCTAGACAGCTCCAACATTTGCGAGCATTCATCAACACTAGGGATGGGAATAATTCGGAGATTTCACCAGAACATGCATACATACATCCACAAACACACAATAAGTGATTTATACTAGCGCATGGCCATGCAAACCTTTTATAGTTGTAGCTCTTCAGCACCTTCCTAGTGATCCAATAGGAGCCGCTACAGGACATGAGCATGTGACCCCCGACCTTCAATGAGAGGTTGACCCGTGGGCATGCTCAGTAGGGGAAAAACAGGGCATAGTCCCTGGAACATCTGCTCGCCACTGATCAGTGCTGGCTACAAGGGCTGAGCCTGGAAAGGCAGCAGTAACCAAGTTCACAGTATCAACTTGAGCCAGATGCTGGGATCGATGTCTCTGCTGAGCAGGTTCCATTGCAGCTGTAGAATGGGAGACCACGGCGGACATGGTTCGAGATTCCCCCTGTGCAGCGGCAGGAACTCAACACCTAACATTGCCCCCCCTCCTTGGGCCTCACTATGCTCGAAGGCAGCAATAAGCTGCGGAGCCCGAATGTGCTCAACTGGTTCCCAGGACCTGTACTCTGGGCCATGACCCTTCCCATCCACCAAATAGAATTTTTTGCCACGTACCACCTTACACCCCACGGTAGCGTTCACCTCGTACTCTTCCGTGGACGAACCCGGTGTCCCGGCAGATGACTCAGAAAACCGGGACATGTGAATGGCTTTAGCAGCGAGACATGAAAGGTGTCTGTGATACCCAGTGAAGGAGGAAGGGCCAGACGATAGACCACAGGGTTAACCTGTTCCAGAACCATGAAGGGGCCTAAGTAGCGAGGCACAAACTTAGTGGACTCAACTCGCAGCCTGATATTACGGGCGGAGAGCCACACTAAGTTGCCAGGAGCAAAGATCAGTGCGGGACGCCGATGTGCATCTGCAGAGACCCTAATTCTCTCCTCGGAGGCCAGGATTGCATCCTGAGTGCGGTCCCATATGTCACATGCCTCCACAGACCAGTCTACCACCCTGGAGTCGGCGGAAGACACGGGCATGGGCACCGTAATCTGCGGATGCTGGCCGTAGTTATGGAGGAATGGGGTCTGCCCAGTGGAGTCGGCTACGGCGTTGTTCAGCGTGAACTCCGCCCACGGTAGCAAGGATGCCCATTCATCCTGCCTGGCTGAAACAAAATGTCGCAGGTATGTGACCAGGGTCTGGTTGGCCCTCTCTACCAACCCATTCGTCTCGGAATGGTATGCTGAAGAGAGATTCAGCTCGATGCTGAGTAGACGACAAAGCACTCTCCAGAATCGAGACGCAAACTGGGGACCCCGGTCACTGACAATTTTGTCTGGCATACCGTGTAGGCGGAAAACGTGTTTAATAAACAACGCCAAGGCCCGTGCAGAAGGTAGCCGTGGAAGAGGCGAATGGGAGACCGCTGCGCACTTGGTTCGAGATTCCCCCTGTGCAGCGGCTGGAACTCGACACCTAACACATGTATATCTAAAATGTATATGTAGAGGTTGGGACATTAACCAAAACATTGAACAGTGACATAGTCAGGAGGATGGCTGAGGAGTCTAGGGGATCAGAAATAGAAGAAAGGTAATGTAGCAATATGTTAATGTGGCCTCTAGGGGTCTCACTACTTTTATGTGTGTTCTATATTCTTTGTTTGGAACTTGTTGGATGTTGTTGTACTCGGAATTCATGTAATGGAGGTTGAGACATGATGTGAATAAAGAGCCTGGAGATACTCACAGAGTGTGATTTATGACAGGATTCATCAAACAGAACATGGTGGCAGCCGGGCACAGAACCTGCAAATTCTTAGAGCTTATATGAGGCTGGAACTGCACAGATCACTGCAACTGTAAGTACAGATTCCCTGACAGTACAGAAAAATGGAGACTGGTCTGAAGCCCCGTCAGAGACTGGATGTCACTTCATGTAATCTGTCCCAGACTTGGAGACATTGGAAGGAAGAGTTTACACTGTATGTGGATCTGACTGTGGGCCCCACTGATGACAAACGGAAAGTAAAGCTGTTTTATTACCTAATTGGGGAAAATGGCAGAGAATTAGCCCACACCTTGCTCCCAGACACAGACAACCTCCTCCTAGCAGACATTGTGCAGGCATTTGATAAACACTGTGACCCAAAGAAGAATGAGACAGTGGAAAGATATAAGTTTTTCAAAAGACATCAGGAGGACGGTGAAAATGTGGACAGATATCTGACAGAGCTGAGGAGACTTGCAGAAACATGTGGCTTTGGAGAGATCAGGGACAGTCTAATCAAGGACAGAATGGTGTGTGGCATAAAGGACAGTCATCTTAAAGAAAGATTACTGAGAGAGGAAGGCATGACTTTAGAGAAATGTATGCAAATCTGCAGGGCTGCTGAGCTCACAAAGCACAGCCTGAAGATGATGGCAGGCACCAGTGAGAATGATGATGACAAGGTACATTCAGTATCTATGAAAGGAAAGGCAGGACCAGACTACCCTATAAACACTGTCCACTGCAAGTATTGTGGGAAAAGACATGAGAGAGACAAAACCAAGTGTCCAGCATATGGGGAAACCTGCAGGTCATGTGGCAAGAAGAATCATTCCTCTGCTGTCTGCAGGCAAGGAAGAGGCAAACAGTACAGACAGCTCCACACTGTGACACCAGACACTGACAGTGCAGAGGACATTACATGGCTACAAATGCAGTCTACAACAGAGAAAGTCAATGTAGTCGGGCAGTCAGTAGTGAAGGATGCCAAGCAGCTTTATGCAACATTCTTGTTGGATGAGAAGCCCATTAGATTTCAGCTGGATTGTGGAGCAAGCTGCAATGTAATTTCATTTGATCTGCTAAACAAACAGGTTTCTATTGAGCCAACTGACAAGGTACTGGTGATGTACAACAAAAGTGTTCTGAAACCAATGGGGACATGTAAGCTAAAAATACGAAACCCATGTAACAGAAAGAGTTATAGAGTTGAATTTACCGTGTTACGGGGTGGTAACCATGTACCATTACTGGGAGTAAAAGCAGTTCAGGCAATGGACTTAATAAAAGTACAGTCTCAGAACATTATGTCTGTTGAAGTTGCCCAGGATATACAAAATCCAAAACTAAATGCAGAGCACAACTTGGATATGCAGAAAATAAAAGCAGAGTATGCTGAGGTATTTGAAGGTGATGGATGCTTTGAAGGTAAATATAGGCTAGAAATTGACAACACAGTGCAGCCCACCAGATTACCTACAAGAAGAGTGCCTGTAGCGTTAATGCAACCGCTGAAAGTAGAACTGCAAGATCTACAGAGAAGAGGCATGATAGCACCAGTCCATAAGAGCACAGATTGGATCAGCAGTTTGGTCATAGTGCAGAAACCATCGGGCAAGTTAAGAATATGTATTGATCCTAAGCCACTCAACAAGGCGCTGAAACGAAATCATTACCCAATGCCAACATTAGATGATGTTCTACCAGATTTATCAAAGGCTAAAATATTTTCTGTATGTGATGTAAAAAATGGATTCTGGCATGTGGCCCTGACTGAAGATTCAAGTTTATTGACAACATTTTCTTCACCATTTGGACGCTTTAAATGGCTGAAAATGCCCATGGGACTAAAACCTGCTCCAGAGATATTCCAGCAGAAATTGATGCAGGCTTTGGAAGGACTTACTGGAGTGAAGACAATAGCGGATGATATCCTAGTAGTGGGAGAAGGTGAAAATATGGAATCTGCAATCAAGGATCACGATCAGAAGATGATACAATTTTTGGACAGATGCAGAGAAAAAAACATAAAGCTGAATTTGGACAAATTCAAATTGAAAATGACAGAAGTGGCCTATATTGGTCATCGACTGACTTCAACTGGGGTCAAAGTGGATCCTGAAAAGGTGAGAGCAATACAAGATTTGCCTACCCCTACTGATGTGTCTGGAGTACAACGATTTTTGGGCATGGTGAATTATCTCTCAAAATTTTGCAGACATCTGTCAGACATGTGTGAGCCACTGAGACAGCTAACCCACAAAGATGTGCGCTGGGAATGGACAGAAAGCCAGGAGACGGCTTTCCGAGCAGTAAAGAATGTCATTGCAGATACAGCAACCCTAAAGTATTTCGATCCAGATCGAGAAGTGGTGGTACAATGTGATGCTTCGGAAAAAGGCCTTGGAGCCACATTAATGCAGAACAAACAGCCAATTACATTTGCAAGCAGAGCCCTTACAACAACAGAGCAGGGATATGCGCAGATTGAGAAGGAACTACTGGCTGTGGTATTTGGGATGGAGAAGTTTCACCAGTACACCTACGGTCGACGGGTAACAGTGCAGTCGGATCACAAACCATTGGAGAGCATTACAAAGAAACCATTACTAAATGCCCCAAAGAGACTACAGCGCATGCTGTTGCGACTTCAGAAATATGATGTTGACATCGGGTACTGTCCAGGAAGAGACTTACTGATTGTAGATACGCTAAGCAGAGCTTACCTTTCTATCACAAATGATGAGGAGGAAGACATTGAAACCATCAATATGTGTAACTACCTTGCAGTGTCAAAAGAAAAGGTCAAGCAAATCCAGACTTTTACAGAGAAGGATAAAAGTCTCCAGAGTTTAAAGACTGTCATCTTGCAGGGCTGGCCAAAACACAAGCAGCATGCTCCGAGGGAAGTCTCACCATTCTTCCACATAAGAGATGAATTGTCAGTGCAGCAAGGAATCATCTTTAAAGGAGACAGGGCTGTTATACCTGAAGTTCTCAGAAGAGGCATATTGAAGACATTGCACTCTTCTCACTTAGGCATGGAAGGATGCCTACGTCGTGCACGAGAATCAGTTTATTGGCCAGGAATGAATGACCACATAAAAAATTACATAGCACAATGTGAAATATGTGCATCCTGCAATGATAAGCAACCAAAGGAGACATTGCAACCTCATGAAATTCCACATAGGCCTTGGTCAAAAATAGGAACAGACTTGTTCACATGGAATGACAAAGAATACCTGATTACAGTGGACTATTTCTCTAACTTCTGGTAGGTTGATTTGGTGCAGGACACAAGGGCGAGAACAGTGATTAAAAAACTCAAGGCCCATTTTGCCAGGTATGGCATTCCAGATATCGTTTTCTCTGACAATGCGGCACAGTTTACGTCGGAAGAATTCAAAACTTTCAGTAAGAAATGGGAATTTGAACACCAGACGTCTTCTCCAAGATATCCTCAGAGTAATGGGAAAGCAGAGTCAGCAGTAAAAACGGCCAAAAGACTCATGCAGAAAGCAAACCAGGCGGGTGCTGATGTATATCTGTCTATACTGGATCATAGAAACACACCCACCCAAGGCCTAGACAGCAGTCCGGCACAGAGGCTCATGAGTAGGCGTACAAAGACACTAGTACCAACTGCTGCGTGTCATCTGTTAGAGCCAAAGCTGCTGGGAAACATCGAAGCTAAATTACAGAAGAATCAAGCTAGGCAAGCTTTCTATTACAATAAATCTGCAAAGGACCTGCCTGAGCTCCAGAGAAATGACAACATTCGGCTGCAGCTAAGCACCACACATGACAAACACTGGCAAAAGGCAAAGGTTGTCCAGAAACTGGGACCTCGGTCTTACGAAATTCTAACAGACGACGGAAGAAGACTAAGGAGGAATCGAAGATATTTGAGGAAAACGCAAGAAAGAGATGATTCATGGCCTTTTGAACAGTATCCAGACACCCAAGACAACGAGGCAGCAAGTACAAGTCAGGCACCAACAGTGACAGCTGACCATCAGGGTGAGGACTCTGGCCAGAGACAGACAATATCAGAAGAACTACCAGATGTAGAAAGTGACACATCTTATATTACCAGAGCTGGCAGAATTAGCAAAAAGCCGGCGCACCTCAAAGATTATATCTAACTGGACGTACTAGGTCAATTTCTAACTTTGTCATAGTATACATTAGTTTAGTATCTTTTATTGTTCCTCTAGTTAAAAGAGAAAGGATGTAGCAATATGTTATATGTTCATGTGGCCTCTAGGGGTCTCACTACTTTTATGTGTGTTCTATATTCTTTGTTTGGAACTTGTTGGATGTTGTTGTACTCGGAATTCATGTAATGGAGGTTGAGACATGATGTGAATAAAGAGCCTGGAGATACTCACAGAGTGTGATTCATGACAGGATTCATCAAACAGAACAGGTAACAGATATGTCATACAGTCCAGAGTCAATTTCAACAAGGCATCCAAGGGATTAATCAGCAAGGAAGTGGTTAAAAAAGCAAGGTCAGATTTCAGCATGTCAATCAGAATTACATGTACAAGGAGCAATATTACAATGCATTAACTTGCATCAGACAGGTGTCACATGGGGATTGAAATAGGTAGTACAGGAGTGAGGTGACACTAATTTATAGCATGGAATGTCAGTCTGCTGCCCCAAATGCCTACAATCTGTCTTGTATTAGGAAAAACATCGCTTCTACAAAAGAAAGTATTTTACCTCTTTATAAAGCACTAGTACGAATGCATTTTGAGTAGGCAGCCCAGTTTGGGAAAAAAATTATCAAAAAGCTGTAGAACTGAAATGTCACTGCAGACTAGAGCATCAGAATGATATCATGCTGCTGTGGAAGGAGGAAACCGGTCGCAGTTACAGGGGAAATCAGATTAGTCTCCTATCATATTACACCATCATGCAGTTAACCATTGTTCAAACAAGTGGCTCTACCTCAATGAATAAATGATGACATTTCATCTTAAGATTCAATTTAATTTAATTCTTCAAGTTGTGCATTTTTTTTAATGCTATTCTGATTGCCACATGGGGTCAGGAACGAATTTGAAACACATTCAATATTCCACATCAAAGACAGTCCATTGCTTCAGGGGTAAGTCACTGACACAGGCACCCTATAGTTTCCCATTATTTCTTTGGAAAGTCATATTCAGTTTTGTTATGACTCATTGACAATGAGATGCAACTTATGGGTGTGATGTTAAAATGTACCTGTCATTATAGGTGACTTTCAGTATACGCTGTTCTGTATGTGGGTAGATGAGGAATAACACTATTTCTGAACTTTAGATGACTTGTGTCCTGCATTTTCACCAGTTTTCCCATATGCAGGCTCTATCGTTAAAATTCAGTTTTCTCTTAGCTAGTAGGTGAAGTATAGCTGCTATGATGTCTTCCATACATAGTCCAGATAGATAAGGGATTCCAGCCATCCCATCTCTATAGCATTTCCTCAGAAGCAGTATGAAAGACATTTTACAGGAGAACTGAGCAGAGTAGCTGTGAATCTAACACTGGAATGAGATAAACATTATGGGTGTAAACATTGACAATGAGATACAACTTATGGGTGTGATGTTAAAATGTACCTGTCATTACAGGTGACTTTCAGTATACGCTGTTCTGTATGTGGGTGTTATGATCTGGTGGCCTAGGAGCAGCATGAGACGTACTCTGGAGAAGGTGGTACCTGTACTGACCGCAGACCCTGAACTTAGCACCGCAACTAGAAGTAGCTGTGGGATGTACCTAACACTCCCTAGACACCTCGACACAGCCTAAGAACTAACTTCCCCTAAAGATAGAAATGGGAAGACTATCTTGCCTCAGAGAAAATCCCCAAAGGATAGACAGCCCCCCACGAATATTGACTGTGAGAGGAGAGGGAAATGACATACGCAGACTGAAATCAGGATTTAGCAAAGGAGGCCTTTCTAGCTAAAAAGAAAGAATAGGACAGAGTACTATGCGGTCAGTATTAAAACACTAGAAAATATCCACCACAGAAAATACAAATCTCCACATCTGACTAAAGACATGGAGGGTATATCTGCATCTCCAGAGATACAGCTTGGCTGCAAAAAATCACTACACAGACAAAGCCGGACAAGACAAAACATGTAAATGCACTGAACTATAAAACCCACAGCATGTGGACAGCAAAAACAAAGCTAGAACTTATCTTTGTTGAAAAGAACAGCAAAACAGGAGAGACCAGGTAGGGATGTGAATCCTCCAAAAACAATGGACAACTGGCACTGACTAAAGGATCAACCAAGACTAAATAGCCCAGTCCAAATTGCAATAAGTGGACACACCTGATAAATGCTGCAATCCAAAGACAGCAGCACTACTACTCATAACCACCGGAGGGAGCCCAAGAGCAGAATTCACAACAGTACCCCCCCCTTGAGGAGGGGTCACCGAACCCTCACCAGAGCCCCCAGGCCGATCAGGACGAGCCAAATGAAAGGCACGAACCAAATCGTCAGCATGAACATCGGAGGCAACAACCCAAGAATTATCCTCCTGGCCATAACCCTTCCATTTGACAAGATACTGAAGCTTCCGCCTCGAAAAACGAGAATCCAAAATCTTCTCAACCACATACTCCAACTCCCCATCAATCAACACCGGGGCCGGAGGATCAACAGAGGGAACAACGGGCACCACATACTTCCGCAACAAAGATCTATGGAGAACATTATGGATGGAAAAAGAGGCTGGAAGGGCCAAACGAAAAGACACTGGATTGATAATCTCAGAAATCCTATAAGGACCAATAAACCGAGGCTTGAACTTAGGGGAAGAAACCTTCATAGGAACATGACGGGAAGACAACCAGACCAAATCCCCAACCCGAAGCCGGGAACCAACACACCGACGACGGTTAGCAAAACGCTGAGCCTCCTCCTGAGACAACACCAAATTGTCCACCACATGAGCCCAAATTTGCTGCAGCCTGTCAACCACAGAATCCACACCAGGACAATCAGAAGGCTCAACCTGCCCTGAAGAAAAACGAGGATGAAAACCAAAATTACAAAAAAAAAAGGCGAAACCAAGGTAGCAGAACTAGCCCGATTATTAAGGGCAAACTCGGCCAATGGCAAGAAAGCCACCCAATCATCCTGATCAGCAGACACAAAGCATCTCAAATAAGTTTCCAAAGTCTGATTAGTTCGCTCGGTTTGGCCATTTGTCTGAGAATGAAATGCGGAAGAAAAAGACAAATCAATGCCCAGCCTAGCACAAAAGGCCCGCCAAAACCTAGAAACAAACTGGGAACCTCTATTGGACACAATATTCTCCGGAGTGCCATGCAAACGAACCACATGCTGAAAAAACAACGGAACCAAATCAGAAGAGGAAGGCAATTTAGGCAAAGGTACCAAATGAACCATCTTAGAAAACCGATCACAAACCACCCAGATAACCGACATCCTCTGGGAAACCAGAAGATCTTAAATAAAATCCATAGAAATATGCGTCCAAGGCCTCTCAGGGACCGGCAAAGGCAGAAGCAACCCACTAGCACGGGAACAAGGCTTGGCCCGCGCACAAGTCCCACAGGACTGCACAAAAGAACGCACATCCCGTGACAAAGAAGGCCACCAAAAGGACCTACCAACCAAATCTCTGGTACCAAAAATTCCAGGATGGCCAGCCAACACAGAACAATGAACCTCAGAAATCACTTTACTAGTCCATCTATCAGGAACAAACAGTTTCCCCACTGGACAGCGGTCAGGTTTGTCAGCCTGAAATTCCTGAAGAGCCCGTCGTAAATCAGGGGAGATGGCAGAAAGAATCACCCCTTCCTTCAGAATGCCGACCGGCTCAAGGACCCCAGGAGAATCAGGCAAAAAACTCCTAGAGAGGGCATCAGCCTTAACATTCTTAGAACCCGGAAGATACGAGACCACAAAATCAAAACGGGAGAAAAACAGGGACCATCGAGCCTGTCTAGGGTTCAGTCGTTTGGCAGACTCTAGGTAAATCAGATTCTTATGATCGGTCAGGACCAAAATACGGTGCTGGCCCCCTCAAGCCAATGTCGCCACTCCTCAAATGCCCACTTCATAGCCAACAACTCCCGATTGCCGACATCATAATTGCGTTCCGCAGGCGAAAACTTCCGAGAAAAGAAGGCACACGGTTTCATCAAGGAACCATCAGAATTCCTCTGAGACAAAACGGCCCCTGCCCCAATCTCAGACGCGTCAACCTCAACCTGAAATGGAAGAGAAACATCCGGCTGACGCAACACAGGGGCAGAAGTAAATCGGCGTTTAAGCTCCTGAAAGGCAGAAACAGCCTCGGAGGACCAATTCGTCACTTCAGTGCCTTTCTTCATCAAATCGGTCAGAGGTTTAACCACACTGGAGAAGTTGGCAATGAAACGACGGTGAAAATTAGCAAAGCCCAAGAATTTCTGAAGGCTCTTCACAGATGTGGGCTGAATCCAATCATGAATGGCCTGAACCTTAACCGGATCCATTTCTATAGATGAGGGAGAAAAAATGAAGCCCAAAAAAGAAACCTTCTGTACTCCAAAGAGGCACTTAGACCCCTTCACAAATAAAGCATTATCAAGGAGGATCTGAAATACCATCCTGACCTGTTTCACATGAGACTCCCAATCATCGGGAAAAAATCAAAATATCATCCAAATATACAATCATGAATTTATCCAGATAACTCCGAAAGATATCACGCATGAAAGACTGGAACACAGATGGGGCATTAGAGAGTCCGAATGGCATCACAAGGTATTCAAAATGGCCTTCGGGCGTATTAAATGCAGTTTTCCATTCGTCACCCTGCTTAATACGAACAAGATTATATGCCTCTCGAAGGTCAATCTTAGTAAACCAACTAGCCCCCTTAATCCTAGCAAACAAATCAGTAAGCAAAGGCAAAGGGTATTGAAATTTGACCGTGATCTTATTCAAGAGGCGATAATCAATACAGGGTCTCAAGGAGCCATCCTTCTTGGCAACAAAAAAAAAACCTGCTCCCAATGGTGAAGAAGATGGCCGAATATGCCCGTTCTCCAAAGACTCCTTAATATAGCTCCGCATGGCGGCATGTTCTGGCACAGACAGGTTGAAAAGTCGGCCCTTAGGGAACTTACAACCTGGAATCAAGTCAATAGCACAATCACAGTCCCTATGCGGTGGAAGGGAACTGGATTTGGGCTCATCGAATACATCCTGGAAATCTGACAAAAACTCAGGAATTTCAGAAGAGGGGGAAGAGGAAATTGACATCAAAGGAACGTTACCATGAACCCCCTGACAACCCCAACTAGTCACAGACATAGATTTCCAATCTAACACCGGATTATGTACCTGTAACCATGGAAAATCCAGCACAATAGCATCATGCAAATTATGCAACACCAGAAAACGACAATCTTCCTGATGGGCTGGCGCCATGCACATGGTCAGCTGTGTCCAAAACTGAGGTTTATTTTTAGCCAACGGTGTAGCATCAATGCCTCTTAAAGGAATAGGGTTCTGCAAAGGCTGCAAGGGGAAACCACAACGTCTGGCAAATTCTAAGTCCATTAAGTTCAGAGCGGCGCCTGAATCCACAAATGCCATGACAGAAAATGACGATAATGAGCAGATGAAGGTCACAGATAACAGAAATTTAGGTTGTACAGTACTGATGGTAACAGAACTAGTGATTCCCTTCGTACGCTTAGGGCAATCAGAAATAACATGAGCAGAATCGCCGCAATAAAAACACAACCTATTATGACGCCTGAATCTTTGTCGTTCAGCTCTAGACAAAATCCTATCACACTGTATAGGCTCAGGCCTCCGCTCGGAGGACAACGCCACAGTGTGCACAACTCTGCGCTCGCGCAGGCGCCGATCAATCTGAATGGCCAGAGACATAGAATCACTCAGGCCAGCAGGCGTGGGGAACGAAACCATAACATCCTTAACGGACTCAGAAAGACCCTTCCTGAAAATTGCCGCCAAGGCATCCTCATTCCATTTAGTCAATACAGACCATTTTCTAAATTTCTGGCAATACGATTCTGCCGCTTCTTGACCCTGACACAGGGCCAACAAGGTCTTCTCTGCATGATCCACTGAATTAGGTTCATCACACAATAACCCTAGCGCCTGAAAAAAGGTGTCTACATTAAGCAAAGCAGGATTCCCAGATTCCAGGGAAAATGCCCAATCCTGAGGATCACCACGCAGCAGGGAAATAACAATTTTAACCTGCTGAATGGGATCACCAGAAAAACGGGGTTTCAGAGCAAAAAACAGTTTACAGTTATTTTTAAAGCTCAAAAATTTGGACCTGTCCCCAAAAAACAAATCAGGAGTTGGAATTCTAGGCTCTAAAACCGGAGTCTGAACGATATACTCGGAAATACCCTGTACTCTAGCAGCAAGTTGATCCACACGAGAAACCAATTCCTGAACCTCCATGCCAGCACCAAACTCCTGAGCCACCCAGAGGGAAAGAGGGAAGAAAAGACAAAACAGACTACAGAAAAAAAAATGGCTCAGCACTTTTCTTCCCTTCTTTTGAGATGCGTTTAACTCATTGTTGGCCAGTTGTACTGTTATGATCTGGTGGCCTAGGAGCAGCATGAGACGTACTCTGGAGAAGGTGGTACCTGTACTGACCGCAGACCCTGAACTTAGCACCGCAACTAGAAGTAGCCGTGGGATGTACCTAACACTCCCTAGACACCTCGACACAGCCTAAGAACTAACTTCCCCTAAAGATAGAAATGGGAAGACTATCTTGCCTCAGAGAAAATCCCCAAAGGATAGACAGCCCCCCACGAATATTGACTGTGAGAGGAGAGGGAAATGACATACGCAGACTGAAATCAGGATTTAGCAAAGGAGGCCTTTCTAGCTAAAAAGAAAGAATAGGACAGAGTACTATGCGGTCAGTATTAAAACACTAGAAAATATCCACCACAGAAAATACAAATCTCCACATCTGACTAAAGACATGGAGGGTATATCTGCATCTCCAGAGATACAGCTTGGCTGCAAAAAATCACTACACAGACAAAGCCGGACAAGACAAAACATGTAAATGCACTGAACTATAAGGCCCACAGCATGTGGACAGCAAAAACAAAGCCAGAACTTATCTTTGTTGAAAAGAACAGCAAAACAGGAGAGACCAGGTAGGGATGTGAATCCTCCAAAAACAATGGACAACTGGCACTGACTAAAGGATCAAGCAAGACTAAATAGCCCAGTCCATATTGCAATAACTGGACACACCTGATAAATGCTGCGATCCAAAGACACCAGCACTACCACTCATAACCACCGGAGGGAGCCCAAGAGCAGAATTCACAACAGTGGGTAGATGAGGAATAACACTATTTCTGAACTTTTATATGACTCGTGTCCTGCATTTTCACCAGTTTTCCCATATGCAGGCTCTATCGCTAAAATTCAGTTTTCTCTTAGCTAGTGGGTGAAGTATAGCTGCTATGATGTCTTCCATACACAGTCCAGATAGATAAGGGCCATCCCATCTCTATAGCATTTCCTCAGAAGCAGTATGAAAGACATTATACAGGAGAACTGAGCTGAGTAGCTGTGAATCTAACACTGGAATGAGATAAACACTAGAAAGCAGCTAACCTAGATGGGAAAAAATTGCTATTGCACGCCTGTTTTTCGCCACCAGGAAATGAATTGCTAAAAATTGTATTTCAGAGCAACTTCCACCCCGCGAAGAATACACCAAACATGTGAAATCTCTTACCTTGGTTGAAAAAGGGGTTTATTCCAAAAGAAGAAGTGCATATTTTGACAAACTTTGGTCTACTTGGAAGGATCGGGACTATTAATTATTGTTGTTTAATGTTGTGCTAAAGAGCCTTAAAAGATACTCTATAATATGTCTGGACTGAATGCTGGTTAGCAGGTCCTCACAAAAGTACGAAAAGACATACTGTAGGTGTTTCGGACTTTATATTTCTATGTGTACTGTAATTTGGGTTCTGGTCGAGTATGACTGGTGTTTGAAAGGGTGAGTTTGTGGGGTACGGAACTTCGGGTTTAAATGGACTGCTTTGGATATCATGTTTTTCTTTTCTGTAAAATGTTTTAAAAATCAAGACAAATTTACTTGAGTTTAAAAAATAAAGCACCTGTTCTGCCTCTCGTTCACTGCCTTCCTCTCACCCTTTTCAATAGACTTTAATAAGAATCTGTAATCTAATCCCTCAGTGAACAGGCAGTCCTAATTTACCAGTTTTCAAGTGAAAGATAAGTTTAGGAGGTGAATGGAAGGAAAAAAATGGCACTTAGGAAGATAATGTAGCACTTGTCTATGGTAAGATACATTACAAATTCTAGTATATATTTCTCTGCCGTATTGATTTATTAAAAACTTCCTGAAACTATAGTAATAGTGTGACATGTTTATGTGGAGTTTGTTACTTTAGATTTAAATCATTTTTTGTGAAAATTAAAAAAAACTTTATTTAAAAGTGACAAGATCAAGTCTTTAAGACAATTTTTCAATATGGCACATTTCTGTATTTACATAGTTATCAGGCTCTATGTTCTTTGTGTTTTTCAGAACCCAGTTCTGTAGAAAGTCATTCATGTGGCCACCAATCATTTCACTGCAGTCCGCGTTTGTTCTTTTTTCCCAACATTTCTTCAATACTTCAGCTCAACGGGATGGAAATGAATTACCATAACCAAGAATTAAGACCCCGAACTGTGTACTCCACTTCCGTCATGACCAGGGAAACACTTGTTAGGAAGCATTGTTGAGTAAGGGCTCTATGCTTTCATCGTCGTATAGATCATTTGCTGTGAATGTAAGACAAATAAACATGATCTGTAGAACTTGGTGTTATTAAAAGATGTAATTGTGGATTATTAACATGTGCACAGACGGAGTGTCAAAAAGATAATCATGCAGAACAAGTAAAATTAGTGATGAGCGAGTATACTCGTTGCTCGGTTCTACCCGAGCACGCTTGTTTGATCTCCAAGTATTTGTTAGTGTTCGGAGATTGTTTTTTTTTTTTATTCAGCTGCATGATTTACAGCTATTAGCCAGCCTGAGTACATGTGGGGGTTGCCTGGTTGCTAGGGAATCCCCACATGTAATCAAGCTGGCTAGTAGCTGTAAGTCATGCAGCTGAGGCAACAAAAAATAATTCTCCGAACACTAACAAATTCTCGGAGACCACCAGAGCAACGAGTATATTCGCTCATCACTAGTAATAATCCATTTATTTATACTTTTAAATGCAGGGCTTATAAAAACAAAATGCAAAAAAAAAAAAAAATTTCTCAGTTACCAAGGTTCTTCCTATAATGTTTTTTTTTTTTTTGCTATGTATTTCCAACCTTGAACATTGTATGTACTTTGCAAACATGGACTAGATGCCAGTAGGTAGCTAACCCCTTCCTGACCTGTGACACAGCGTATGCGCCATGAAAGTCGGTGCCAATCCGACCTGTCACGCATATGCTGTGTCACAGAATGATCGCGTTCCTGCAGATTGGGTGAAATTTGGTTAACTCAAATTTCACCCGACCTGCAGGAACAGGGGGACTTGCACTTTAGCCCAGGGGCGGTGGCTTTTCCCACCCTTGGCTACGATCTCTCTGGTGACCCTTTTTGTCACCATCCCCAGATCTGATTGGAGCTAGCGTCCATGTGACGCTATCTCTCCATTCAGATGTGGAGGGGCGAAGTGAGCGATGGCTACCTCGCTGTCCGGGTTCATGGTGTCCGTGGAACAGCGAGGTGCCTACATGCTGCCCTGCCACATACTCACCTCGATTGCCTTGCCGCCGTCCTCACCGCCGCCAAGGTCTCCCCTCTGCACCCCCTGCCGTCCAATTCCACGCCCCCGTCCTCCGCTCTCTCCCCCCTGCGCCAGTGATCACCCTCTGATCACTGCTGCTGTTGCCGCCGCTCCGTCTCCTCCTGCATATCCTCAGCCCCTCCTGCCCCCGGCGATCTCCCCCCTGCGATGCTGATTTCCCCAATGCCCCGCTGATCCTCCCGTGACGCTGATCTCCCGCCTGCCCTGCTGATCTCCCCCCTGCAACGCTGATCTCCTCCTGCCCTGCTGATCTCCCCCTTGCCCCACTGATCTCCCCCTGTGCCAGTTTTCCCATTAGGGTTAGGGTTGGGGCTAAAATTAGGGGTAGTGTTGGGATTAGGGGTAAGGTTAGGATTAGGGGTAGGGTTAGGAGTGGGGATTAGGGGTGTGTTGGGGTTAGGGGTGTGTTTTGGTTAGGGTTAGTTAGAATTGGGGGGTTTCCACTGTTTAGGCACATCAGGGGGTCTCCAAACGTGACATAACGTCTGCAAGCCATTCCATCAAAGTCTGCATTCCAAGCCCCGACGTGTGCTCAAACAGTGGTTTATCCCACATATGGGGTATCGGCGTAATCAGGACAAACTGGACAACAACTTTTAGTGTCCAATATCTCCTGTTACCCTTGTGAAAATAAAAAATTGCGGGCTAAAAAGTAATGTTGGAGGAAAAAAAAGAATTTTTATTTTCACGGCTCTGCGTTATAAACTTCTATGAAGCACTTGGGGGTTGAAAATGGTCACCACACATCTAGATTAGTTCCTTCAGAGGTCTAGTTTCCAAAATGGGGTCACTTGTGGGGGAGCTCCAATGTTTAGGCACACAGCGGCTCTCCAAATGCGACATGGTGTCTGCTAATGATTGGAGCTTATTTTCCATTCAAAAAGTTAAATGGAGCTCCTTCTCTTCCGAGCCTTGCCGTGCGCCCAAACAGTGGTTTACCCCCACATATGAGGCATTGTGTACTCAGGAGAAATTGCCCAGCATATTTTAAGATCCATTTTATCCTGTTGACCATGGGAAAATGAAAAAATTGAGGCTAAAAGAAACTTTGTGAAAAAAAAGTACTTTTTCATTTTTACAGATCAATTTGTGAAGCACCTGGGGGTTCCAAGAATTCAATATGCATCTAGACAAGTTCCTTGGGGGGTCTAGTTTCCAAAATAGGGTCACTTGTGGGGGTGCTCCAATGTTTAGGCACACAGGGGCTCTCCAAATGCGACATGGTGTCTGCTAACGATTGGAGCTAATTTTCCATTCAAAAAGTCAAATGGTGCTCCTTCCCTTCCAAGCCCCGCCGTGCGCCCTAACAGTGGTTCCCCCCACATATGGGATTTCAGTGTACTCAGGACAAATTGGACAACAATTTTTGGGGTCCACTTTCTCCTTTTACCCTTGGGAAACTAAAACATTGTTGCTAAAAGATCATTTTTGTGACTAAAAAGTTAAATGTTCATTTTTTTTCTTCCATGTTGCTTCTGCTGCTGTGAAACACCTGAAGGGTTAATAAACTTCTTGAATGCGGTTTTGAGCACCTTAAAGGGAACCTGTCACCTGAATTTGGCGGGACAGGTTTGCGGTCATATGGGCGGGGTTTTCGGGTGTTTGATTCACCCTTTCCTTACCCGCTGGCTGCATGCTGGCCGCAATATTGGGTTGAAGTTTATGCTGTGTCCTCCGAAGTACACGCTTGCGCAAGGGATTGCCTTGCGCAGGCGTGTACTTCGGAGGACACAGCATAAACTTCAACCCAATATTGCGGCCAGCATGCAGCCAGCGGGTAAGGAAAGGGTGAATCAAACACCCGAAAACCCCGCCCATATGACCGCAAACCTGTCCCGCCAAATTCAGGTGACAGGTTCCCTTTAAGGGGTGCAGTATTTAGAATGGTGTCACTTTTGGGTATTTTCAGCCATACAGACCCCTCAAACTGACTTCAAATGTGAGGTGGTGCCTAAAAAAAAAATGGTTTTGTAAATTTTGTTGTAAAAATGAGAAATCGCTGGTCAACTTTTAACCCTTATAACTTCGTAACAAAAAAATTATGTTGTTTCTAAAATTGTGCTGATGTAAAGTAGACATGTGGGAAATGTTATTTATTAACTATTTTGTGTCGCATAACTCTCTGGTTTAACAGCATAAAAATTCAAAATTGCGAAATTTTCACCAAATTTCCAATTTTTTCACAAATGAACGCAAAAATTATCGACCTAAATTTACCACTAACATGAAGCCCAATATGTCACAAAAAACAATCTCAGAATAACTAGGATCCATTGAAGCGTTCCCGAGTTATTACCTCATAAAGTGACAGTGGTCAGAATTGCAAAAAATGGCTTGGTCAGTAAGGTCAAAACAGGCTGGGTCATGAAGGGGTTAACCAGACGCAGCAATAATGTTTGTACTTTGAACTTGTAATGTCCTTAGAAAGAAGTATTCTGTCTCAATGTAGCCAGAACCCAATGTTAATACTTACAATTGGTAGAAGAGATACTGGCTAGGTCTCCTAAGGCCACTTTCACATTTCCGTTTATTTGGATCCGTCGCAGGATGCGTTTTTTTTTCCCATAGACTTGTATTGCCGACGGATCGCGATGTATGGCCACACGTCGTGTCCGTCGTGCACTGGATGCGTAGGGTTTTGGCGGCCCGTCGTCTCAGAAAAAGTTCAAGGGAACTTTTTCGTACATCACATTCAGTGTTTCACACTACGCATTCCCAGCATGAAATATCGCTCTCACGATCTTTCCTGCTGGGCAACGCAGACGGAAATGTGAAAGAAAACACTTCCGTCGGTACGTCGCACCAACGCTTCGTGACGGCCCCGTACCGACAGAAGCGTGAAAGAAGCCTAAGGAGTAAATACATTTTTTTGTAGGGAGGTGGGGTGTAATATGACCTTATTTTCCCTCTCTTGTAATTTGCTGAAGTTTCCAGTTCAAGCTCCTTTAGAAGCTCCTTTCAACTGCTGCTCAGCAAGAACCAAATACTGCGTTCAAACAACCTGTGTTAGGGACTTTCTGCCTTTCAACACCGACTTGTAGACCAGAGAAGCTCAGGGAAGAGAAGTCCTGTTCATAGATTATGTGAATGCAGTGTACGGATATTACTGAGCAGAGGATGAAAGGAGAATAAACTCTCCTTTTGAAACATGTTCAACAGTGTTTGGAAGAGGAGGTGGCAAAATAAACTTATGAATATTATTACAGAAATTCAGAACTTTGCAAAGGCTGGTCTCTTGTTGTACAAAGGTTACTAAATGCCCTTTTAGTGTCTGCATGGGCAAATATTAAATCCACAAAATCACTGCCATGTAAGGGTAAAATGCCGAGGCTTCTTATGTTCGCTTGGTCATTAGCTGTGAAAAGATCACATAAATATCCCGCAATCAGATTGCAGGAGCTTTGACAAATAAATCCAGTGGGATCAGTGTGAAGTTACTAAAGGTTTACTTATATCCTAATGCACTGCTGCAAGGCCTGCTACCTGCAGTCATGGAATAAGAAAGTGGAAAGTATTGAAAGCTAGCACTCAATCAGAAAAAGGGTTCACAGTGCCAGTGAACGGGATACTAAATCCCACAAGTCATAAAGTCAAAGTAATCACTGCACTCGTATATTATCAAATTGAAACAAGTTTATTGAATTTGTGAAGAGAGGTACTTGGCGAATTGACGTTTCGGCCAACCCGTGGCCTTGTTCACAATATCGCCCGTTATAACTCAGTTGCTTATACAGAAAGGACCCTGTATGACCGGTGAGTCAGGTGAAGGAATACAGTTGCATAACCAGACTGAAATCATAAAGAACGCTTGCCGGTGCACTGTAGCCGCAGTTCCGGCTGGAAAGAGGCTTGTAGCTGCCCTGCTACAGCTGATTCACCGCCGTGACACAGGATTGTGTCGGCTTCCTCCACTACGCCACCAACGCTTGCCCCCTGCGGTCAAAGGGACAACAGAGACGGACGCCATCCACAGCTCCACCTGTAGCATACCATACTACACAGAGTGTCCTCCTCCGTAACTATACCCCTGGGTACATCTATGCCTCTGAATACATATGCGACACAGCACTATATTTTCTCGTTCCCTCTGGGGCCTTCCGGATTACGCAGGAAGAACACAGCCTGAGCTATATCTCTGATATTACACGCAGGGCAGCTACAAGCCTCTTTCCAGCCGGAACTGCGGCTACAGTGCACCGGCAAGCGTTCTTTATGATTTCAGTCTGGTTATGCAACTGTATTCCTTCACCTGACTCACCGGTCCTACAGGGTCCTTTCTGTATAAGCAACTGAGTTATAACGGGCGATATTGTGAACAAGGCCACGGGTTGGCCGAAACGTCAATTCGCCAAGTACCTCTTTTCACGAATTCAATAAACTTGTTTCAATTTGATAATATACGAGTGCAGTGATTACTTTGACTTTATGGAATAAGAAAGCACACCCTTCAGCTCGATGATCTTTCTTAGTAGAGTCCAACCAACTGTGTGCTCCCCATCTATTTCATCAGTCTCACATTGCTTTGGAAAGAGCCCGTGGGCTTGAGATCTGGATTTTGATGTGGTCATGCCAAAACTTGGATTTTCTTTCTTCAGCACTTCGGATATGAATTTGACGCTACGTCTGAGATCATTATTCTGCTGCAAGACCCAATTTCAGCCCTGTATAATTTGCTGGAGAAATGCTCAGGTATTTCCTCAAGAATATGCTAATTTTAAAGTGGCATTCATCATTTTTTTATTGATTGCATAGGTCATTTAGCAGCAAAACAGGCCTAAATGAGTCATCCACCACCATGCTTTACAGTTGGTTAAGAGAGGATTGTGGTGATAAGCTGTGCAATAACTGAACAGCATCTCGGTCCAAAGGATATTGTTCCAGAACTTGTGCTTAGCTCAGGTAAACTTGCAAACATAGAGGGTATAGTCCACTAATTAGGTAGTGATAATATATCCATAGAACACTGGTTGGGGTCCGACACCTGGAAAACTCACCGATTAGCTGTTTGCCACACCAGAAGTACACAGCGTATAGAGCCAGAAGAGCAAAGCTCCATACACTACGTAGTGGCCATCCTTGCAGGTCACCTTTTAATTCACTTCAATAGGATCGGATGAGCCTCGATCTCTAGTGTATGAAGCCAGAAAAGCACGGATCCAACACTAAGTAGATCTGGCCACTGGCAGTGCTGAAAACAACCGAATGGTGATTATTATTATTATTTATTGTTATAGCGCCATTTATTCCATGGCGCTTTACATGTGAGGAGGGGTATACATAAAAACAAGTACAATAATCTTAAACAATTCAAGTCATAACTGGTACAGGAGGAATGAGGACCCTGCCCGCGAAGGCTCACAATCTACAAGGGATGGGTGAAAATACAGTAGGTGAGGGTGATGGTGTTAGATGTCAAAGGCCTATTCTAAAGTCATGTCATCAAAGTAGTTTACAACTCCTTTAAGTTGTGGTGCCATTTCCAACCAACCTCTCATAAAAGAAAGTCACTTAAAAAAAAAGCAAAAAAAAAAAAAAAAATCACAATATAAAGCCGTTACATTTAGCAATATCAGGTCACAATACACTACAGGATGCAGCAGACCCCACACCCCTACCATCTATGGGGGAATTGCCTAGTATTATAAATGCACGTACGTGGATAACGTTTGCATAAAGTGCCAGTCAGACAGATACGTGTAGTGCACCATGCAGTTTACAGCCATACTATTAGATTAGGTAAGGTATCGAGCATTATAAATGCACCCCAAAGGGACAGACCCCAATTCCTCCAACCACTGGCGTTCCTAATCCCTCAATAACCTGTGTGTGGTTGTTCATCAGTATTTTGCACCTTTGCTAGCTTCACCCTTTATCATGGGGTCTGCTGCATCCTTTGGTACATTAGTATTGTGATCTGGTACTAGTAAGTATGGCAGCTTTTGTCTGCAATGTAGCTTCACCGTCCATGAAAGCCCTAGTTGTTCAGTCATTTTCCTTACGGACAAAAACATGAACCTAATCGTAATGACCCCGATTCTTTAAGACGGGCATTTTGTGTGCAAGTCTTAATGAAGGTAGCCCTAGAATAAGATGTGCCAACTTTGTTATAGAAGCATGCGCCTTTTTAATGAATCTGGTGTATCTTAACTGTTTCGCGTCACCAGGAAAAACATGGAATAAATTATGATGAATTTGTTGGATGCACTTGGCCACAACATAATTTTCAAAAATTTGCCGGAGCTGTAAAGAGGTGGCGTAAAAACTTTAAAAAATTGCAAAACATTTGCAACATTTCGAGCGTTATGTAGTCCCATATGGTCCGTAGAACAAAGATCTGAATAAGACAACCCACTGTTAAAGCTGAAACCAGCCCAGTGATCAGCTGTTATCGCCAGGGACATCCTTGTCCAACACGTGCCTCTTGGCTTTTCAAATAAATAACCGGTCTTTTAAATGAGAGGGCATGACCAATGGATGAAGGGGGTAATCGCTTTGTGATGTACATATGCCTTTATATATCCTGATAGAAAAACAATAAAGGTGTTTTCCTAACTAAAGAGAACTATTCTGTAAAAAAATCAGAACCAAGGATATCGGGTGCCCAAGCCCATCCAAAGAAAAGGAAAATGACTGAACATCTAAAGAAGCTAATGAGGAGTTCGGGGCTCTAGTACATTCTTTACAGCAAACATTACCTGTGGTCATGCCCTGTGGATGTTGAAAATCTTTCAAGCTTGCTGCCAATAAGATTTGAAGGATATCAGGCTACAAGGTAGAAAAGGAAAATCTAAGAACTATAATCAAAGTTATACTAAAACTATTAATAAAAAATAAACTCCTTCAGTGCACTACAAATACCTGCAATCCTGAAAATAGCAGAGATCTCCCTTGAGACTGGAACTCCTGTTGTAGTTCACGTAGTCCAATCACGACAGTATAATCCAGTACATTTACATGGGTAAAATCCAGGACTACTGACTGTGGTAAGGAATCTGTATAAAGGGAAAAAGATGTAAATGAATAAATGCATCTTGCTAACGAAAAGTGACCATCAATGTGAGGCTCTGGTGTCATAACATGTTCACAATGGAGCAATGTCATCTGAGACAGATCACTTTTATACCAGTCGTTATGGATCACACCGACTTACAATAGTTAATAGTCCAGTATTTTTGAGGTATTTGTTAAGGGGTAACATTTCTCCTTGTGGACAGCGACATGCCTGGCATGGCATTTTGAGGAGGCTTATCAAAAAATGTATATTAAATGGAAAGAGCATACCTAAAGAAGAATATAATGCTGTCTGCGGGGAATGCAGAGCGAGCTTTACAAGAGCGAAAGCCAGTAATGAAGTGAGGCTTGCAAGGGAGAGCAAAAGCAGTAAGAAAGGATTTTGGGGGTATGTCAAAAGAAAAAGTCAGAGATGGTATAGGATTTTTACAGGATGAAAAGGGTGATTTGGTCAAAAATGATGTTGAGAAGGCCGAACTTTTAAATTTCTATTTTGCATCTGTGTTCTCTAAGAAAGCACTTGTAACATCAACTGATCTTCACGGTGCCGTGAAACGAATAAAAGAAACCACACTATCCATAAACAGGGAGATGGTGAGGGAACACATAGCTAATTTAAATTCATTTAAATCTCCTGGTCCAGATGAATTACATCATAGGGTACTGAAAGAGTTAGAGGAAATTACAGAACCACTATTCAGAATCTTTGAAAATCCTGGAGACAGGTGAAATCCCAGAAGATTGGAGAAGGACAAATGTCCCTATCTTCAAAAAAAGGAAACAAGATGCAGCCAGGAAATTACAGGCCAGGGAACCTTACTTCTTTACCAGGAAAGATCTTTGAACAAATTATTAAACAGCATGTATGTAAGTATTGGATAAGAATACAGTAATTAACCGGAGTCAGACTAATCTAATTTGCCTCTATGATGGAATCACTGACTGGGTGGATCAGGGAAATGCAGAAGATATAGTAGAGCTCAACTTCAGTAAAGTAAATGACCAAGTATGGGATTGACAAGGCTACAGGTAGGTGGATTCATAACTGGCTCAGTGATCGTACTCAAAAAATGGTAATAAATGGTTGCACATCCAATTGCAAGAGTGTTTTAAGTGGGGTACCACAAGGCTCTGTCCTGGCCCCAGGTGTTGTTCAACATTTTTATAAATGATACAGATAAGGGAACTGAAGGTAAACTAATCAAATTTGCAGACAATGCAAAGCTAGAAGGAATAGCTAAAACTAAAGAATAAACATAAAGGATTCAGAATACCTAGATAAGCTAGAACAATGAGCAGCGACTAAGAGAAATGAATAGGCAAGAAAAACGAAAATTACATCTGGGAGGAATAGAACCAAGCAACAGTACGTGTGAAAAAACTCTGGTTATATTAATAGATCACAAATTGCATATGAGTCAACAGTGTGATTCTAGGATGTATTAAGAGAAGCATAGAGTCTAGATCACGTGAAGTAATTATCCCCCTTGGTCAGGCCTCATCTGGAATACTGTATTCAATTCTGGGCACCACTTTTTAAAAAAAGACACTGAAAGACTGGAGCAAGTACAGAGAAGAGCTACCAGGATGGTGAGTGGATTGCAAAGTATGTCCTACGAGAAAAGGGATGAAGGATCTTGGAATGTTTAGCTTGCAAAAAAAAGGCTAAGAGGTAACTTAATAGCGGTCTACAAATATCTAAAGTGATGTCACAGTGTACAGGGATCATCCTAATTTTATTTTTTACATGAAAACAAGTGAAGCAAAGGAATGAAACTGAAAGGAAGAAGATACAGATTAAATATAAGAAAAAAAAATTTTGACAGTGAGGGTAATCATTGAGTGGAACAGACTGCCACGAGAGGTGGCGAGTTCTCTTTCAATGGAAGACTTCAAACAGAGGCTGGACAGACATACAGTGGGGCAAAAAAGTATTTAGTCAGTCAGCAATAGTGCAAGTTCCACCACTTAAAAAGATGAGAGGCGTCTGTAATTTACATCATAGGTAGACCTCAACTATGGGAGACAAACTGAGAAAAAAAAAATCCAGAAAATCACATTGTCTGGTTTTTTTTAACAATTTATTTGCATATTATGGTGGAAAATAAGTATTTGGTCAGAAACAAACAATCAAGATTTCTGGCTCTCACAGACCTGTAACTTCTTCTTTAAGAGTCTCCTCTTTCCTCCACTCATTACCTGTAGTAATGGCACCTATTTAAACTTGTTATCAGTATAAAAAGACACCTGTGCACACCCTCAAACAGTCTGACTCCAAACTCCACTATGGTGAAGACCAAAGAGCTGTCAAAGGACACCAGAAACAAAATTGTAGCCCTGCACCAGGCTGGGAAGACTGAATCTGCAATAGCCAACCAGCTTGGAGTGAAGAAATCAACAGTGGGAGCAATAATTAGAAAAGGGAAGACATACAAGACCACTGATAATCTCCCTCGATCTGGGGCTCCACGCAAAATCCCACCCCGTGGGGTCAGAATGATCACAAGAACGGTGAGCAAAAATCCCAGAACCACGCGGGGGGACCTAGTGAATGAACTGCAGAGAGCTGGGACCAATGTAACAAGGCCTACCATAAGTAACACACTACGCCACCATGGACTCAGATCCTGCAGTGCCAGACGTGTCCCACTGCTTAAGCCAGTACATGTCCGGGCCCGTCTGAAGTTTGCTAGAGAGCATTTGGATGATCCAGAGGAGTTGTGGGAGAATGTCCTATGGTCTGATGAAACCAAACTGGAACGGTTTGGTAGAAACACAACTTGTCGTGTTTGGAGGAAAAAGAATACTGAGTTGCATCCATCAAACACCATACCTACTGTAAAGCATGGTGGTGGAAACATCATGCTTTGGGGCTGTTTCTCTGCAAAGGGGCCAGGACGACTGATCCGGGTACATGAAAGAATGAATGGGGCCATGTATCGTGAGATTTTGAGTGCAAACCACCTTCCATCAGCAAGCGCATTGAAGATGAAACGTGGCTGGGTCTTTCAACATGACAATGATCCAAAGCACACCGCCAGGGCAACGAAGGAGTGGCTTCGTAAGAAGCATTTCAAGGTCCTGGAGTGGCCTAGCCAGTCTCCAGATCTCAACCCTATAGAAAACCTTTGGAGGGAGTTGAAAGTCCGTGTTGCCAACAACACAACAGTGTGTGGCAACCTTGTGAAGACTTACAGAAAACGTTTGACCTCTGTCATTGCCAACAAAGGATATATTACAAAGTATTGAGATGAAATTTTGTTTCTGACCAAATACTTATTTTCCACCATAATATGCAAATAAATTGTTAAAAAAACAGACAATGTGATTTTCTGGATTTTTTTTTCTCAGTTTGTCTCCCATAGTTGAGGTCTACCTATGATGTAAATTACAGACGCCTCTCTTCTTTTTAAGTGGTGGAACTTGCACTATTGCTGACTGACTAAATACTTTTTTGCCCCACTGTATGTCTTAGATGGTTTATTGAATCCTTTGCTGCATGGAGAAGAGGGTTGAACACAATGATCATTGAGGTCCCTTCCAAATCTAACATTCTATAATTCTTTAATAACTTTTTTCTACTACATACATGTAGAAGTGCTCACAGAAAGATATTGTAGCCTTGTCTCCTAAGCAGAATATGACTGGTAACTGACATCAGTCCCTGTCCACAATGGGCATCACAAGCTTTCAGTTTTAAAGACAAAACACACGGCACTCAAGGATCCTGTGTGGTGCCCAAGTCAGGTTTCAAACCCGTCAATCCAATCCAATAGTAATAGTAATAGACTCGAGCGGCCCCCGGGACTACTCCACACAGCGCGACGGACCGGACGTCTATGAGCGCCATATGCAGCGGCGGATACACGCCCTCCTTCTCCCTTCAGGATCCGTGAGACGTTCCAGGTGCGCTTTCCATCCCGGGTTGCCTAGGCTCATATACCCCATTGTCCTATGCTTCCAGTTTTGTTAAAGATATTTCTGATGAAGGTCTTGTGATTCAACCGAAAACGTTTAAATAATCTTTGAACTGGATGCACAAATAAATGGGATGTTCACTTTTTCATCTGAAAGAAACCATTTGAGTGCCAAGTGATTTATTACTATAAGCTTTCAGTTTTAGACACACCCATGTTAGGGTTAACGAAAGGGTAAAACTAGGGTTTTACATATGAAAACAGGATTTTTGGTTGCTTACCGTAAAATCTGTTTCTCGGAGCCTTCATTGGGGGACACAGTGCTGCTGCCACTATGAGGCTGACACTATGCAAATAAAAAACTTAGCTCCTCCTCTGCAGTGTACACCCCACCAACTAGCATTCTGAAACTCAGTTAGTGAGAAAGCAGTATGAGAAAAACAATAAAGCCGAAAGAACACAAACAGATATTTGAACTGGTAACATGGAACATAAAAGAACCAAACCTAAACAGAACACCAAGGAACTGAACAACATGGGAGGGCGCTGTGTCCCCCAATGAAGGCTCCGAGAAACAGATTTTACGGTAAGCAACCAAAAATCCTGTTTTCTCTATAGCTTCATTGGGGGACACGAGAACCATGGGATGTCCCAAAGCAGTCCCTGGGGAGGGAATAACATACTTCCATCAGGTAAGAGGACTCACCACTGCCGCCTGCATGATCCTTCGGCCTAGGCTGGCATCCGCCGAAGTGTAGGTATGCTGCAGCGCTAAAACATGTAAACTTGAAAACACGAAATTTGAACTGCATTACTGCACTAGAAATATGAAAAATGAGAGCTTTTAGCGCATAAAAATGGCCAATTTTATGTGTACCTGGTAGCCCCTTTACGGCATCTCTCTTATACCAGGTCCTAAAACTTGCCTTACCTCACTGAGAATAAACGTCTCCATCTGAATGGGTACATGTGAAACCTCTTCTTAGACTAAAATTCTAAGCCTTATTTACTTAACTATATACGAGTTGGCGACTCTAGGTTCAGCACCTGTTCACACTTAGTCTATGTTTGGATGTGCCGGTCAGGTTTTTGAAATGTATTCTTTAGCCTTCTGATCGTGCACTCCGCCTCCTAGCTTCAGGTGTTTTAATTACAGCAGGTCCAATACCCCTCCACAGAGAGAGAGAATTTTAGTCTAAGAAGAGGTTTCACATGTACCCATTCAGATGGACACGTTTATTCTCAGCGAGGTAAGGCAAGTTTTAGGACCTGGTATAAGAGAGATGCCGTAAAGGGGCTACCAGGTACACATAAAATTGGCCATTTTTATGCGCTAAAAGCTCTCATTTTTCATATTTCTAGTGCAGTAATGCAGTTCAAATTTTGTGTTTTCAAGTTTACATGTTTTAGCGCTGCAGTGTGCTGCCTTATTTACTTAACTATATATGAGTTGGCGACTCTAGGTTCAGCACCTGTTCACACTTAGTCTATGTTTGGATGTGCCGGTCAGGTTTTTGAAGTGTAGGTATGGACCTTGTAAAATTTGGCTGTAGGGCAGAAGCCCTGTGGTGCACCGCCCAGGTGGTGCCAACTGCCCGGGTAGAGTGAGCCTTAACCCCAAGGGGGGCACTCTGTTCTTGACCCGGTAAGCCTCCAAAATTGCCATTCTGATCCATCGAGCAATAGTCGCCTTGGAAGCCGGCAGGCCCTCTACACATGCCATCAAGAATGATGAAAAGAGAGTCCGTCTTCCGCAAAGAGGCCGTTCCAGCCAGGTAGATCCTCACCGCCCTGACAAGGTCTAGCTTGTTCAAAGAACGCTCCAGAGGATAAGTCGGAGCTGGGCAAAAAGAAGGTAGGACGATGTCCTCATTGAGGTGGAAGGTGGATACTACCTTCGGAAGGAAAGAAGGTGGAGGCCTCAGGACCACCTTGTCCTGGTGGATAACCAAGAAAGGAGGTCGACAGGAAAGGTCTGCCAACTCCAAAACGCGACGGATAGAGGTGATGGCCACAAGAAAGGCCATCATCCAAGAAAGAATTGACAGGGAAACCTCCCTGAGAGGCTCAAAGGGGGAACTCCTCTAGAACAAGATTGAGATCTCATGAATCCACAGGAGCCCTGTACGGAGTAACAGCATGTGCTACTCCCTGAAGGAAGGTCTTGACCTGCGGTTGGGATGATAACGTCCTCTGGAAAAGGATGGAAAGCGCTGAAACCTGACCCTTTAGGGAACTAAGGGCAAGACCTGCATCCAGTCCTGCCTGGAGAAAAGCCAAGATAGAAGGAAGAGAAAAGGACATAGGTGAGACGTTATTGGACTCGCACCAATGGAGATAGGCCCTCCAGGTTCGATAGTAGATCCTGGAGGATGACGGCTTCCTAGCCTGGATCATAGTGTGAATCACCCGATCTGAAAAGCTGGACGCTTTTAGAACCGCGGTCTCAACAGCCACGCCGTCAAACTGAGCGGCCGAGTATTCGGGTGGCAGATCGGGCCCTGAGACAACAGATCAGGTCTGTCTAGAAGCCGCCAGGGAGCGTCCGCGAGAAGGTTGACGATCTCCGCAAACCAAGATCTTCTGGGCCAATCTGGTGCAATAAGAATAACCGGCACCCCTTTCGATAGGGGAGCACGAACTGCGACCAAGGAAGGGCCAGAGCATCGGCGCCCACCGTGAGAGGATCACAGGACCTGGAGATGAACCAAGGGACCTATCTGTTCAGTCGGGACGCCATGAGGTCCACATCTGGAGTCCCCCATAGAAGGCAAATCTGATGGAACATCTCCTGCTGCAAGGGTCATTCTCCTGCCGCGAAGCCCTTGCGGCTGAGAAAATCGGCGGCCCAATTGTCCACGCCGGGGATATCACCGGAACCATTGCCTCTGCCCAAAGGAGGATCATGGATACCTCGGCCAAGGCACTCCAAGACCCCCTGATGGTTGACATATGCCACTGCTGGGGCATTGTCTGTCTGAATTCGGGTTGCCAGACCCCTGAGAATCATTTCCCAGTGAAGGGACAGAAAGGTGGCCCGTATCTCGAGGACGTGTATAGGCAGAGAGGACTCCTGCGCGTCAAGGACCCTGAACAGTCAGGTGACAAAACACCGCACCCCAGCCGAGGAGGCTGGTGTCCGTCGTCACCACCTGCCAGTCAACTGGAAGGAAGGACCTGCCTTGGGAGATGAGAGGTGACGTCAGCCACCAATTGAGGGACCGTTTGACCCGGGATGAAAGCCAAATCGGACGATCCAGAGAAAAGACAGATTTGTCCCACTGTAAAAGAATTGCCTGCTGAAGAGGTCTTGAGTGAAATTGGGTGAAGGGAATCGCTTCCAACGTTGCAACCATCCTCCCCAGAACCTTCATGGCCGATCGGAAGGATGGAAGCCGAGGGCCCTGGAGCAAGCAAACTTCCCAACGGAGAATGGTTCTCTTCTCTTCGGGAAGGAAGACTCTTGTCTGATGGGTGTCGAAGAGCATGCTTTGAAATACGATGCACTGGAAAGGAACGAGGCAGGACTTCTTCCTGTTCACAAGCCACCCGAAACGTGATAGGGTGTCGAGGACGATGGTCAGACTTTCGTGAGCCTGAGAAAAGGACGGAGTCTTGATGAGAATGTCGTTGAGGTACAGAAAGAGCACCAGGCCTCTGATCCTCAAAATGGCTGTCAACGCTGCCATGATCTTTGTGAAAACCCTGGGAGCGGTTGCGAGACCGAATGGTAGGGCGACAAACTGGAAATGCTCCTGATGTACTGCGAAACGCAGGAATTTGTGATGTCCCGGAAATATAGGGACATGAAGGTAGGCGTTCTGTATGTCTATGGAGCACAGAAATTCCTGTGCCTCCATTGAAGCGATTACTGAACTAAGGGATTCCATCCTGAAATGTCGGAGACTAACCCTTTTGTTCAGTAACTTGAGGTCCAAAATGGGACGAACCTTGCCGTCTTTTTTCGGCACCACAAACAGGTTCGAATAGAAACCTGTGAAACGTTCTCCCTCTGGAATTGGAACAATTACCCCCGAATCAAGAAGGGAGGCGATGGACGCAAAGTAACCCGGGACCAGAGCTGGGTCTCTTGGAGGAAGGGATTTGAAGAATCAATCTCGGGGCCGAGAAAAGAATTCTATTTTGTATCCTGAGGATACAACTTCCCTGACCACTGAGGTGAGCCAAACAACTCTGAAGAAAAGGAGACGGCCGCCCAGTGTGGGAGATGCTCTGGGGTCTCGTCGAGAGTCATGCCGAGGTAGACCTTCCAGGTCTAGGCCTGGTGGATCTACCTTGGGAGTAGCGGGAACGCCAGGAAGGGGTAGGCCTAAAGGACACCACCATCCTATCTTGGCGTGCCTGTGGCCTCTATTGTTGGGTAAAGGTATCCGACGTCGCAAAACGACGAAACGGGCGAAAGGACCGAAACTGTCACTTTGGGAGAGGCCGGTGAGGTTTAGACTGGGGAAGCAGGGAACTTGTGCCCACAGTGGCGTCCTTAATAATTTCGACCAGGTTGGAACCGAAGAGACACGATCCCTAAAAAGGCAGGTTAGTAAGGGACTTTTTTGAGGATAAGTCCGCCTGCCAGGCCTTGAGCCAAACAGTCCGACGGATGGCAACGACATTACTGAACGCCTGAGCTGCACAAGAAGCGGCATCCAGGGAGGCGGAAACCAAATACTCTCCTGCGTGAGAAATCTGGTTGGAAAGATCTCAGCCAGAATGCCCCGAGGGAGTTGTTTGGCCCATTTGGCTAAAGTGGAAGCAAAGGCCGGACAAAGAGTGGACGCAGCCGCTTCAAAGGCTGACTTAGCAAAGGATTCTAAAATTCTATCATTAGAATTAGGGATGCTCCACCAGAGAGCGGGAGGACCGTGTTGGTGGATAGTCTGGAGACTGGCGGGTCCACGGAGGGAGATGCTGTCCAGTTGGCGGTGAGCTCTGGAGAAAAAGGATATAGCACGCCAAGACATTTCCCTCTTTGAAAGCGTCTGGTCGGATTCTCTCTTTCTCTGGCCAGAAGCTCCTCGAATTCAGGATGAGGAGCGAAAACCTTGGGAAGGTGGTTTAGACCGTCTAAACGAAACCGCCTGATCTGCGTGTTTCGTAGAGGAATTTTGATGCCACAAGTCTGACTGATCACTCCAATGAGGCTCTGAACCATATCCCTCATGCTAGCGATTTGGTTCAAATCCAGTTCCAAAACATCCTCCGAAGGCGCATCTGAGAACGCTTCGCCTGACTCGGGGGAGGAAGACCGGGAAGAAGCAGACCACAGATGAGGGGCGAGATGGAAAGGGAAGAGGACTCCGACTGGCGTTCCTGTCTGAAGCGCTTGCTGCCTAAATTGGAAGGCTCGGACGGAGCTTCCTGCGACCCGCTGGCTACTACGGGAATCTGCAGGGGCAACCGATCAAGTACAGACACCAGGGTCTGAGACACCCTTGTCAGATCCGCTACCGATTGTGACAGAGAGGAAGCCCAACCTGGGGTAGAGGCATCACTCTGAAGTGGAGCAGCAGGGGGATCCTGGGCGGTGGGCACAGTGGGGTTGCTGCAGACCTGACAGAGGGGAGAGGACTGACCTGAGGGAAGCCTGCCGTTACAAGACGAACAGACGAAGTGTTTGACTAAGGCAGAGGAAGTAGAAGAGGAAGCAGGGGGACGAAAACAACCTCCCTTAGAGTTAGACATGGTGAGCAGACCCACTAAGTGATGCCCATAGGTTAGGGGACAGAGAGGCAGAGCAGGGCTACTCACAGTACTGTGCAGTCCTGCTTGCAGGAAGAGGGTCTTCAGAAGGAGGCACTATCCGGCTCCAGGAATGCCCAGTCATGAGGGGGACAAAGCGTGCTGAAAAGCCCACTCTTGAAAACAGGAAGAGGAGGGGGGCGGCACCACAACGCTGTGACAGGGAGAAAGCAGGCTCCGGATGGGGGCGGAGCTAACCGCCGACAGGAAGGAGCTAAGAGACGGGCGGGAGAAAAGCCCGCCCCCGAAGAGCAGGATAAAGGGGGCGGAGCCAATGCTGCAGCTAGGCCTGGGAAAAGCCGGGACCTAAATTTGTAGCTGGTGCCCGCCGGAGTATGGGGGAGTGGCGGAGGCAGGACCGGGTCTGGATCACCTCAACACGCTTTTGTGTTAGGGCCTGGGGTCCTGCCGAGTAGACTTTATGAGTATACGGGGTGGCAGTACACGCCGTACTCATAGTCTCTTTGTGGGAGTACAGTAGTGACTGTTCACACTGTATCCCTCCGGTACCTGAAAAGAAAAGACGCACATTGAGGTAGATATGGGTCTAACAAAAGACCCGTGTCCACCTCCTACTGACTAAGCTAAACAGAGTTTCAGAATGCCAGTCGGTGGGGTGTACACTGCAGAGGAGGAGCTAACTCTTTTTGTGCATAGTGTCAGCCTCCTAGTGGCAGTAGCATACACCCATGGTTCCTGTGTCCCCCAATGAAGCGATAGAGAAATAAAGGTTAAACCAATCTAAGTGTCAAAAATTTGTACAAAAAGCACGCAGATAGAGTCGACATAAGACATCTGGGCCCATACATTGTCTGCAGAGATCACATGATGAAAAAAAAAAAAAGAATTAAGGTGGCACAATGGTTAAGCAGAAGACGACAGGAACCGTTTTAATTTAAAAATAAAAAGGTAGTAAAATCATCGAGAACATAAATTAAATCCATCCATGTCACTACTTATCTCCCACACTAATGTCTTTCCAATGCTGTGGGCCCTGGGTCTGCGAGAGCTTGTGTGACATTGTTACGCCGCTATGTGAACACCGCAACCAATCAACAATTGCAAATGGGATTTGCTCACTAACACTTCATTCAGATGAACCCTGGACATCCACAGGACGTGTGATAAATTCAACCCATTATTGGCTGCTGATTGTTATGCCACATGGGCACTGCAGCCAAGGTCACTCAAGCCTTCAGAGACCAGGCACCAACATTTCTGAAACAGCTCCGGTATGGGAGAGTAGTAGCTGTTATTTTTATTTTACATGGAGGAATATAGTGTTTAGCAATGGGATGTCCAAGCAGTGGACAACCCCTTCAATATCCACTAGTGACAAGGAATAACCTTTCCAGCGTTGCTAGACAGACAAAGTGGTTAAACACAAATGTCACGAAAAGGTTGGAAATGACAGCAACGCCACCAGATGTAGTGGGGCGCCTAAAGAAAAACAAATAGTGGCATGTAGAGACAAGAGACAGTAAATTCTTGGTAGGGGGATGGTTTGTGCCATGCGTATATAGGTTTTAAGAGGTTGACGTTGACCATATTATGGTCAGGAGAGGGTTCATTCGAGGAGAAGCGACATAGCGCAGATAAAAGGCTCATCGCTGATCCAGACATGAAATCATGAATGTGAGGGCAGTCATCAGACGTCCTAAATGAGATAGTGAGAGCTTCAGATTATTGACATTATGGTGTACTGTCATAATGCGTCATTGGAGTTCTCACTGATGCCCAAAATTGGCCAAATAACACTTCCATAGAGTTGACCCAATAAAAACGCTACATGAACTAACTTCATTTACCTGTACATGCTTTATCGTGAATCGTGTCTCTCAAATATTCCACAGCTGGAAAACTAAGACCACTCATGATCATTAGAGTTAGGCCATTTGGATCGATAACCTAGGAAAGGAAAAAGCACAGTGAGAAACATTTCTAAAGAGGTATTCCACTTTCAGCAAACTATTGCGATGGACTTTTTTTTTCATTCATGCTTAGGTTCCAGATCTTCCAGATCTCTGCTTGAAGTCCTATAATAGAAACATTCATTACTTCCTTCTAAGGAATAGAAAATTGTGCTGGTTATGTGAAGAACATATGGGGACAGGACTGATTCCAATACAGTTGTCATGGCTAGGTATGACAACAAAGCAAAAAATTAATGTTCCTATCAAATGAATGCAAGCAGTGATCTTGAAACCCCTTCAAAGTGCAGACATGTATTTATATCCCTTGTAATCCTACGTTTACCTTAATCTTAGGTCTTGCAATGGAAAAGCAAAGAATAATCAGTGAAACAAGGATACCAAGAAGGATCCCATACTGGATTTCCCAGAATGAAAGAAAGAAGGTGACCAGGAAAGGAATCAAGTCAATTTCTGAAAAGAAAAGAAAGCAGCGTGTTAAAATCCACCTCTATACAACATCTGGGCAAGAACACAGCACCCAGAGACTCCTAAGGGATCAAAAAAATGTTTTACAAAGCAGGAAGTAAGGAAAAAAAAAAGTTAATATCTGCTCACTGTTTAAAAAAATACTATTTTCAGTGGCATGGCCCGCTGCTGTACAGACATTGGTGAGTGATGTCATGTCTATTGAGAGATCATGTCACATGACTATAGCAGCCAATCATGGCATGGCCTTGTAATACTGCAACGCATCACTACCCATCAGACTAGATAAAGCAGGGGTTTACAGGGAATTTGTCACCCCCAGGATGTACAGGACCTATTATTATGGGCATACAGGTAGCAGAAATATTACACTAGTCCTACCTGTATGCCTCATATTAATGGTCTTGTTGTGGAGAAATGTTATATTCTTTTCTTATGCTAATGATTTCTTCCAGGTTCCGGGGCATGCAGTGCCTGGAAGAAATCCCTGCCTCCTGTCCTCATTACAATACTACCCCCATCCCATACACATCAGTTATGGACCCAGAAGCCTGCGCCCTGTACGCCCACAGAAATACATACCTCATCTTCCCTTCTATGGGCACGGCATTTAGGGATCTTCTGTGCAGGCGCCGTCAACTCCAGTGTGCGCCAATAAGGTTCTCCCCACTTCTTCCCTGTATAGTCATCGCTATATACACATGGTTCCTAGAGAAGGAAGTGGAGAGAGCACCTTATCTACGCACACGCTGGAGGTCACAGTGACTGGCTGGCGCCTGCGCAGAAGGTCCCTGAATGCAGTGCCCACAGAAGGGAGGATGAGGTATGTATTTCTGAGGGAGTGCATGGCACAGGATTCTGGGGCCAGAGCTGACGTGCATGGGAGGGCGGTAGTATTACAATGAGGAGAGGAGGCAGGGATTTCTTCCAGGCACCCACATCCCGAATCCTGGGAGAAATCATTAACCTAAAGACAGAATATAACATTTTCAAACAAAAAGACCATTAATATGAGGCACACAGGTAGGACTAGTATAACATTTCTACCACCTATATGCCCATATTAATAGGGCATATACATCCCGGGGGTGATTCTCTTTAAAGCACTGGAAACATACAGAATTTAATTTCCTGACATCTTGCACCCACCAGCTCAGATTTCTGTCTCATATAAAGTGTACTTCATAGTATTGAAATTTATTAAAGATAATAAAAAAAAAAAAAGTATATAGGTTTCATAAATCAATTTTTATGTTTTTAAGTTTTTTCAAGGCTTACAATATAGATGACGCATCCATACCTGATCAGCTGTCACTTAGTGGAGCTAGCTGTTCTCGAACTCTGCTTCACGTGACTAGGCGACAGATGCTACTGCGCATGCACCACCATTTTGCTGAAGATACTTTTTTTTTTTTCAAAGCCATTATTATATGCAGTATGCAAAATAGGAGGAAGGTCACTGAAGGATCAGTGGCCTGTCAGAGGCCAATATCGATGAATATGTAAGCAGAGCACCACAAACAGACCCCCCCCCCCCCCCACAGGTCGCCCGGAGCACACGAATCTCATTAACTAAAAATAAAGAACAACAATCACAAGACGAATTTCATCATCCCAGGTATCATTTTAATCAGTACAACGGCGCCAACCTGACACTGTCTGTAGTCTGTAGTTTACTGAGAAAATCTTGATGACAGATTCCCTTTATAAAACAATCCTGATTAAAATAGGTATATAATTCAAGAAAACATGCAGCATTATACACGGACAAGTCATATGTCAGCTGCAACTAATTCATTTTAAGTATTTATTATTTCAGTATACGAGAAAGATGACTTGGGATAGGCAATTCATTTTTGTACTTTCATTATTCTATAATCATCCATAAAACTATACACATTAAAGGGGTTTTCTGGTTTTAGAGTAATACAGCTTTTTACTCTATATATGAAGAGTTATACAATTTTCTATATACTGTAGGTGCTGTCTGCCTCTGCCACCAGTGATACAACTAATCAACAGGAGGACAAAGAGGGGGCGGTTGTGTAACTGGAGTTAAGGTACCGGTCAGAATATGGAAGCACATGAGGCATCGCTCCACCCACTAGTTTTGCATGCTACCACCTCCCTCACTGGTGATTGACAGCGTTGGCTTGCCTGAGCATTCGAGGCAGGTAGTACTTGCTCCAGGCAAGCTACCGCTGTCAATCACCAGTATGGGAGGTGGGAGCATGCACACCCAGTGGGTGAAGCGATGTGCTGAACCTCATGGCCACACCAAGGGTGCACTGAGCACGTTCAACTAATGTGTATAGTAGAGTCAGCCAGCAGCCATCTAACAGAGTACAGCGGGCTTAAGGGAGTGATTTTAATAGAGGCCATTTTTTATTTATTTTTAATGTTGTGGCCATTTATTCTTTTTTTCTGCCTTTCTCTAAGTGCTGCCATATTGGAGGTACATGCTCCTTCCAGTAGTGGTCTGTATAGCCAGTCCAGCAGGTAGCGTGTGTCCTACGGCAGCTCTAGTGAACAAACGTTGGGTATGGCCACACGTAGCGACCACCAGGTGAGAGGACATGACAAAATGTGCCAACACCTCATTGATTGCTAACACCAAGATGATTTTGCAGGCAAACAGCTCCTACACACAAAAAATCAATGTGAAAACTGCCCAGATTAGTGGCATTACTGGGCACCATGGCTGCGTTCACCCACATCACTGTACCAGCTCTTAAAACCAGGAGGGGCTGTAGAGCAGATCTATACTGAGTTATATGAATATATAGCCTAGAAATCCTGCTTTATCTAAGCCACCAGCAAAGTAAAATCTCCGAGCGGAGGTACAGCCGGGGGAAAGTCTTTGCGACAATCCCAACCAAGAGAAACATCAATGCCAAACCGCTCTCCTCTAGGAGGCTGCCCTTTACGTTTTTCCTTTTATTACTTACTTTTAACTTTCCACAAGGTTTTGCAGATCGTAAGGTCAAACATTGGAGCAACAGCACAGATGATAACTGCAGCGAGAGCAGCTTTGGGAATGTAGAAGAATAGAGGAGTGAGGTATCCAAGTGAAAATAACACTAGCAGCCCTGTAAAGGCAAGGGACAGGTCATAACACGCTGGGTGGAAGCTCTACAAGTTTATCTTTCTGCACGCATTTCTATAATATAAGGTGTATTCATTTATATTCAAATTTAATCGCCGATTACACTATTGACAGATGGTAAAAAATGCTTTTAAACCTTTTTACTGTGCTTTTTAGGCTCCTTCCGCAGCGACAAGAGCCCGACCATAGGGTCCTCATTGGACTCTGTCCCATGAATCAGTCAGATGACTTAAATCTTGGCAAATGCCAAACCTGGAATAAGTGACATGCACAGAGTGCAAACACATCCAAGAGTAACATGGCCAAACCTTTACACATTTGTGTGAATTCAACTTAAAAAGGAACCAGTCTGATCTGTGGACACAATGGTATAGAGGAGAAGCTGAGCAGAATTATATATAGGTTAGTTGCAAGAGATTCAGTATAAATTATAATTTATTCATTGACTTCCCTGCTGTCTGTATACATGAGTCCAGTGGGAGGTCCTAGTCAGTGACTGACAGTCATCTCTGCATGTAGTCAGACTGTCAATCACTGTGTAGGACCGCCCACCGGACTGCTATGTCTACAAACATCTGGGATTTCAATAACAAACAAGGTTTACTTTTGCCACAACACTGTACAGCAGGGGTGTCAAACTGCATTCCTTGAGGACTGCAAACAGGTCATGTTTTCAGGATTTCCTTGCACTGCACAGGTGATAATTTAATCACCAACTCATTATGTGTGTAGGTGATTAAATTATCACCTGTGCAGTACAAGGAAATCCTGAAAATATGACCTGTTTGCAGCCCTCGAGGAATGCAGTTTGACACCCCTGCTGTACAGTATATGAATATGATCAGCTCCCAACAGCCTGCAGATCAGATACTATTATTAAATATGACAGGTTTCCTTTAAGTCAGAGATTAATTAGAGATGCAAATACAGTCAAGGCAGAAAAAAAAAACAACAATCATGCACAGACGCCTTTTTGGAAACTCTTTTAGCGTTAAAAAGATCCTCTATGAACCCAGAAAGTGCTAGTTTATCATTATGGTTTGTCCTGATGAAGTAGGTTTTACTTCGAAACGCGTTGACAAATAAGACCGCATGTCAACTATTCCAGTCTCTTACTCCTTTCTGGACCATTGGCAGTGCAGATTATTACTCACTTATATCCAGCCTCTCAAAGTTCTACCTGATAGCATACGTAGCTAAAAAGTAAGGTTCATGAGACATGGGTTCTTGTGCTGCGTGCGCTCACCTGTGAGGATGCCGCCTGCGGGGGTACATGCTCCCGTCTGTGAATTAAGTGCTGTTCTAAATACAAGAACAAAATCAGGATGATGAATATCTGTTTAGGGTGATTTTTCACCAGTTTACGATTTTCTCACCTCCCAAAGCTTCCCGTTACAGGATAAGCGGAGAGGAAGGAGCCTAAAAAATTTGTCATTCCTATAAAAAGAAATAATACAAATTTATTGATATGAATTCCAATGAAAGTAGTTATAAACCAAACATTTAGTTAGATTCACGAGGAAACGTTTCTCCTTGAGGAGAGTGACATGTCAAGCCTGATATGCCAAGGTGAGGAGACATTTAAGCCACAATGCTCCCCGGGGAAAGCTGCACATTGTCTCATCAGAGAGGAAGAGGGCTAGAACTCTAGTGCTGTCTATAAGAAGTAGCAATCCTAAAAGTGGCACTAGAGTTCTAACCCTCTTCCTCTCTGTAGAGACAATGTTCATTTAGATTCACAAAATAAATATAGAAAAGTAGTCTGATCTACTGTCATAAACTTATGGAACTTTCTAAATATGCATGCATGTCTTTAACGCTAGTCATGGCTAGTCATTAGAATACGCTATCACTAGCTGAAATGGTGGGTATCTGTCACACTCAGTCATTAATGTGACAAAGAGGGCTGGCTGTAAGGCTCAATTCAATAGCAAAGCCAGTCCTCTTCTCTGCATCCACCAAGATGAAGAACCAGGCTGGCTTGGTTAATCAACTGAGCGCCAAGGCCAGCTCCTTCCCACATATTACCGGCACAAAGGGAAGGGTGATAAGCTCTCTGCCTGTGTTGGAATACATACGGAAGAGGAGTTTCTGGGGCCATGACAGGGGTCCAACACATCAGAATATCCGAATTATAGTACATTAGCAAATTCCATTAGATTACCTTTGCCAAACAACGCTCTTGAACCCTTCAACCTTTTATTTTATAACTGGAATGAGTCTAAGTGAGCACAATGAATTATGGAGGTTACCTATTGCAAGTAACTCCTGGTTGGTGTTGATTCTGTAGCTATTCTGAGATGCTGCACAAACAGAAAAAAAGATTACATGCAATAAAAAAATAAAATGTACATATGCATAAAGTGTAATACGGCTTTAGTTCTGATTTGGTTTTATTTATATCATTACAAAAAAAACTATAAATTAACAGCAATAAAAGTGCGATGCAGAAATAGAGGAGGAGGGAAGACGATCTTATCTAACAGAAGGGAAAAAAGGGGGACTTTTCACTGTATTTATTTTTATTTAAACTGAGTATCTCCTCAAATAGCCATCATTCCACTGATTCTGAAACAGCTTTAGGTTTTCCTTTGTGCCACTGCATCCCAAAGTTATGCCATCTGGTAACAAAGGTGCAGATTTCCCTTCTACCAATGACCTTCTCTGTGGGCAGCATTTTGGCTCAGTGGTTAGCACTGTGTGCAGCAATGGGGTCCGGGGCATAAAAATCCCACCAAGAACAACATATTCAGGCAGTTTGGAGTGTGGCAGGAAACACACACACAAACACATACAAAGACGTACAGGTAGAGAATTTAGATTGTGAGGCCCAATGGGGACAGTTTATGTTTGTACAACACTGCGGAATATGATGGCGCTATATAAACAAAGCGTACAAAAAAAAAAAAAATACCAGGGGCATAATTTTGGAATGAAGGAACATAGAAAAATAAGAAAACCTGTTCCAGAATCATTGGGGCAGCACCAATGGAAGGAAATGCTCAATTTAAATTATAAAAAAAAAAAATTAAAGTGAAAGGTCCTCTTTAAAAACTTTATTTGTTGCTGAAAGCTTTGCCTTTCTGAATGGTATAGTAGTTCTGCCTTCTAATCAACAATGCAAAGCAGCAACCAAAATCTAAAAAAATGTTCTGCCCGGCGCCGATCTCTGCCAGAACAGAATGGTCACAGACTGCTCCTGCTGGAAATTCAGCAGCTTTCGCTGACGTCACTTCGACAGAACAGCGACCTCATCTGCTCTACTCTATTCGTGCGGTGTGACTGCTGAGGTCATGCTGACTGACAGCCAACACTTTGCTGCCCAACTGCGGGAAGCCAGTTGTCAATCAACATGAAGCAGTGACGCCCCGCCAACAGAGTAGCCCGGAAGAGCAGCTGAATCGCCGGCATGAGCGGTCAGTGACCGCTCTGAGCCAGTGCCAGGTTGAACAGGAGGGTAGTTGCTTCTATTAATTACCTGCCTGTTAATTAATTTTTTCTTACTATGTGCCTAAAAACTATGTCCTGGACAACTCATTTAAGGAATTTTGAACGAATATTGGGGGATCTTTACCCATTAGCTGTAGCGAAATGCAGAGTGTGCCTCATTCAGGAGGATGGTTTCATGTATTTAGTGTTAAATATTTCAGATTTTCAGGCAGTTTCGTAAATTTAGTGTTAGATGGTGTTTACAAGATGCTATAGTACTGAACCAATTTCAATAAGATTTGTGATACAGTTTCCCTTTTACAGTTACGCGATTGTAAATTCTATACTTACCAAATGCTCGTGCGATGGCCACACTTTCCAATAGTCCCATCAGTGGAATAATAAAAAGTCCAGGTCCGATATCCTGTTAAGAGAAATTCTCCCTCATTATGTATACATGCAAGATACAACTTGAGAACAAACGACGTACTCCTTCATATTATTGAAACATTAGGGTTGGGGGTCACTTGGGAAATAGCGATCACAAAATAATAAGTTTTCATGTATCCTTTAATAAGATTTGTAGTAGAGGGGTTACAAGGACACTAAATTTCAGGAGGGCAAATTTCCAACGGATGAGAGAGGATTTTGGTGCAATTAACTGGGACGATATCCTGAGACACAAAAATACACAAAGAAAATGGGAGACGTTTATTAGCATCCTGGATAGGACCTGTGCACAGTATATACCGTATGGGAATAAACATACTAGAAATAGGAGGAAACCAATATGGCTAAATAGAGCTATAAGGGGCGCAATAAGTGACAAAAAAAAAGCATTTAGAGAATTAAAGGAAGTAGGTAGCGATGAGGCATTAAATAAATACAGAAAATTAAATAAATTCTGTAAAAAGCAAATCAAGGCAGCAAAGATTGAGACAGAGAGACTCATTGCCAGAGAGAGTAAAAATAATCCTAAAATATTCTTTAACTACATAAATAGTAAGAAACTAAAAAATGATAGTGTTGGCCCCCTTAAAAATAGTCTGGGTGAAATGGTGGATGAGGATGAGGAAAAAGCCAATATGCTAAATGACTTTTTTCCATCAGTATTTACACAAGAAAATCCCATGGCAGACAAAATAACTAGTGATAAAAATTCCCAATTAAATGTGACCGGCTTAACCCAGCAGGAAGTGCGGCAGCGTCTAAAAATCACTAAAATTGAGAAATCTCCGGGCCCGGATGGGATACACCCTCGAGTACTGCAGGAATTAAGTACAATCATTGATAGACCATTATTTTTAATCTTTAGAGACTCCATAATAACAGGGTCTGTACCACAGGACTGGCGTATAGCAAATGTGGTGCCAATATTCAAAAAGGGGACAAAAACTGAACTTGGAAATTATCGGCCTGTAAGCTTAACCTCTACTGTGGGTAAAATCCTGGAGGGAATTCTAAGAGATGCTATACTGGAGTATCTGAAGAGGAATAACCTCATGACCCAGTATCAGCACGGGTTTACTAGGGACCGTTCATGTCAGACTAATTTGATCAGTTTCTATGAAGAGGTAAGTTCCGGATTGGACCAAGGGAACCCAGTGGATGTAGTGTATATGGACTTTTCAAAAGCTTTTGATACGGTGCCACACAAAAGGTTGATACATAAAATGAGAATAATGGGGATAGGGGAAAATATGTGCAAGTGGGTTGAGAGCTGGCTCAGGGATAGGAAACAAAGGGTGGTTATTAATGGAGCACACTCGGACTGGGTAGCGGTTAGCAGTGGGGTACCACAGGGGTCAGTACTGGGCCCTCTTCTTTTTAACATATTTATTAATGACCTTGTAGGGGGCATTCAGAGTAGAATTTCAATATTTGCAGATGACACTAAACTCGGCAGGGTAATTAATACAGAGGAGGACAATTTTATATTACAGGATGATTTATGTAAACTAGAAGCTTGGGCTGATAAATGGAAATGAGCTTTAATGGGGATAAATGTAAGGTCATGCACTTGGGTAGAAGTAATAAGATGTATAATTATGTGCTTAATTCTAAAACTCTGGGCAAAACCGTCAATGAAAAAGACCTGGGTGTATGGGTGGATGACAAACTCATATTCAGTGGCCAGTGTCAGGCAGCTGCTACAAAGGCAAATAAAATAATGGGATGCATTAAAAGAGGCATAGATGCTCATGAGGAGTACATCATTTTACCTCTATACAAGTCACTAGTTCGACCACACTTAGAATACTGTGCACAGTTCTGGTCTCCGGTGTATAAGAAAGACATAGCTAAACTAGAGCGGGTGCAGAGAAGAGCGACCAAGGTTATTAGAGGACTGGTGGGTCTGCAATACCAAGATAGGTTATTACACTTGGGGCTATTTAGTTTGGAAAAACGAAGACTAAGGGGTGATCTTATTTTAATGTATAAATATATGAGGGGACAGTACAACGACCTTTTTGATGATCTTTTTAATCATAGACCTGAAACAGGGACAAGGGGGCATCCTCTGCGTTTGGAGGAAAAAAGGTTTAAGCATAATAACAGACGCGGATTCTTTACTGTAAGAGCAGTGAGACTATGGAACTCTATGCCGTATGATGTTGTAATGAGTGATTCATTACTTAAATTTAAGAGGGGACTGGATACCTTTCTGGAAAAGTATAATGTTACAGGGTATATACACTAGATCCCTTGATAGGGCGTTGATCCAGGGAACTAGTCTGATTGCCGTATGTGGAGTCGGGAAGGAATTTTTTTCCCCAATGTGGAGCTTACTCTTTGCCACATGGGTTTTTTTTGCCTTCCTCTGGATCAACATGTTAGGGCATGTTAGGTTAGGCTATGGGTTGAACTAGATGGACTTATAGTCTTCCTTCAACCTTAATAACTATGTAACTATGTAACTATTATTGCATTTTCGACAAATTAGCCCCGATTCAACAGGGCTAAGGTTTGGTGCACCACTCTTGATTAAAGAAGCACTCCTCCTTCCATCAATATCCTCTTAATATATTGCAGTCATCATATTATATAGCACTGTGTACTTATAATTGCTCATTTTGACATCGCATGATTAAAAACTGACTAACAATGCTTCTAAGCTCTATGTAGGAGCAGGAGTTCAATTATCCCTGTATGAGTCATGAGTCACTGCAAAAGTCTCTGGCAGCTGGGTCAGGAGTTGAAGAGGGGGATGATAAATTCAAAGAAAATAAGTCATAGTCTGGAGTACATTTCTCTATGTCACTTTTGTGGCATAAGTTAAGACAAATTTGTTGGCTTTGCTTGGCCACGTCATCTCCCAGATAAGTTCTGCCCAAAACGTTAACGGCACTAGCTGGGACTGGTATACAAACATCACAGAACTTTTGTGCAATTATGACTTTTTTCAAAAATTTGAAATATTTCAAACAGTTTTTTCACCAGAATTCTGGCTAAAACATTTTGATGAATCAGCCCCAAGGACATTTCTACACGTAGAAATCAAGTCTCACGGACCTGAACCATTTCACTGAAGGAGATGGTCTGGTTGTCAGTCTTCTCAGAGAAAGGAGGCAGCTGGAAATGGGGGAGACCTTCTGCAGTCTTTCCAGTTAGGATGAAAGGATGTAAACCCATAACATGGAACGAGTAGGCCACAAGACCTGCAGCCACGACCACAATTGCATTTCGAGCTGTAACATATGAAGACTTATTAGTGTTGGATAGAGTGATGGTCAGACATCTGGTCAGCGTTCTCCACGGATATACCTGTTGTAGTCACCCAGACAATGATGTAGCAGATACGATAACATCTTGGCATTCCTCTATACACCCTTGGAAAATGTTCTTTCATGAATTTCAATGCCAGGAGAAAAGCAATGCAAAGAAAACCAAGAACAGCATCACCAAGTCTAAGAAGTAGAAACGCAATATTTGTACAACTACATAGGAAAACACAAAACATTACAGAAGCTAGGAAATAAAATGATGGTGCTAACCTGATGGTGGGAAGCTTGTGAAAGGTTTCATATACTTGGAAGATGAACTGACGAGGGATATCTTTCAAACCTAGAAGATTCTGAAAGAAGTAACAAAAAGGCTAATCTCTTTATTATAGAAACTTGATTCCAGCTCACCCAGTTGCTCTATGCTCATCCACCTGGAGCTCAGACACCGGCCTCGCCCTGGCCTCACATCAAGGATAATAGTAATGAGTAAGACTGCCTAGTGCAGTCGAAACGCGTCGACTGGGTCATGTCGACCATGTCAATTTTTCTTTTGTATGCACCATATTTTCTTTTGAAAAAGAAAAGGAAAATCCAGTCCTGTTGAGTCGGACTCCAATTTTTTCTATTATCCCTAATCTCTTTATACAGCTATACCAACCAGGTAGAACCATGGTCATCACTTGAACATGGACTTAAATTGGTCCTTAAACTTCATACATCGCCTGGTCAGCTTGAATCGGCACCAAAAAGAACACATTAAAAAATTGTAATTATCACTCTGATTTCTATGTCTAGCTGATAAAATATCTAGAAAAAATTCTAAGGAGCTCAATAAAGTGAAAAAAAAAATGCCCAGAAGTGCTGGTATATTGCTTAAATAGGCCATCATTTCCTAATAAGAGGAAACAATGACTGCCAGGATCTCCATCAATCCTCAGAACTAGTTAACTGGTCATTTTTTAAATGGGGTAACAGAGAACAATATATGATTTTATCGCTGCATGATTGATGGGGACCAGCAGAGCAGTTACGTTGGAGCAGCAGGGGATTTTATCAGTAAGCTTATTTTATCGTTTTAATACATTTTAAGCTAATTTGTAAAAATCCATTTAAGCTTAGTTCTTTGCATTTCTCATTCACAAACTGATGTGATGTGCAAATGCAACACAGTCTGATTTGGTGCAGTCCTTTACACAGCGACACAGGGCAGAGAAAAAGCTAAAGGGACCATCTTAATTGAGACAGGTGGTGGGGAGTACTAGTGGTCGGACACGAATATGGAATATAAAAACATGCCATAGCATTTTAAAATGAAAAATACCCCATTAAAGGCTGTCCGCAGTTGTGCACAGCCGATATTGAGATCTATACATCTGCACAGAGACAGCGTATAAATAAATCCTGTAGATATTTGTATAGAGCAGATGACTACACAGAGGGAATGTTTGTAGTCTGTTACCGTGGAGACACACAGGTCTGCATAAAGCTGTATAAACAAAATAGTAGGATAAGGAACCAAGACGTTTTGACATGCAGATAAGGGCTTGTCCAGTGGATAAAAATATTTTTTCAAAGAGAGTTTGGACTGGTTAAAAAAAAAAAAAAAAAAATGAAGGGACCTTTACTGATCTCCCGCTTGCCTGTTGTATGCACGATCTCTGCTGATCTCAGCTTCCTGTTCCTGGAAATCACAGGAAATGCTACTTAGCCAATCACTAGCTGAGGTGGCCATGCCATGTACACCGCTTGGCCCTTTCCTTCCATTTCTAGTGTCTCAATATAGGATCAAGAATTAAAACACCAGGGCAGACTGGAAAAGCAAAAGACATGTCACCAGGTGAAAAGTGGACAGCTTTTCTCTTTATTTTATTGCCAGCGCTCCCTAGAGTATTTTGTGTTTTTCTTTTTAAAAAGAGTTATGGTGCTTTTTATTCAGTGCTAATGCTTATGGTCTTTAGGATTGACCAATGCCCCCTTGTAAAGACCAAAAAAAAGTAGCACGAAGTAAAAAGTCAATATTTATGGAACTGAATGGCAGATTTAAAAAGAGAAAAAAAAAGATATATGGAATACTTAAGGGAGCAGTGGAAATAAAATAAGAGCAAAAACTGGCTGTTTTTAATCTGGTGAAAGGTCCTTTTTTAACCCCTTTCCAACGTTGGGCGTAACAATACACCCACATCAGACTCCTTCCCTTTGACGTGGGCTCCGGAACTGAGCCCACATCTTTCCCGACATATGACAGCTGTTTTGAACAGATGAAATGTTCCTCTAACAGCCGCAGGTGGAATCACGATCCACTCACAGCTGTTAACCCATTAAATGCCGCTGTCAATCTTGACGGCGGCATTCAAGTTGCGCGTCCGGGAAGCACCCCTGGAAATCCCGCCCATCGGTGACCATGTCAAGTGATTGCAGGACACCGATGGGTTGGCATGACAACCAGGTCTCCAGCAGACCTCTTTGCTTGTCACTGCTGAATTGCTATGAGCGCCGGCCGGTGGTCGGCACTCTTCACAAGTGAGCATTTCAGCTACATACAGGTGTTCTCATCATCGCTTGTATGTAGCAGAGCCGATCGGAACACTGCAGCTTCTAGTCTCCCATGTAGACTATTGAAGCATGCAAAAAGTAGAAAAAAAAAGTATTATATATATATATATATATATATATATATATATATATATATATATATACATACATATACATGTATACATACATACACACACACACACACACATATATATACACTGCTAAAAAAATAAGGGGAACACTAAAATCCAACATTCTAGATGTCACAGAATGAAATATTCCAGTTTTAAATCTTTACTACCGTATGTGTTTAGAACAATAAAACCTAAAAATGATCAACGTAAATCACAACTTATCCCACGGAGGTCTGGAGTTGGAATGATGCTCAAAATCAAAGTGGAAAACGAAGTTACAGGCTGATCCAACTTCAGTGAAAATGCCTCAAGACAAGGAAACGATGCTCAGTAATGCGTGGCCTCCACGTGCCTGTATGACCTCCCTACAACGCCTGGGCATGCTCCTGATGAGGCAGCAGATGGTCTCCTGAGGGATCTCCTCCCAGACCTGGACTAAAGCATCCGCCAACTCCTGAACAGTCTGTGGTGCAACGTGACGTTGGTGGATGGTGCGAGACATAATGTCCCAGATGTGTTCAATCGGATTCAGGTCTGGGGAACGGGCAGGCCAGTCCATAGCTTCAATTCCTTCATCTTGCAGGAGCTGCTGACACACTCCATCGACATGAGGTCTGGCATTGTACTGTATTAGGAGGAACCCAGGGCCAACCGCACCAGCATATGGTCTCACAAGGGGTCCGAGGATCTTATCTCGGTACCTAATGGCAGTCAGGCTACCTATGGTGGCCCTCCAAAGAAATGCCACCTCACAATATTACTGACCCACTGCCAATCCAGTCATGCTGGAGGATGTTGCAGGCAGCAGATCACTCTCCACCGCGTCTCCAAGACTCTGTCACATGTGCTCAGTGTGCACGTGCTTTCATCTGTGAAGAGCACAGGGCGCCAGTGGCGAATTTGCCAATCCTGGTGTTCTGTGGCAAATGCCAAGCATCCTGCATGGTGTTGGGCTGTGAGCACAACCCCCATCTGTGGACTTCGGGCACTCAGACCATCCTCATGGAGTCGGTTTCTAACCGTTTGTGCAGACACATGCACATTTGTGGCCTGCTGGAGGTCATTTTGCAGGGCTCTGGCAGTGCTCCTCCTGTTCCTCCTTGCACAAAGGCTAAGGTAGAGGTCCTGCTGCTGGGTTGTTGCCCTCCTACAGCCCCATCCACGTCTCCTGGTCTACTGGCCTGTCTCCTGGTAGCACCTCCAGCCTCGGGACACTACGCTGACAGACACAGCAAACCTTCTTGCCAGAGCTCGCATTGATGTGCCATCCTGGAAGAGCTGCAATACCTGAGCCACTTGTGTGGGTTGTAGAGTCCGTCTCATGCTACCACGAGTGTGAAAGCACAACCAACATTCAAAAGTGACCAAAACATCTGAGATTGGTACGGAGATGTGCACACACACACATTCAAATCACCTCCCTTCGCCCCATTCAAAATACAGTAAAACAAAAACATACACATATATGAGGAATCGCCGCGTTCAGAATCGCCCGATCAATATAAAAAAGAAATAATCTGATAGCTAAATGGCAGAACGATAAAAAAAAAAAAATAGTAAAAACGCCAAATTACGTTTTTTTGGTCACTGCAATATTGCACTAAAAGGCGATTAAAAGGGCATTAATAAAAACGTCAGCTTGGTGCACAAGAAATAAGCCCTCACCCAGCCCCAAATCATGAAAAATGGAGACGCTACAGGTCTCGAAAAATAGCCCCATTTTTTTTTTTTTTTTAAAAGTTTGGATTTTTTTTTCACACCACTTAAATAAAAAAAGAACCTTGACATGTTTGGTGTCTACAAACTCATAATCACTTGGAGAATCATAATGGCATGTCAGTTTTAGCATTTAGTGAACATGGTAAAAAAAAAAAAAATATGGAATTGCACTTGGTTTGCAATTTCACCACACTTGGAATTTTTTTTCCCCGTTTTCCAGTACACGATGTGTTAAAACCAATGGTGTTGTTCAAAAGTACAACTTGTCCCGCAAAAACAAGCCCTCACATGGCCATACTGATGGAAAAATAAAAAAGTTATGGCTCTGGGAAGAAGGGGAACAAAATACAAAAACGGAAAATGGCCTGGGGGTTAAGGGGTTTTGTGAGGGCGAGTATTGTTTTTTCCTTCTTCCGGGTGGCGTAATGACACACAGAAAATGCCAGAAATGCCAACAATGAGCTGGGTAGATTGTTACATGAATAAGATGCTGCCTCTGTCTGTACATAGTGATTCAAGTATATTGTGCCAAGTACTGCTCATATAAGAGGGTAGGGGCCACTCTTGCACTGCGGCCCACCAGAGGATTTTTCTGTTCTCCTGTGGGCCAGTCCAAGCCAGTTACTAGTGGAGACAGGCCAAGCTGCATACAGTAATTGTCTGAAAACATGACGTAAAAGCAAGCGAAGATGGAGAAAGCAAAGCAATAGCAGCGGATAGGGATCAGTGAAAATGAGTAATACTATTTTTAGTTTAAAAAAATAAATAAAATGAACTAGTCTGTGCCCTGTGAAAAATATTTTTCCACTTCATAATCCCTTTAAGTCTTGGATCAGAAATATTTTATGTAGTAATGACACAGTATCATTTCCTATCTACCCTGGGTGTGCTGCAACTTCCCATTCTGTCTTGTACGAAAAGGATGAAGAAGAGCATAAAGGCACAAAAAAACAGAATACTGGGATACAGTAAAATTAGTGTAACGCTATCAAAGGGAGGTCTAAAAAAATAAATATATCAGCACACTCAGCATTTGCGTTTCTAACTTACCTTAACTTGGCTAAAGCCGATAGTGACCGCCGCAGCTGAGGTAAAGGCTTTGATGACAGGGTATGAAATAAATTCCAAAAGGAAACCTAAATGAAAAAACGGTGCGGTTACATATGTGTGTCTGCTTAGAGGAAAACTGAATAAATACTATATTAGTCAATGACAAATCTTTACCAAACTTCAACAGTCCCATTGCCAATTGTATACAACCAGACAGGAAAGTCAAAAGAATGGCCAGCGACACGTCTCCAGAGGTGTAGACAGACACGAGGAGGGACATAATGGCAGTGGGGCCTAGTGTTACATCTTTGGATGTCCCAAACAGGCAATAAATAAAGCAGCCGACATATGAAGAATACAATCCAAACTGCCAAGAGGAAGAAAAGACGAGGTTAATTCATTGTAAAATCCCCTAAAATCATTCTAATTGCACCGTTTACTGTTATGTTAATAATAAAAGGCATCATACACCAAAAATCATTCTCTATTGTCTCAAAGTTGGAAAATTACTTCTGATTAAAGTCTACTATAACTTTGTGACTGCAGACTTCTGAGTCTTAAGAGTGTGCACGTTGTCAGGATTCACCAGCATTGCCTGTAAGAGCGGGCACGTCACCACAAGTATGTGATTTACATAGGTGTCACAGGTGTGTCAGGTGTGACAGGTAGTCATCCTGGATCCAGCTGTAAAAGGACTTTACGATTAGCTCGACAAGCACCTTCTTGATTTTTGCATATTTGTTATAGAGTGATATCCTTCTCCCTCTAGGACCCAATAATTACCTCCACCTTCTGCTGCTAATTAACACATCCTTGCTGAAGTTTTAAATACCTGCAGTCGCTTCAGCTGGAATTAGCTCAAATTCCCTCTGTTTGGTTGAGGTACTAGCAGTCAGCTAGAGTCTTCTTGGAGGATTGCTGGTGTGATAATTCGGTAGTCTTCTTAAGCTAAGTGTATCCCCTCATTCGTCCACCTTCTCTGTATTTAGTGGTAATGAGGGCTGACTAGCACTCACCCAGTCCCCTCACTATCCAAGCAGGATCAGGCAGGGAATACGTTCCTGCTCAGCGATAGGTGCGGAACCTGTTTAGGGCAGACAGGGTATTGTTAGATCTGCCTGGGGAGTCTACACTCCCCCCTTCCTTAGTGTTTGAGCTTCACATCCCCTCCAAATTGTTGCGCACCTGGGTTCTCCCTTACCCAGTGTGACAATAGGTGTGCTCGGCTTCTCTCAATTCTCTAGTAGTGAAAGAGGCTGAGCACATCTAGTTGGAATGTAACTTGAAGTATGAAAATCATATACTTGTCGTTACGTAACCACCCACTCTTACCGGAGCTACCAATGAATTCTGACAGTGTCTGCTCCGTATAGAGTGACTGCAGATTTATCAGAAGGCAGGACAACCTCTTTAAGCTCATTTTCCTGCCACATCTCAACTTCTTCAGAAGATACAGATTAGATATTAGAATAAAAAAAGTTTTGACAGTGAGGATTATCAATGAGTGGAACAGGCTGCCACGAGAGGTGGCGAGTTCTCCTTCGACGGAAGTCTTCAAAAAGTGGCTGGACAGACATCTGTCTGAGATGGTTTAGTGAGTCCTGCTTTGAGCAGGGGGTTGGAGACGATGACCTTGGAGGTCCCTTCCAACTGTAACATTCTATAATATATATCACCTACCTCTACAGGTAACCCAGCCACCTCTGCATAAGCAAGAGCCTGAGGAATCACTGTCAGTCCGACTGTAAATCCAGCAATCATGTCAAGCTGCATCCATTGTAGAGAATACTGTGGTAACCAGCACAGAAATGGGAATGTCTGCTTTAATGCTACCCAGGAGCAGCACCTGGATAATATCCTCCGGTCCTGCCGGTTACCCGGCCACTCCATAACTGCAGATGCCAGTCACATCATGTTCCTAGTGAGAAGGAAAGAGAATAAAATAGACATGCATGTGGTAAGTACTGGGCTGATATCTACTGCAGATTGATTCCATTATTTCGCTGTAATTTTAAAGCCTGATGAGCACACCATGGAGATGGGATGCATTACAACTAAAAAGAGCATTTCATTTGAGCAATTATATACAGTGCCTTGCTTGAAATTTTTCATTCTTTCACTTTACATTCAGACTTACGGTAAATGTATTTTATTGGGATTGTAGGTGTTATACCAAAACTAAGCAGCAAATATTTGTGAAGTGTACAGGAAATTATACATTATACATTATAAACATTTAAAAAAAAAATATAAAATCTGAAAATTGTTTTTTTTTTTTTTCTCTTTTCTCCTCTTTATAGCGTGTTAAGTTGTAGAATTCTGTCAGGCCTTTTAAATGGGCAGCCAGGTTTCAAATATTTCACTAGACCATATTAAGGCGTTAATTAACTATGTTTAATATAATGGTATAATGGTTATTTTCAGGTCTTGCACTACGCCCTCTATCCCTAATTCCCCCGGCACTATGAAAAGCCCACTCCTAGCCTGTGAAATTGAATTTCCAGTTTAACTTAACCCACTATCTCGTTCTCACTCCCGTTCTTCACGACATTTAAATATGTTTCATTGTGCCCCCTAGCGGACCCTCATGACCCCACAGTGTCCTTGTACACTGATGCTTCGCACTATGTGCTTAGCCAACAACAATCCCACCCCCCCCTTCCCAACGAGTTCTTCCTACCCTTTCCTAATCATAGTTATTGTTCAACCTGCCCTCCCTTCCATCCCTACTACTCGCCCGAGTACACTCTACCAATTTGGTCCACCTAACAATAATTTCTCTAACTCCGCCAACGACCCAAAACTTACTGCCAACATAAGCAAATTCAACAACCATCTATCATGCCATTAACGATCCTATCACACAATGTGAGGGGCCTAAATTCCCCTCACAAACGCACTAAGGCCTTTCGTTATTATAGATCCCAACAGGCAGATGTGGTTTGCCTCCAAGAGACGCACTTCTCAACCAGCTCCTACCCCAAATTTATGTCCACTTCGTATCCACTTTTCTACATGGCGAACGCCCCAAATAAAACCAAAGGAGTCGCGGTCTGTTTTAAAAAATCTGTCCCCTTCGTTTTTAAGTCGTCAGTGGCTGATAAGGAAGGACGCTTTCTACACCCTGGTCGGATCACTCCCCAAATCTCCTCACATGCTCGACGCTCCACCCACGGCCCCGTTCATTCAACTGGACTCTGAATGACTCACTGCTCTCTTATCCCGATATTTCGCAAAGGCTGAAAAATCACATTGATGATTATTTCTCCTTGAATCAACATTCAGCTACATCGCCAATCTCCCTTTGGAAAGCACATAAAGCAGTGCTTAGAGGTCTCTGCATTCAAGAGGCCTCCCGCAAGAAAAAAGACAGGAACGCGAGGATAGCTGAACTGGAGGGCAGGGTGTCAGCCTTAGAGTCTCAGATGAAAAGCACTCCTTCACCAACTACGTATCGCGACCTTCTCCATGCTCGCACTGAATTAGATCTTAGTCTCACTGAGATCGCAGACCGGGCCATACGATGGTCACAGCAACGCTTCTACGCTCTCAATAATAAAAATAACTCTAATTTAGCTCGACGCTTAAAATGCCTACCCTTACCCAGGCCCCCTATTCGAATACGCACACCTGCTGGTATCACATCTAATCCACAACAAATTTCCCACTTTTTCCAACAAAAACTTAGGCAGCTGTACAAGGCCCCAATTACCTCGAATTCAGAAACGATAGAGACATTTTTAGACTCTATTCCCCTTCCAGCTCTTAGCTCCGATTTGATTGAACTCCTCAACCAAGCCGTAACGCCAAGTGAAATCGAACTAGCCATTCAACACTTGAAAACCAATAAAAAACCAGGCCCCGATGGTTTTACGGCCCTCTACTACAAGAAATATGCTCCAATTCTGATCCCCCACCTCACTAATTACTTTAACTCTTTGAGAGAAGGCAATAAGCCAGGTGCAGCCTCTCTAATTGCTGCAATATCTATGATACCTAAACCCAACACAGACCACCTACTCTGGTCTAATTATAGACCAATATCCCTTATCAACATAGATCTCAAAATTTTAGCCAAAATATTATCCCAAAGACTGAACTCTGGCCTGGGTACCCTAATCCACAAAGATCAAGTGGGTTTTGTCCCTCGGAGACAAGCTTCAGACAATATACGGAGGGTCTCCCATCTGTTGCACCTCTGCAAACACCGTGACATACCAAGTATGCTACTGTCATTAGACTTCAAGAAAGCCTTTGACTCTATCTCATGGCCATATTTGTTTGCGGTGCTGCGGAGATGGAAGTTTCCCGACCACTTTCTCTCTTGGATTTACGCTCTCTATAGCTCCCCTTCGGCCTACGTACGTTATAATGGCTTTTCCTCCACGTATTTCCCTATTAGTAGGGGAACCAGGCAGGGATGTCCCCTTTCACCCCTGTTGTTTCTTTTGGCGCTTGAACCTTTAGCTATTCATATGCGCCTTAATTCTGAAGTTCAGGGAGTGGAAGTGGCGTCAGTTTCTCATAAACTTCTTTTATTTGCTGATGACATGCTTTTGCTTTTGTCGTCCCCTAAGACATCCTTGCCGGCCCTCTTACATACCCTAGAAAGCTTCGAAACTATATCCGGCCTCCACTTAAACACCAGCAAATCCTACGCTATGAACATATCCCTTTCGCGACCTACTGTATCACTACTTCAGCACAACTTTCCGTTCCAATGGGCCACTGACCATTTGGACTATTTGGGGATTAAACTAACAGCTAACCTAGACTCCCTTTATGCGGCTAATTATCCTCCTATGCTCCGGAAACTTCGCCTTCTGCTCCAATCATGGGAGAAACTACATCTCTCTTGCTTGGGCCGAGTACGTGCGCTAAAAATGACAATCCTCCCTAAATTGCTCTATCTATTTCGCGTTCTGCCTATACCTATCCCCTCACACTTCCTTAAAACGGCCCAAAGATCTATAGACACCTTCGTATGGAGAGGAGGCATCCCGAGAGTTAACAAGGCTACTTTATACCGCCATCGCCTAAAGGGGGGTTTGGGAGTCCCCAACCTCTTGAAATATTACCGCGCAGCTCAATTAGGCCAACTGACTTTATACCATGCTTATAACGAACCCCCATTATGGCTATCCCTGGAAGCATTCGAAATGCAACCCAGTACTCTAGACACAGTACTATGGATCCTCCCAACTCAACGCAAACATATCTCGAACCCCATTATAAAGCATTCTCTTACAATCTGGGACACTTTAAAATATTCCTCACAACTGATCTCACCCTTTTTACCCCTCGCTCCCATTTGGGGTAATACCCTATTTCCCCCAGGCGTGGGATCTATCAAAAGTTTTTATAGATGGGTCGAAGCCGGCATAACCAGGGTTCACCAGCTGTTCAATATTGATGGGATAATCCCATTCGCGGCTCTACAGGAAAAGTACCACTTCCCCTCCGGAGAAATCTTTCGATACTTACAATTAAAAAACTTTGCCAACTCCTTATTAAAAAATTCTACCCCTCCTTACTCCATGACCCCTTTTGAACAAAAGTGTCGTCAAAACCCACATGCCTCGGGGATTATTTCTCTCCTCTACTCATACATTAATGCCCCTTCCCATAGGCATTGTTTGAAATATACCGTTCGTTGGGAGTCGGACATCGGATCTACCCTGACAGACTCGGAATGGTCCCAAATTTGGTCCTCATCTACTGGAGGAATGTTAAACACACTCATGTTAGAAACCAACTACAAAGTGTTAACCCGATGGTATCTGACCCCCGCTAGAGTAGCTAAAGCTGTGGCTAACCACTCCCCAAATTGCTTCAGAGGTTGCAATTCAACAGGAGACATGTTCCATATATGGTGGCTTTGCCCGATTGTCAGAAGGTTCTGGATTAGGATATACCATTTGGTTTTTTCCATAGCGAACATTAACCTTAAAAAAAACCCATGGGAGGCACTACTTAACAAGCGCATCCCCAACATCCCTAATCATACCCGATCCCTTATCTCATTTATATTTTTAGCAGCGAAACAAATCATTGCTTTGGCATGGAAAAAACCAAACTTAGACTTTTCCGCGGTCAAAACACGCCTCACCTGGTACATGATCAACGAGAAATTGTCGGCTATACTAATGGACAAAGTTGGAAAATTCGAGAAAATATGGCTCCCCTGGGCGGAATACACCAACCATACCCCTTTTGCCACACCGGTACTATACCCAACTAACTACATTCAGTCGGATTCAGAATAACCTACCAAGCCCTTTAGACGTTATACACCTCTTTACTCGGGCTCCCCTCCCCCACTCCCCCTTTCCCTTACTTTGGTTAGGTTGTATGATTGCATGTCAGTTAACCACATGCACTATTGTTCAGATTGTATGTAAAGACTTATCCTGATTTTTTTTTTTTTTTTTATTATCTTGATTATCGCGTAAATGTAAACCGAAAACTTTCAATAAAAATTTATTGTTTAAAAAAAAAAAAAAAATCTGAAAATTGTGACGTGCATTTGTATTCAGCCCCCTTGAGTCAATTTGTAGGACCGCTTTCGCTGCAAATACGGTTTTAAATCTTTTGGATTATGTCTCTACCAGCTTTGCAGATCTAGAGACTGAAAATTCTCCCCATTCTTCTTTCCAAACTATCTCTGGCTCAGTGAGATTGGATGCAGAGAGTCTGTGAGCAGCAATTTTAAAGTCATGCTACAGATTCTGATGTGTGATTTAGGTTTGGACGGTAAGGGTATGTGTCCACGTGCAGGAAACGCTGCGTGTTTGACGCTGCATAGAGCCGCAGTGTCAAACACGTCCAGATGTTACAGCATAGTGGAGGGGATTTAATGAAATCCCGTCTCCACTATGCGTGGTAACACGCACGCGGCGGCCCTGTGACTCCGGACATGCTGCGCATCTTTTCAGATCGCAGCATGTCCGTATATCTTGCGGCGACGCTGCGTCGCCGCAAGTTATAGCACAGGGCCCTATGGTGGGGAGCGATGATCCCGGATGTGTGCTGTGAACACATCCGGCATCATCGCGTCCCAGAAAGGGACGCAGAGCGGGTTTGTCGCTCCGACGATACCGCCGGCCATCCTGAAAGTGGACACATACCCTAACTGTGCCATGCAAACACATGAATATGCTTTGATCTAAACCATTTCATTGTAACTCTGGCAGTAAGTTTAGGGTCGTTGTCCTGCTGGAAGGTGAACCTACCCCCTATTATATATATATATAATTTTTTAATTTATATTCTGTAATATACATTTTTACTGGATGCTTCTACTGTATATGAAATAGTGCAGGATGCTCTCTTGCGAACAGGGGAAAACTGGTATACTCGACATATTAAGCCAGAAAAATCTTTTAACCTTTCAATAGTAACAAATAAAAAGACAACAAGAAATCAATAAAAAAAACAAAAAAAAAAAAACATCCAACACAAGAGACGTAAGGATGGGCGGTTTCATAGCATTGCAGAACAATTAGGGCTAGACTATAGTTTTTATCAGTCACCGTCAATTCACGAAGATCTGACAGTAGTAGAGAGATAATATCTGTGGTTTTCTTATTGTAGCACGCAGCGGTAATATTAGCCTTATAGATAGGACAGTATTGGAGATGGAGCAACAGCCATCGCTGATAACATCTGACCACCGGATTGTGTAGGATACAAGCGAGCAGCGCACAAACCCACACACAACGCAAACAGATCTGAGAAAATAAAACGTATGAGCTTGCCACCAATATGAGAAATGCCGAAAATGAAGTGTATGTGTGATTATGGAATCTTCAGGCCAGTGTCCTCGAGTAGCAGCAGGAGTATAGGAACAATTGTTATCCAGTACTGCAAAAAGACGATGTTTATTATCTCCATAAAAAAAAAGATTAAAAAAAAAAATTATAGTCTTACGCGTTTCGGACTGCTAAGAGTCCTTAGTCATAGTAGTGCTAAATTTAGATTTCTTTTTTTAATAAACATTGGGGTTTTTTTTATATTTTTTGCTGTGCTGGATTACAATTCTTACGGATTTTAGAAAACCTCATTTTCTAAGTAATGAGCTGAATGGAGGATTTTTAGTAAAGGGTGTTTTCTTTTTGGTGGGATATTTTAGAGTAATACACGTACTCGTTGTTCTAACTTTGGCAAACAATTCATTATACATTGTATACTTTGTATAAAATCAGATTTTATGCCACTGTAACCCCGGAGAACAGCTGGAAAAATCACAGATAATATATATTTATGGACACATTGGAAAGCCATAATATATCACTATGATTATAAGTCATACATGTCTACAGACCATAATTCTGATATAAGTACACGAGCTGCATTCACTGGAAACTGATAATTACTGTCAAAATAATCTGTAAAGTTTCTTCAGCTTCTAAAAAATCATGGACACTTTACATTTATTTTATAAAAAAGGCAAAAAAATTGCCACATTTTTACAGACTGTCCTGAAATATCTCAACCCTGGGCCCAGGGGAGTGAGGATCTGCAGTGTCCATGGTGTTTTACAATATTTCGGGTCATTTTACAGGGAATAGAAAACCCCTTTTCTGGAAAGCGGAGTCACTAGCAGCAGTCAGAGGGGAGGAGGTTATTAACACTCAGACATTCATTCATTGCAAGACACAAGGAAGCAGAGACGTCACCTGTTTACATCCTGGAGACAGGGCGAAGACACACCAAGGAGAGGAGCGTCACATCAGCTGACACCAGTGGCCACCGCAACCATCCAGCCGTGTATACCAACTGGTCTTACAGCAGAAGTAACCGCTGCAGCCAATCACTGGTCTTGTACTTGTGATTGGCTGTACTGGTCACATGTGGTACACAGCATATCGTCACTGTATGCGAGGCTTCATTAAATATCCTTCCACCTATTGACTACTTTCCCATAACTTGGAAAGTCCTGCAATTCAAAATCCCTCAAGTTTGAGACATCATCTATAAATACACAGCTAGGTAATGGAGAGATTACTGACTCAGCTCTGCTATTCACACACACAGGACTAATGCCATGGAATTACTGACTCAGCTCTGCTACATACACACACAGGACTAATGCCATGGAATTACTGCCTCTGCTCTGCTACATACACACACAGGACTAATGCCATGGAATTACTGACTCAGCTCTGCTACATACACACACAGGACTAATGCCATGGAATTACTGACTCAGCTCTGCTATATACACACACAGGACTAATGCCATGGAATTACTGCCTCAGCTCTGCTACATACACACAGGACTAATGCCATGGAATTACTGACTCAGCTCTGCTACATACACACACAGGACTAATGCCATGGAATTACTGACTCAGCTCTGCTATATACACACACAGGACTAATGCCATGGAATTACTGACTCAGCTCTGCTATACACACACAGGACTAATGCCATGGAATTACTGACTCAGCTCTGCTATACACACACAGGACTAATGCCATGGAATTACTGCCTCAGCTCTGCTATATACACACACAGGACTAATGCCATGGAATTACTGACTGAGCTCTGCTACATACACACACAGGACTAATGCCATGGAATTACTGACTCAGCTCTGCTACATACACACACAGGACTAATGCCATGGAATTACTGACTCAGCTCTGCTATATACACACACAGGACTAATGTCATGGAATTACTGACTCAGCTCTGCTATATACACACACAGGACTAATGTCATGGAATTACTGACTCAGCTCTGCTATATACACACACAGGACTAATGCCATGGAATTACTGACTCAGCTCTATACACACACACACAGGACTAATGCCATGGAATTACTGACTCAGCTCTGCTATATACACACACAGGACTAATGCCATGGAATTACTGACTCAGCTCTGCTATATACACACACAGGACTAATGCCATGGAATTACTGACTCAGCTCTGCTATATACACACACAGGACTAATGTCATGGAATTACTGACTCAGCTCTGCTATATACACACACAGGACTAATGCCATGGAATTACTGACTCAGCTCTGCTATATACACACACAGGACTAATGCCATGGAATTACTGACTCAGCTCTGCTACATACACACACAGGACTAATGTCATGGAATTACTGACTCAGCTCTGCTATATACACACACAGGACTAATGCCATGGAATTACTGACTCAGCTCTGCTATATACACACACAGGACTAATGCCATGGAATTACTGACTCAGCTCTGCTATATACACACACAGGACTAATGCCATGGAAATACTGACTCAGCTCTGCTATACACACACAGGACTAATGCCATGGAATTACTGACTCAGCTCTGCTATACACACACAGGACTAATGCCATGGAATTACTGCCTCAGCTCTGCTACATACACACACAGGACTAATGCCATGGAATTACTGACTGAGCTCTGCTACATACACACACAGGACTAATGCCATGGAATTACTGACTCAGCTCTGCTACATACACACACAGGACTAATGCCATGGAATTACTGACTCAGCTCTGCTATATACACACACAGGACTAATGCCATGGAATTACTGACTCAGCTCTGCTATATACACACACAGGACTAATGTCATGGAATTACTGACTCAGCTCTTCTATATACACACACAGGACTAATGCCATGGAATTACTGACTCAGCTCTGCTATATACACACACAGGACTAATGCCATGGAATTACTGACTCAGCTCTTCTATATACACACACAGGACTAATGCCATGGAATTACTGACTCAGCTCTGCTATATACACACACAGGACTAATGCCATGGAATTACTGACTCAGCTCTGCTATACACACACAGGACTAATGCCATGGAATTACTGACTCAGCTCTGCTATACACACACAGGACTAATGCCATGGAATTACTGCCTCAGCTCTGCTACATACACACACAGGACTAATGCCATGGAATTACTGACTGAGCTCTGCTACATACACACACAGGACTAATGCCATGGAATTACTGACTCAGCTCTGCTATATACACACACAGGACTAATGCCATGGAATTACTGACTCAGCTCTGCTACATACACACACAGGACTAATGCCATGGAATTACTGACTCAGCTCTGCTATATACACACACAGGACTAATGCCATGGAATTACTGACTCAGCTCTGCTATATACACACACAGGACTAATGCCATGGAATTACTGACTCAGCTCTGCTATACACACACAGGACTAATGCCATGGAATTACTGACTCAGCTCTGCTATACACACACAGGACTAATGCCATGGAATTACTGCCTCAGCTCTGCTACATACACACACAGGACTAATGCCATGGAATTACTGACTGAGCTCTGCTACATACACACACAGGACTAATGCCATGGAATTACTGACTCAGCTCTGCTACATACACACACAGGACTAATGCCATGGAATTACTGACTCAGCTCTGCTATATACACACACAGGACTAATGCCATGGAATTACTGACTCAGCTCTGCTATATACACACACAGGACTAATGTCATGGAATTACTGACTCAGCTCTGCTATATACACACACAGGACTAATGCCATGGAATTACTGACTCAGCTCTGCTATATACACACACAGGACTAATGCCATGGAATTACTGACTCAGCTCTGCTATATACACACACAGGACTAATGCCATGGAATTACTGACTCAGCTCTGCTATACACACACAGGACTAATGCCATGGAATTACTGCCTCAGCTCTGCTACATACACACACAGGACTAATGCCATGGAATTACTGACTGAGCTCTGCTACATACACACACAGGACTAATGCCATGGAATTACTGACTCAGCTCTGCTACATACACACACAGGACTAATGCCATGGAATTACTGACTCAGCTCTGCTATATACACACACAGGACTAATGCCATGGAATTACTGACTCAGCTCTGCTATATACACACACAGGACTAATGTCATGGAATTACTGACTCAGCTCTGCTATATACACACACAGGACTAATGCCATGGAATTACTGACTCAGCTCTGCTATATACACACACAGGACTAATGCCATGGAATTACTGCCTCAGCTCTGCTATATACACACACAGGACTAATGCCATGGAATTACTGACTCAGCTCTGCTATACACACACAGGACTAATGCCATGGAATTACTGACTCAGCTCTGCTATACACACACAGGACTAATGCCATGGAATTACTGCCTCAGCTCTGCTACATACACACACAGGACTAATGCCATGGAATTACTGACTGAGCTCTGCTACATACACACACAGGACTAATGCCATGGAATTACTGACTCAGCTCTGCTACATACACACACAGGACTAATGCCATGGAATTACTGACTCAGCTCTGCTATATACACACACAGGACTAATGCCATGGAATTACTGACTCAGCTCTGCTATATACACACACAGGACTAATGTCATGGAATTACTGACTCAGCTCTGCTATATACACACACAGGACTAATGCCATGGAATTACTGACTCAGCTCTATACACACACACACAGGACTAATGCCATGGAATTACTGACTCAGCTCTGCTACATACACACACAGGACTAATGCCATGGAATTACTGACTCAGCTCTGCTACATACACACACAGGACTAATGCCATGGAATTACTGACTCAGCTCTGCTATATACACACACAGGACTAATGCCATGGAATTACTGACTCAGCTCTGCTATATACACACACAGGACTAATGTCATGGAATTACTGACTCAGCTCTGCTATATACACACACAGGACTAATGCCATGGAATTACTGACTCAGCTCTGCTATATACACACACAGGACTAATGCCATGGAATTACTGACTCAGCTCTGCTATATACACACACAGGACTAATGCCATGGAATTACTGACTCAGCTCTGCTATACACACACAGGACTAATGCCATGGAATTACTGACTCAGCTCTGCTATACACACACAGGACTAATGCCATGGAATTACTGCCTCAGCTCTGCTACATACACACACAGGACTAATGCCATGGAATTACTGACTGAGCTCTGCTACATACACACACAGGACTAATGCCAAGGAATTACTGACTCAGCTCTGCTACATACACACACAGGACTAATGCCATGGAATTACTGACTCAGCTCTGCTATATACACACACAGGACTAATGCCATGGAATTACTGACTCAGCTCTGCTATATACACACACAGGACTAATGTCATGGAATTACTGACTCAGCTCTGCTATATACACACACAGGACTAATGCCATGGAATTACTGACTCAGCTCTGCTATATACACACACAGGACTAATGCCATGGAATTACTGACTCAGCTCTGCTATATACACACACAGGACTAATGCCATGGAATTACTGACTCAGCTCTGCTATACACACACAGGACTAATGCCATGGAATTACTGACTCAGCTCTGCTATATACACACACAGGACTAATGCCATGGAATTACTGACTCAGCTCTGCTATACACACACAGGACTAATGCCATGGAATTACTGACTCAGCTCTGCTATATACACACACAGGACTAATGCCATGGAATTACTGACTCAGCTCTGCTATATACACACACAGGACTAATGCCATGGAATTACTGACTCAGCTCTGCTATACACACACAGGACTAATGTCATGGAATTACTGACTCAGCTCTGCTATATACACACACAGGACTAATGCCATGGAATTACTGACTCAGCTCTGCTATATACACACACAGGACTAATGCCATGGAATTACTGACTCAGCTCTGCTATATACACACACAGGACTAATGCCATGGAATTACTGACTCAGCTCTGCTATATACACACACAGGACTAATGCTATGGAATTACTGACTCAGCTCTGCTATACACACACAGGACTAATGCCATGGAATTACTGACTCAGCTCTGCTATACACACACAGGACTAATGCCATGGAATTACTGCCTCAGCTCTGCTACATACACACACAGGACTAATGCCATGGAATTACTGACTCAGCTCTGCTATATACACACACAGGACTAATGCCATGGAATTACTGACTCAGCTCTGCTATATACACACACAGGACTAATGCCATGGAATTACTGACTCAGCTCTGCTATATACACACACAGGACTAATGCCATGGAATTACTGACTCAGCTCTGCTATACACACACAGGACTAATGCCATGGAATTACTGCCTCAGCTCTGCTACATACACACACAGGACTAATGCCATGGAATTACTGACTCAGCTCTGCTACATACACACACAGGACTAATGCCATGGAATTACTGACTCAGCTCTGCTATATACACACACAGGACTAATGCCATGGAATTACTGACTCAGCTCTGCTATATACACACACAGGACTAATGTCATGGAATTACTGACTCAGCTCTGCTATATACACACACAGGACTAATGCCATGGAATTACTGACTGAGCTCTGCTATACACACACAGGACTAATGCCATGGAATTACTGACTCAGCTCTGCTACATACACACACAGGACTAATGCCATGGAATTACTGACTCAGCTCTGCTATACACACACAGGACTAATGCCATGGAATTACTGACTCAGCTCTGCTATACACACACAGGACTAATGCCATGGAATTACTGACTGAGCTCTGCTACATACACACACAGGACTAATGCCATGGAATTACTGACTCAGCTCTGCTACATACACACACAGGACTAATGCCATGGAATTACTGACTGAGCTCTGCTACATACACACACAGGACTAATGCCATGGAATTACTGACTCAGCTCTGCTACATACACACACAGGACTAATGCCATGGAATTACTGACTGAGCTCTGCTACATACACACACAGGACTAATGTCATGGAATTACTGACTCAACTCTGCTATATACACACAGGACTAATGCCATGGAATTACTGACTCAGCTCTGCTACATACACACACAGGACTAATGCCATGAAATTACTGACTCAGCTCTGCTACATACACACACAGGACTAATGCCATGGAATTACTGACTCAGCTCTGCTACATACACACACAGGACTAATGCCATGGAATTACTGACTCAGCTCTGCTATTCACACACACAGGACTAATGCCATGAAATTACTGACTCAGCTCTGCTACATACACACACAGGACTAATGCCATGGAATTACTGACTCAGCTCTGCTATTCACACACACAGGACTAATGCCATGAAATTACTGACTCAGCTCTGCTACATACACACACAGGACTAATGCCATGGAATTACTGACTCAGCTCTGCTATTCACACACACAGGACTAATGCCATGAAATTACTGACTCAGCTTTGCTACATACACACACAGGACTAATGCCATGGAATTACTGCCTCCGCTCTGCTACATACACACACAGGACTAATGCCATGGAATTACTGACTCAGCTCTGCTACATACACACACAGGACTAATGCCATGGAATTACTGACTCAGCTCTGCTACATACACACACAGGACTAATGCCATGAAATTACTGACTCAGCTCTGCTACATACACACACAGGACTAATGCCATGGAATTACTGCCTCCGCTCTGCTACATACACACACAGGACTAATGCCATGGAATTACTGACTCAGCTCTGCTACATACACACACAGGACTAATGCCATGGAATTACTGACTCAGCTCTGCTACATACACACACAGGACTAATGCCATGGAATTACTGACTGAGCTCTGCTACATACACACACAGGACTAATGCCATGGAATTACTGACTCAGCTCTGCTACATACACACACAGGACTAATGCCATGGAATTACTGACTCAGCTCTGCTACATACACACACAGGACTAATGCCATGGAATTACTGACTGAGCTCTGCTATATACACACACAGGACTAATGCCATGGAATTACTGACTGAGCTCTGCTACATACACACACAGGACTAATGTCATGGAATTACTGACTCAGCTCTGCTATATACACACACAGGACTAATGCCATGGAATTACTGACTGAGCTCTGCTACATACACACACAGGACTAATGCCATGGAATTACTGACTGAGCTCTGCTACATACACACACAGGACTAATGCCATGGAATTACTGACTGAGCTCTGCTACATACACACACAGGACTAATGCCATGGAATTACTGACTCAGCTCTGCTACATACACACACAGGACTAATGCCATGGAATTACTGACTCAGCTCTGCTACATACACACACAGGACTAATGCCATGGAATTACTGACTCGGCTCTGCTACATACACACACAGGACTAATGTCATGGAATTACTGACTCGGCTCTGCTACATACACACACAGGACTAATGCCATGGAATTACTGACTGAGCTCTGCTACATACACACACAGGACTAATGCCATGGAATTACTGACTCAGCTCTGCTACATACACACACAGGACTAATGCCATGGAATTACTGACTCAGCTCTGCTACATACACACACAGGACTAATGCCATGGAATTACTGACTCGGCTCTGCTACATACACACACAGGACTAATGCCATGGAATTACTGCCTCAGCTCTGCTACATACACACACAGGACTAATGCCATGGAATTACTGACTCAGCTCTGCTACATACACACACAGGACTAATGCCATGGAATTACTGACTCAGCTCTGCTACATACACACACAGGACTAATGCCATGGAATTACTGACTCGGCTCTGCTACATACACACACAGGACTAATGTCATGGAATTACTGACTCGGCTCTGCTACATACACACACAGGACTAATGCCATGGAATTACTGACTCGGCTCTGATACATACACACACAGGACTAATGCCATGGAATTACTGCCTCAGCTCTGCTACATACACACACAGGACTAATGCCATGGAATTACTGACTCAGCTCTGCTACATACACACACAGGACTAATGCCATGGAATTACTGACTCAGCTCTGCTACATACACACACAGGACTAATGCCATGGAATTACTGACTCGGCTCTGCTACATACACACACAGGACTAATGTCATGGAATTACTGCCTCTGCTCTGCTACATACACACACAGGACTAATGCCATGGAATTACTGACTCAGCTCTGCTATATACACACACAGGACTAATGCCATGGAATTACTGACTCAGCTCTGCTACACACACACAGGACTAATGTCATGGAATTACTGACTCAGCTCTGCTACATACACACACAGGACTAATGCCATGAAATTACTGACTCAGCTCTGCTACATACACACACAGGACTAATGCCATGGAATTACTGACTCAGCTCTGCTATTCACACACACAGGACTAATGCCATGAAATTACTGACTCAGCTCTGCTACATACACACACAGGACTAATGCCATGGAATTACTGCCTCCGCTCTGCTACATACACACACAGGACTAATGCCATGGAATTACTGACTCAGCTCTGCTATTCACACACACAGGACTAATGCCATGAAATTACTGACTCAGCTCTGCTACATACACACACAGGACTAATGCCATGGAATTACTGCCTCCGCTCTGCTACATACACACACAGGACTAATGCCATGGAATTACTGACTCAGCTCTGCTACATACACACACAGGACTAATGCCATGGAATTACTGACTCAGCTCTGCTACATACACACACAGGACTAATGCCATGAAATTACTGACTCAGCTCTGCTACATACACACACAGGACTAATGCCATGGAATTACTGCCTCCGCTCTGCTACATACACACACAGGACTAATGCCATGGAATTACTGACTCAGCTCTGCTACATGCACACACAGGACTAATGCCATGGAATTACTGACTCAGCTCTGCTACATACACACACAGGACTAATGCCATGAAATTACTGACTCAGCTCTGCTACATACACACACAGGACTAATGCCATGGAATTACTGACTCAGCTCTGCTATTCACACACACAGGACTAATGCCATGAAATTACTGACTCAGCTCTGCTACATACACACACAGGACTAATGCCATGGAATTACTGACTCAGCTCTGCTATTCACACACACAGGACTAATGCCATGAAATTACTGACTCAGCTCTGCTACATACACACACAGGACTAATGCCATGGAATTACTGACTCAGCTCTGCTATTCACACACACAGGACTAATGCCATGAAATTACTGACTCAGCTTTGCTACATACACACACAGGACTAATGCCATGGAATTACTGCCTCCGCTCTGCTACATACACACACAGGACTAATGCCATGGAATTACTGACTCAGCTCTGCTACATACACACACAGGACTAATGCCATGGAATTACTGACTCAGCTCTGCTACATACACACACAGGACTAATGCCATGAAATTACTGACTCAGCTCTGCTACATACACACACAGGACTAATGCCATGGAATTACTGCCTCCGCTCTGCTACATACACACACAGGACTAATGCCATGGAATTACTGACTCAGCTCTGCTACATACACACACAGGACTAATGCCATGGAATTACTGACTCAGCTCTGCTACATACACACACAGGACTAATGCCATGGAATTACTGACTCAGCTCTGCTACATACACACACAGGACTAATGCCATGAAATTACTGACTCAGCTCTGCTACATACACACACAGGACTAATGCCATGGAATTACTGCCTCCGCTCTGCTACATACACACACAGGACTAATGCCATGGAATTACTGACTCAGCTCTGCTATACACACACAGGACTAATGCCATGGAATTACTGACTCAGCTCTGCTACATACACACACAGGACTAATGCCATGGAATTACTGACTGAGCTCTGCTACATACACACACAGGACTAATGCCATGGAATTACTGACTCAGCTCTGCTACATACACACACAGGACTAATGCCATGGAATTACTGACTCAGCTCTGCTACATACACACACAGGACTAATGCCATGGAATTACTGACTGAGCTCTGCTATATACACACACAGGACTAATGCCATGGAATTACTGACTGAGCTCTGCTACATACACACACAGGACTAATGTCATGGAATTACTGACTCAGCTCTGCTATATACACACACAGGACTAATGCCATGGAATTACTGACTGAGCTCTGCTACATACACACACAGGACTAATGCCATGGAATTACTGACTGAGCTCTGCTACATACACACACAGGACTAATGCCATGGAATTACTGACTGAGCTCTGCTACATACACACACAGGACTAATGCCATGGAATTACTGACTCAGCTCTGCTACATACACACACAGGACTAATGCCATGGAATTACTGACTCAGCTCTGCTACATACACACACAGGACTAATGCCATGGAATTACTGACTCGGCTCTGCTACATACACACACAGGACTAATGTCATGGAATTACTGACTCGGCTCTGCTACATACACACACAGGACTAATGCCATGGAATTACTGACTGAGCTCTGCTACATACACACACAGGACTAATGCCATGGAATTACTGACTCAGCTCTGCTACATACACACACAGGACTAATGCCATGGAATTACTGACTCAGCTCTGCTACATACACACACAGGACTAATGCCATGGAATTACTGACTCGGCTCTGCTACATACACACACAGGACTAATGCCATGGAATTACTGCCTCAGCTCTGCTACATACACACACAGGACTAATGCCATGGAATTACTGACTCAGCTCTGCTACATACACACACAGGACTAATGCCATGGAATTACTGACTCAGCTCTGCTACATACACACACAGGACTAATGCCATGGAATTACTGACTCGGCTCTGCTACATACACACACAGGACTAATGTCATGGAATTACTGACTCGGCTCTGCTACATACACACACAGGACTAATGCCATGGAATTACTGACTCGGCTCTGATACATACACACACAGGACTAATGCCATGGAATTACTGCCTCAGCTCTGCTACATACACACACAGGACTAATGCCATGGAATTACTGACTCAGCTCTGCTACATACACACACAGGACTAATGCCATGGAATTACTGACTCAGCTCTGCTACATACACACACAGGACTAATGCCATGGAATTACTGACTCGGCTCTGCTACATACACACACAGGACTAATGTCATGGAATTACTGCCTCTGCTCTGCTACATACACACACAGGACTAATGCCATGGAATTACTGACTCAGCTCTGCTATATACACACACAGGACTAATGCCATGGAATTACTGACTCAGCTCTGCTACACACACACAGGACTAATGTCATGGAATTACTGACTCAGCTCTGCTACATACACACACAGGACTAATGCCATGAAATTACTGACTCAGCTCTGCTACATACACACACAGGACTAATGCCATGGAATTACTGACTCAGCTCTGCTATTCACACACACAGGACTAATGCCATGAAATTACTGACTCAGCTCTGCTACATACACACACAGGACTAATGCCATGGAATTACTGCCTCCGCTCTGCTACATACACACACAGGACTAATGCCATGGAATTACTGACTCAGCTCTGCTATTCACACACACAGGACTAATGCCATGAAATTACTGACTCAGCTCTGCTACATACACACACAGGACTAATGCCATGGAATTACTGCCTCCGCTCTGCTACATACACACACAGGACTAATGCCATGGAATTACTGACTCAGCTCTGCTACATACACACACAGGACTAATGCCATGGAATTACTGACTCAGCTCTGCTACATACACACACAGGACTAATGCCATGAAATTACTGACTCAGCTCTGCTACATACACACACAGGACTAATGCCATGGAATTACTGCCTCCGCTCTGCTACATACACACACAGGACTAATGCCATGGAATTACTGACTCAGCTCTGCTACATGCACACACAGGACTAATGCCATGGAATTACTGACTCAGCTCTGCTACATACACACACAGGACTAATGCCATGAAATTACTGACTCAGCTCTGCTACATACACACACAGGACTAATGCCATGGAATTACTGCCTCCGCTCTGCTACATACACACACAGGACTAATGCCATGGAATTACTGACTCAGCTCTGCTACATACACACACAGGACTAATGCCTTGGAATTACTGACTCAGCTCTGCTACATACACACACAGGACTAATGCCATGAAATTACTGACTCAGCTCTGCTACATACACACACAGGACTAATGCCATGGAATTACTGCCTCCGCTCTGCTACATACACACACAGGACTAATGCCATGGAATTACTGACTCAGCTCTGCTACATACACACACAGGACTAATGCCATGGAATTACTGACTGAGCTCTGCTATATACACACACAGGACTAATGCCATGGAATTACTGACTGAGCTCTGCTACATACACACACAGGACTAATGTCATGGAATTACTGACTCAGCTCTGCTATATACACACACAGGACTAATGCCATGGAATTACTGACTGAGCTCTGCTACATACACACACAGGACTAATGCCATGGAATTACTGACTCAGCTCTGCTACATACACACACAGGACTAATGCCATGGAATTACTGACTCAGCTCTGCTACATACACACACAGGACTAATGCCATGGAATTACTGACTCAGCTCTGCTACATACACACACAGGACTAATGCCATGGAATTACTGACTCGGCTCTGCTACATACACACACAGGACTAATGTCATGGAATTACTGACTCGGCTCTGCTACATACACACACAGGACTAATGCCATGGAATTACTGACTGAGCTCTGCTACATACACACACAGGACTAATGCCATGGAATTACTGACTCAGCTCTGCTACATACACACACAGGACTAATGCCATGGAATTACTGACTCAGCTCTGCTACATACACACACAGGACTAATGCCATGGAATTACTGACTCAGCTCTGCTACATACACACACAGGACTAATGCCATGGAATTACTGACTCGGCTCTGCTACATACACACACAGGACTAATGTCATGGAATTACTGACTCGGCTCTGCTATATACACACACAGGACTAATGTCATGGAATTACTGACTCGGCTCTGCTACATACACACACAGGACTAATGCCATGGAATTACTGACTCGGCTCTGCTACATACACACACAGGACTAATGCCATGGAATTACTGACTCAGCTCTGCTACATACACACACAAGACTAATGCCATGGAATTACTGACTCGGCTCTGCTATATACACACACAGGACTAATGCCATGGAATTACTGACTCGGCTCTGCTATATACACACACAGGACTAATGCCATGGAATTACTGACTGAGCTCTGCTATATACACACACAGGACTAATGCCATGGAATTACTGACTGAGCTCTGCTACATACACACACAGGACTAATGCCATGGAATTACTGACTGAGCTCTGCTACATACACACACAGGACTAATGCCATGGAATTACTGACTCAGCTCTGCTATATACACACAGGACTAATGCCATGGAATTACTGACTCAGCTCTGCTATACACACACAGGACTAATGCCATGGAATTACTGACTCGGCTCTGCTATATACACACACAGAACTAATGCCATGGAATTACTGGCTCAGCTCTGCTACATACACACACAGGACTAATGCCATGGAATTACTGACTCGGCTCTGCTACATACACACACAGGACTAATGCCATGGAATTACTGCCTCAGCTCTGCTACATACACACAGGACTAATGCCATGGAATTACTGACTCAGCTCTGCTACATACACACACAGGACTAATGCCATGGAATTACTGCCTCAGCTCTGCTACATACACACACAGGACTAATGCCATGGAATTACTGACTCGGCTCTGCTACATACACACACAGGACTAATTCCATGGAATTACTGCCTCAGCTCTGCTACATACACACACAGGACTAATGCCATGGAATTACTGCCTCAGCTCTGCTACATACACACAGGACTAATGCCATGGAATTACTGACTGAGCTCTGCTATATACACACACAGGACTAATGCCATGGAATTACTGACTGAGCTCTGCTACATACACACACAGGACTAATGCCATGGAATTACTGACTCAGCTCTGCTATATACACACACAGGACTAATGTCATGGAATTACTGACTGAGCTCTGCTACATACACACACAGGACTAATGCCATGGAATTACTGACTCGGCTCTGCTACATACACACACAGGACTAATGCCATGAAATTACTGACTCAGCTCTATACACACACAGGACTAATGCCATGGAATTACTGACTCGGCTCTGCTACATACACACACAGGACTAATGTCATGGAATTACTGGCTCAGCTCTGCTATACACACACAGGACTAATGCCATGGAATTACTGACTCAGCTCTGCTATATACACACACAGGACTAATGTCATGGAATTACTGGCTCAGCTCTGCTATACACACACAGGACTAATGCCATGGAATTACTGACTCGGCTCTGCTACATACACACACAGGACTAATGCCATGGAATTACTGCCTCAGCTCTGCTACATACACACACAGGACTAATGCCATGGAATTACTGACTCGGCTCTGCTACATACACACACAGGACTAATGCCATGGAATTACTGACTCAGCTCTGCTACATACACACACAAGACTAATGCCATGGAATTACTGACTCGGCTCTGCTATATACACACACAGGACTAATGCCATGGAATTACTGACTGAGCTCTGCTATATACACACACAGGACTAATGCCATGGAATTACTGACTCAGCTCTGCTATATACACACACAGGACTAATGCCATGGAATTACTGACTGAGCTCTGCTACATACACACACAGGACTAATGCCATGGAATTACTGACTGAGCTCTGCTACATACACACACAGGACTAATGCCATGGAATTACTGACTCAGCTCTGCTATATACACACAGGACTAATGCCATGGAATTACTGACTCAGCTCTGCTATACACACACAGGACTAATGCCATGGAATTACTGACTCGGCTCTGCTATATACACACACAGAACTAATGCCATGGAATTACTGGCTCAGCTCTGCTACATACACACACAGGACTAATGCCATGGAATTACTGACTCGGCTCTGCTACATACACACACAGGACTAATGCCATGGAATTACTGCCTCAGCTCTGCTACATACACACAGGACTAATGCCATGGAATTACTGACTCAGCTCTGCTACATACACACACAGGACTAATGCCATGGAATTACTGCCTCAGCTCTGCTACATACACACACAGGACTAATGCCATGGAATTACTGACTCGGCTCTGCTACATACACACACAGGACTAATGTCATGGAATTACTGCCTCAGCTCTGCTACATACACACACAGGACTAATGCCATGGAATTACTGCCTCAGCTCTGCTACATACACACACAGGACTAATGCGATGGAATTACTGCCTCAGCTCTGCTACATACACACAGGACTAATGCCATGGAATTACTGACTGAGCTCTGCTACATACACACACAGGACTAATGCCATGGAATTACTGACTCAGCTCTGCTATATACACACACAGGACTAATGTCATGGAATTACTGACTGAGCTCTGCTACATACACACACAGGACTAATGTCATGGAATTACTGACTCAGCTCTGCTATACACACACAGGACTAATGCCATGGAATTACTGACTGAGCTCTGCTACATACACACACAGGACTAATGCCATGGAATTACTGACTCAGCTCTGCTATATACACACACAGGACTAATGTCATGGAATTACTGACTCAGCTCTGCTATATACACACACAGGACTAATGCCATGGAATTACTGACTCAGCTCTGCTATACACACACAGGACTAATGCCATGGAATTAGTGACTCGGCTCTGCTATATACACACACAGGACTAATGTCATAGAATTACTGACTCAGCTCTATACACACACAGGACTAATGCCATGGAATTACTGACTCGGCTCTGCTATATACACACACAGGACTAATGTCATGGAATTACTGGCTCAGCTCTGCTATACACACACAGGACTAATGCCATGGAATTACTGCCTCAGCTCTGCTACATACACACACAGGACTAATGCCATGGAATTACTGACTCGGCTCTGCTACATACACACACAGGACTAATGTCATGGAATTACTGCCTCAGCTCTGCTACATACACACACAGGACTAATGCCATGGAATTACTGCCTCAGCTCTGCTACATACACACAGGACTAATGCCATGGAATTACTGACTCAGCTCTGCTATATACACACACAGGACTAATGCCATGGAATTACTGACTCAGCTCTGCTACATACACACACAGGACTAATGCCATGGAATTACTGCCTCAGCTCTGCTACATACACACAGGACTAATGCCATGGAATTACTGCCTCAGCTCTGCTACATACACACAGGACTAATGCCATGGAATTACTGACTCGGCTCTGCTACGTACACACACAGGACTAATGTCATGGAATTACTGCCTCAGCTCTGCTACATACACACAGGACTAATGCCATGGAATTACTGACTCGGCTCTGCTACATACACACACAGGACTAATGCCATGGAATTACTGACTCAGCTCTGCTACATACACACACAGGACTAATGCCATGGAATTACTGACTCAGCTCTGCTACATACACACACAGGACTAATGTCATGGAATTACTGACTGAGCTCTGCTACATACACACACAGGACTAATGCCATGGAATTACTGACTCGGCTCTGCTACATACACACACAGGACTAATGTCATGGAATTACTGACTGAGCTCTGCTATACACACACAGGACTAATGCCATGGAATTACTGACTCGGCTCTGCTACATACACACACAGGACTAATGTCATGGAATTACTGACTGAGCTCTGCTACATACACACACAGGACTAATGCCATGGAATTACTGACTCGGCTCTGCTACATACACACACAGGACTAATGCCATGGAATTACTGACTCAGCTCTGCTATACACACACAGGACTAATGCCATGGAATTACTGACTCGGCTCTGCTACATACACACACAGGACTAATGTCATGGAATTACTGACTGAGCTCTGCTACATACACACACAGGACTAATGCCATGGAATTACTGACTCAGCTCTGCTATACACACACAGGACTAATGCCATGGAATTACTGACTCAGCTCTGCTATACACACACAGGACTAATGCCATGGAATTACTGACTCAGCTCTGCTATATACACACACAGGACTAATGCCATGGAATTACTGGCTCAGCTCTGCTATACACACACAGGACTAATGCCATGGAATTACTGCCTCAGCTCTGCTACATACACACACAGGACTAATGCCATGGAATTACTGCCTCAGCTCTGCTACATACACACACAGGACTAATGCCATGGAATTACTGACTCGGCTCTGCTACATACACACACAGGACTAATGTCATGGAATTACTGCCTCAGCTCTGCTACATACACACACAGGACTAATGCCATGGAATTACTGCCTCAGCTCTGCTACATACACACAGGACTAATGCCATGGAATTACTGACTCAGCTCTGCTATATACACACACAGGACTAATGCCATGGAATTACTGACTGAGCTCTGCTACATACACACACAGGACTAATGCCATGGAATTACTGCCTCAGCTCTGCTACATACACACACAGGACTAATGCCATGGAATTACTGACTCAGCTCTGCTATACACACACAGGACTAATGCCATGGAATTACTGACTCAGCTCTGCTATACACACACAGGACTAATGCCATGGAATTACTGACTCAGCTCTGCTACATACACACACAGGACTAATGTCATGGAATTACTGACTGAGCTCTGCTACATACACACACAGGACTAATGCCATGGAATTACTGACTGAGCTCTGCTACATACACACACAGGACTAATGCCATGGAATTACTGACTCAGCTCTGCTACATACACACACAGGACTAATGCCATGGAATTACTGACTCAGCTCTGCTACATACACACACAGGACTAATGCCATGGAATTACTGACTCAGCTCTGCTATACACACACAGGACTAATGCCATGGAATTACTGACTCAGCTCTGCTATACACACACAGGACTAATGCCATGGAATTACTGACTCGGCTCTGCTAGATACACACACAGGACTAATGTCATGGAATTACTGACTGAGCTCTGCTACATACACACACAGGACTAATGCCATGGAATTACTGACTCAGCTCTGCTACATACACACACAGGACTAATGCCATGGAATTACTGACTCAGCTCTGCTACATACACACACAGGACTAATGCCATGGAATTACTGACTCAGCTCTGCTACATACACACAGGACTAATGCCATGGAATTACTGACTCAGCTCTGCTATACACACACAGGACTAATGCCATGGAATTACTGACTCAGCTCTGCTACATACACACACAGGACTAATGTCATGGAATTACTGACTCAGCTCTGCTACATACACACACAGGACTAATGCCATGGAATTACTGACTGAGCTCTGCTACATACACACACAGGACTAATGCCATGGAATTACTGACTGAGCTCTGCTACATACACACACAGGACTAATGTCATGGAATTACTGACTCAGCTCTGCTATATACACACACAGGACTAATGCCATGGAATTACTGACTGAGCTCTGCTACATACACACACAGGACTAATGTCATGGAATTACTGACTCAGCTCTGCTATATACACACACAGGACTAATGCCATGGAATTACTGCCTCAGCTCTGCTACATACACACACAGGACTAATGTCATGGAATTACTGACTGAGCTCTGCTACATACACACACAGGACTAATGCCATGGAATTACTGCCTCAGCTCTGCTACATACACACACAGGACTAATGCCATGGAATTACTGACTCAGCTCTGCTATACACACACAGGACTAATGCCATGGAATTACTGACTCAGCTCTGCTATACACACACAGGACTAATGCCATGGAATTACTGACTCAGCTCTGCTACATACACACACAGGACTAATGTCATGGAATTACTGACTGAGCTCTGCTACATACACACACAGGACTAATGCCATGGAATTACTGACTGAGCTCTGCTACATACACACACAGGACTAATGCCATGGAATTACTGACTCAGCTCTGCTACATACACACACAGGACTAATGCCATGGAATTACTGACTCAGCTCTGCTACATACACACACAGGACTAATGCCATGGAATTACTGACTCAGCTCTGCTATACACACACAGGACTAATGCCATGGAATTACTGACTCGGCTCTGCTATATACACACACAGGACTAATGTCATGGAATTACTGACTCAGCTCTGCTATACACACACAGGACTAATGCCATGGAATTACTGACTCGGCTCTGCTATATACACACACAGGACTAATGTCATGGAATTACTGACTGAGCTCTGCTACATACACACACAGGACTAATGCCATGGAATTACTGACTCAGCTCTGCTACATACACACACAGGACTAATGCCATGGAATTACTGACTCAGCTCTGCTACATACACACACAGGACTAATGCCATGGAATTACTGACTCAGCTCTGCTACATACACACAGGACTAATGCCATGGAATTACTGACTCAGCTCTGCTACATACACACACAGGACTAATGCCATGGAATTACTGACTCAGCTCTGCTACATACACACACAAGACTAATGCCATGGAATTACTGACTCAGCTCTGCTATATACACACACAGGACTAATGCCATGGAATTACTGACTCAGCTCTGCTACACAGTACAGACCAAAAGTTTGGACACACTCTCTCATTTAAAGATTTTTCTGTATTTTAATGACTATGAAAATTGTACATTCACACTGACGGCATCAAAACTATGAATTAACATATGTGGAATTATATACTTAACAAAAAAGTGTGAAACAACTGAAAATATGTCTTATATTCTAGGTTCTTCAAAGTAGCCACCTTTTGCTTTGATGACTGCTTTGCACACTCTTGGCATTCTCTTGATTAACTTCAAGAATACATGGCGTATGGGATACGCCGTATATACTATATATAACAGACAGGCTGGGAATACATGGGGTACAGGATACACCGTATATACTGTATATAACAGACAGGATGGGAATACATGGGGTACAGGATACACCGTATATACTATATATAACAGACAGGATGGGAATACATGGGGTACAGGATACACCGTATATACTGTATATAACAGACAGGCTGGGAATACATGTGGTACAGGATACACCGTATATACTATATATAACAGACAGGCTGGGAATACATGGGGTACAGGATACACCGTATATACTATATATAACAGACAGGATGGGAATACATGGGGTACAGGATACACCGTATATACTATATATAACAGACAGGCTGGGAATACATGGGGTACAGGATACACCGTATATACTATATATAACAGACAGGCTGGGAATACATGGGGTGCAGGATACACAGTATATACTGTATATAACAGACAGGCTGGGAATACATGGGGTACAGGATACACCGTATATACTGTATATAACAGACAGGCTGGGAATACATGGGGTACAGGATACACCGTATATACTGTATATAACAGACAGCCTGGGAATACATAGGGTACAGGATACACCGTATATACTGTATATAACAGACAGGATGGGAATACATGGGGTACAGGATACGCCGTATATACTGTATATAACAGACAGGATGGGAATACATGGGGTACAGGATACGCCGTATACACTGTATATAACAGACAGGCTGGGAATACATGGGGTACAGGATACACCGTATATACTGTATATAACAGACAGGATGGGAATACATGGGGTACAGGATACACCGTATATACTATATATAACAGACAGGATGGGAATACATGGGGTACAGGATACACCGTATATACTGTATATAACAGACAGGCTGGGAATACATGTGGTACAGGATACACCGTATATACTGTATATAACAGGCAGGATGGGAATACATGGGGTACAGGATACACCGTATATACTATATATAACAGACAGGATGGGAATACATGGGGTACAGGATACACCGTATATACTGTATATAACAGACAGGCTGGGAATACATGGAGTACAGGATACAGCGTATATACTATATATAACAGACAGGCTGGGAATACATGTGGTACAGGATACACCGTATATACTGTATATAACAGACAGGCTGGGAATACATGTGGTACAGGATACACCGTATATACTGTATATAACAGACAGGCTGGGAATACATGTGGTACAGGATACACCGTATATACTGTATATAACAGACAGGCTGGGAATACATGTGGTACAGGATACACCGTATATACTGTATATAACAGACAGGCTGGGAATACATGGCGTACAGGATACACCGTATATACTATATATAACAGACAGGATGGGAATACATGGGGTACAGGATACACCGTATATACTATATATAACAGACAGGATGGGAATACATGGGGTACAGGATACACCGTATATACTGTATATAACTTTCAGGCTGGGAATACATGTGGTACAGGATACACAGTATATACTGTATATAACAGACAGGCTGGGAATACATGGGGTACAGGATACACCGTATATACTGTATATAACTTTCAGGCTGGGAATACATGTGGTACAGGATACACAGTATATACTGTATATAACAGACAGGCTGGGAATACATGGGGTACAGGATACACCGTATATACTATATATAACAGACAGGATGGGAATACATGGGGTACAGGATACACCGTATATACTATATATAACAGACAGGCTGGGAATACATGGGGTACAGGATACAGTGTATATACTATATATAACAGACAGGCTGGGAATACATGTGGTACAGGATACACCGTATATACTGTATATAACAGACAGGCTGGGAATACATGGGGTACAGGATACACCGTATATACTATATATAACAGACAGGATGGGAATACATGGGGTACAGGATACACCGTATATACTATATATAACAGACAGGATGGGAATACATGGGGTACAGGATACACCGTATATACTGTATATAACATTCAGGCTGGGAATACATGTGGTACAGGATACACCGTATATACTGTATATAACAGACAGGCTGGGAATACATGTGGTACAGGATACACCATATATACCAGACAGGCTGGGAATACATGGGGTACAGGATACACCGTATATACTGTATATAACAGACAGGATGGGAATACATGTGGTACAGGATACACCGTATATACTGTATATAACAGACAGGATGGGAATACATGTGGTACAGGATACACCGTATATACTGTATATAACAGACAGGCTGGGAATACATGTGGTACAGGATACAGTGTATATACTATATATAACAGACAGGATGGGAATACATGTGGTACAGGATACACCGTATATACTATATATAACAGACAGGCTGGGAATACATGTGGTACAGGATACACCGTATATACTGTATATAACAGACAGGATGGGAATACATGTGGTACAGGATACACCGTATATACTGCATATAACAGACAGGCTGGGAATACATGTGGTACAGGATACAGTGTATATACTATATATAACAGACAGGATGGGAATACATGTGGTACAGGATACACCGTATATACTATATATAACAGACAGGCTGGGAATACGTGTGGTACAGGATACACTGTATATACTGTATATAACAGACAGGATGGGAATACATGTGGTACAGGATACACCGTATATACTGTATATAACAGACAGGATGGGAATACATGTGGTACAGGATACACCGTATATACTGTATATAACAGACAGGATGGGAATACATGGGGTACAGGATACACCGTATATACTGTATATAACAGACAGGCTGGGAATACATGGGGTACAGGATACACCGTATATACTGTATATAACAGACAGGATGGGAATACGTTTGGTACAGGATACACCGTATATACTGTATATAACAGACAGGATGGGAATACATGTGGTACAGGATACACCGTATATACTGTATAGAACAGACAGGATGGGAATACATGTGGTACAGGATACACCGTATATACTGTATATAACAGACAGGATGGGAATACATGTGGTACTATATATAATAACAGACAGGTTCACGTACCCGCACCGCACCGACCCGGCACCTCTTCTCCCTCTCAGAGGGGGCGTGTCCTTGCGGCAATCACATGACCGCTATCCGGGAGTGTCTTCTCAGGAAGAAGCGGAACATGATGGGATCCCCGGGTCTCTCCGTGTGTCTGTGGCTGATCTGCTCCGTCCTAGCGGCTGACAGTAAGAACGTGCTGCTGATCATCGGTGAGTGCCGGCCGCCCGGGTGCTACGGAGCACCGCTGCCATAATATAGGAGGAGAGAGGAGGACCTGTGATTACGTCATGACCACGTGATCACACTGCAGGCTCTGCTGTGGGGTTATACGTGTTGTTTCTTGAATGTATGGTGGTGGCGGCCCTATGCGCAGGGGATAGATGTGTGCTATTGGGAAAATACAGCTCCACATTGTGTACATGACACACACAGCTCTGCATTTTATACATGACACACACAGCTCTGCATTTTATACATGACACACACAGCTCTGCATTTTATACATGACACACACAGCTCTGCATTTTATACATGACACACACAGCTCTGCATTGTACACATGACACACACAGCTCTGCATTGTACACATGACACACACAGCTCTGCATTGTACACATGACACACACAGCTCTGCATTGTACACATGACACACACAGCTCTGCATTGTACACATGACACACACAGCTCTGCATTGTACACATGACACACACAGCTCTGCATTGTACACATGACACACACAGCTCTGCATTGTACACATTACACACACAGCTCTGCATTTTATACATTACACACACAGCTCTGCATTGTACACATTACACACAGCTCCGCATTGTACACATTACACACAGCTCTGCATTGTACACATTACACACACAGCTCTGCATTGTACACATGACACACACAGCTCTGCATTGTACACATGACACACACAGCTCTGCATTGTACACATTACACACACAGCTCCGCATTTTATACATTACACACACAGCTCCGCATTGTACACATTACACACAGCTCCGCATTGTACACATTACACACAGCTCTGCATTGTACACATTACACACACAGCTCTGCATTGTACACATGACACACACAGCTCTGCATTGTACACATGACACACAGCTCTGCATTGCACACATGACACACACAGCTCTGCATTGTACACATGACACACACAGCTCTGCATTGTACACATTACACACAGCTCTGCATTGTACACATTACACACACAGCTCTGCATTGTACACATTACACACACAGCTCTGCATTGTACACATTACACACACAGCTCCGCATTGTACACATGACACACACAGCTCTGCATTGTACACATGACACACACAGCTCTGCATTGTACACATGACACACACAGCTCTGCATTGTACACATTAGACACACAGCTCTGCATTGTACACATGACACACACGGCTCTGCATTGTACACATGACACACACGGCTCTGCATTGTACACATGACACACACGGCTCTGCATTGTACACATGACACACACAGCTCTGCATTGTACACATGACACACACAGCTCTGCATTGTACACATGACACACACAGCTCTGCATTGTACACATTACACACACAGCTCTGCATTGTACACATGACACACACAGCTCTGCATTGTACACATGACACACACAGCTCTGCATTGTACACATTACACACACAGCTCTGCATTTTATACATTACACACACAGCTCTGCATTGTACACATTACACACAGCTCCGCATTGTACACATTACACACAGCTCTGCATTGTACACATTACACACACAGCTCTGCATTGTACACATGACACACACAGCTCTGCATTGTACACATGACACACAGCTCTGCATTGCACACATGACACACACAGCTCTGCATTGTACACATGACACACACAGCTCTGCATTGTACACATTACACACAGCTCTGCATTGTACACATTACACACACAGCTCTGCATTGTACACATTACACACACAGCTCTGCATTGTACACATTACACACACAGCTCCGCATTGTACACATGACACACACAGCTCTGCATTGTACACATGACACACACAGCTCTGCATTGTACACATGACACACACAGCTCTGCATTGTACACATTAGACACACAGCTCTGCATTGTACACATGACACACACGGCTCTGCATTGTACACATGACACACACGGCTCTGCATTGTACACATGACACACACAGCTCTGCATTGTACACATGACACACACAGCTCTGCATTGTACACATGACACACACAGCTCTGCATTGTACACATGACACACACAGCTCTGCATTGTACACATTACACACACAGCTCTGCATTGTACACATGACACACACAGCTCTGCATTGTACACATGACACACACAGCTCTGCATTGTACACATTACACACACAGCTCTGCATTTTATACATTACACACACAGCTCTGCATTGTACACATTACACACAGCTCCGCATTGTACACATTACACACAGCTCTGCATTGTACACATTACACACACAGCTCTGCATTGTACACATGACACACACAGCTCTGCATTGTACACATGACACACACAGCTCTGCATTGTACACATTACACACACAGCTCCGCATTTTATACATTACACACACAGCTCCGCATTGTACACATTACACACAGCTCCGCATTGTACACATTACACACAGCTCTGCATTGTACACATTACACACACAGCTCTGCATTGTACACATGACACACACAGCTCTGCATTGTACACATGACACACAGCTCTGCATTGCACACATGACACACACAGCTCTGCATTGTACACATGACACACACAGCTCTGCATTGTACACATTACACACAGCTCTGCATTGTACACATTACACACACAGCTCTGCATTGTACACATTACACACACAGCTCTGCATTGTACACATTACACACACAGCTCCGCATTGTACACATGACACACACAGCTCTGCATTGTACACATGACACACACAGCTCTGCATTGTACACATGACACACACAGCTCTGCATTGTACACATTAGACACACAGCTCTGCATTGTACACATGACACACACGGCTCTGCATTGTACACATGACACACACGGCTCTGCATTGTACACATGACACACACAGCTCTGCATTGTACACATGACACACACAGCTCTGCATTGTACACATGACACACACAGCTCTGCATTGTACACATGACACACACAGCTCTGCATTGTACACATTACACACACAGCTCTGCATTGTACACATGACACACACAGCTCTGCATTGTACACATGACACACACAGCTCTGCATTGTACACATTACACACACAGCTCTGCATTGTACACATTAAAGAAACTGTCACTCTGTACTGTTATAGATCAGGGGGAACGGATCAGATTTATATGAATTTTTATGAGGGAAGCTCCAGCAAAACTTGTAATTTATTGATTGAAATCCATGGGGTTTATTTGGAGTCCAGTAGGCGGTCCTTCCATCTATGATTATGCATGCAGAGATATCATCAATTACTGATAGGACCGCCCACTGGACTCCTACACATACAGACATCAGGGATTTCAATAAATAAAATAACAGGGCTCGTTCACACTGGTGAGTAGTATTCGATGATTCTCTCATACAAGAGAATCGGATACTATATGCAAATGACCCAGGATAAAACTCTGCTGCGAGCTTGATCCGAATGTCAGTTTACTGTGCTCCAATTCTTTCGCTTGAGGGAATGACACCCGTGGCAATCAGACTGCACTCAGATGATATTGGTTGACATCTGAGTGCAGTCCAATGTTTCAAACATCCATAGTTTTGTATGGGTGCATAATCTGAATATCCAATGCATTTGCAGCATGCTGCCACTGTTATCCCATACCGAATCAGCATGAAAGAATAATCACAGATCTGCACTGCCCCATAGTATAACATTGGGCTTAGTGCTATCTGATACATCACAGATCTGTACTGCCCCATAGTATAACATTGGGCCGAGTGCTATCTGATACATCACAGATCTGTACTGCCCCATAGTATAACATTGGGCTTAGTGCTATCTGATACATCACAGATCTGTACTGCCCCATAGTATAACATTGGGCCGAGTGCTATCTGATACATCACAGATCTGTACTGCCCCATAGTATAACATTGGGCCGAGTGCTATCTGATAAACATCACAGATCTGCATTGCCCCATAGTATAACATTGGGCCGAGTGCTATCTGATAACACATCACAGATCTGCACTGCCCCATAGTATAACATTGGGCCGAGTACTATATGATACATCACAGATCTGTACTGTCCCATAGTATAACATTGGGCTTAGTGCTATCTGATACATCACAGATCTGCACTGCCCCATAGTATAACATTGGGCCGCATGCTATCTGATACATCACAGATCTGTACTGCCCCATAGTATAACATTGGGCCGAGTGCTATCTGATAAACATCACAGATCTGCATTGCCCCATAGTATAACATTGGGCCGAGTGCTATCTGATAACACATCACAGATCTGCACTGCCCCATAGTATAACATTGGGCCGCATGCTATCTGATACATCACAGATCTGCACTGCCCCATAGTATAACATTGGGTTGAGTGTTATCTGATACATCACAGATCTGTACTGCCCCATAGTATAACATTGGGCTAAGTGCTATCTGATACATCACAGATCTGCACTGCCCCATAGTATAACATTGGGTTGAGTGTTATCTGATACATCACAGATCTGCACTGCCCCATAGTATAACAATGGGCCGAGTGCTATCTGATACATCACAGATCTGTACTGCCCCATAGTATAACATTGGGCTGAGTGCTATCTGAAAACACATCACAGATCTACCCTGCCCCATAGTATAACATTGGGCCGAGTGCTATCTGATAACACATCACAGATCTGCACTGCCCCATAGAATAACATTGGGCCGCATGCTATCTGATACATCACAGATCTGCACTGCCCCATAGTATAACATTGGGCTTAGTGCTATCTGATACATCACAGATCTGTACTGCCCCATAGTATAACATTGGGCCGAGTGCTATCTGATACATCACAGATCTGTACTGCCCCATAGTATAACATTGGGCTTAGTGCTATCTGATACATCACAGATCTGTACTGCCCCATAGTATAACATTGGGCCGAGTGCTATCTGATACATCACAGATCTGTACTGCCCCATAGTATAACATTGGGCCGAGTGCTATCTGATAAACATCACAGATCTGCATTGCCCCATAGTATAACATTGGGCCGAGTGCTATCTGATAACACATCACAGATCTGCACTGCCCCATAGTATAACATTGGGCCGAGTACTATATGATACATCACAGATCTGTACTGTCCCATAGTATAACATTGGGCTTAGTGCTATCTGATACATCACAGATCTGCACTGCCCCATAGTATAACATTGGGCCGCATGCTATCTGATACATCACAGATCTGTACTGCCCCATAGTATAACATTGGGCCGAGTGCTATCTGATAAACATCACAGATCTGCATTGCCCCATAGTATAACATTGGGCCGAGTGCTATCTGATAACACATCACAGATCTGCACTGCCCCATAGTATAACATTGGGCCGCATGCTATCTGATACATCACAGATCTGCACTGCCCCATAGTATAACATTGGGTTGAGTGTTATCTGATACATCACAGATCTGTACTGCCCCATAGTATAACATTGGGCTAAGTGCTATCTGATACATCACAGATCTGCACTGCCCCATAGTATAACATTGGGTTGAGTGTTATCTGATACATCACAGATCTGCACTGCCCCATAGTATAACAATGGGCCGAGTGCTATCTGATACATCACAGATCTGTACTGCCCCATAGTATAACATTGGGCTGAGTGCTATCTGAAAACACATCACAGATCTACCCTGCCCCATAGTATAACATTGGGCCGAGTGCTATCTGATAACACATCACAGATCTGCACTGCCCCATAGAATAACATTGGGCCGCATGCTATCTGATACATCACAGATCTGCACTGCCCCATAGTATAACATTGGGCCGAGTGCTATCTGATACATCACAGACCTGTACTGCCCCATAGTATAACATTGGGCTTAGTGCTATCTGATACACCACAGATCTGCACTGCCCCATAGTATAACATTGGGCCGAGTGCTATCTGATACATCACAGATCTGTACTGCCGCATAATATAACATTGGGCTAAGTGCTATCTGATACATCACAGATCTGCACTGCCCCATAGTATAACATTGGGCTTAGTGCTATCTGATACATCACAGATCTGCACTGCCCCATAGTATAACATTGGGCCGAGTGCTATCTGATACATCACAGATCTGCACTGCCACATAGTATAACATTGGGCTAAGTGCTATCTGATACATCACAGATCTGCACTGCCCCATAGTATAACATTGGGCCGCATGCTATCTGATACATCACAGATCTGCACTGCCCCATAGTATAACATTGGGCTTAGTGCTATCTGATACATCACAGATCTGCACTGCCCCATAGTATAACATTGGGCCGAGTGCTATCTAAAAACAGATCACAGATCTGCACTGCCCCATAGTATAACAATGGGACGAGGGCTATCTGATACATCACAGATCTGTACTGCCCCATAGTATAACATAGGGCTACGTGCTATCTGATACATCTCAGATCTGTACTGCCCCATAATATAACATTGGGCTGAGTGCTATCTGAAAACACATCACAGATCTACCCTGCCCCATACTATAACATTGGGCTGAGTGCTATCTGAAAACACATCACAGATCTGCACTGCCCCATAGTATAACATTGGGCCGAGTGCTATCTGATACATCACAGACCTGTACTGCCCCATAGTATAACATTGGGCAGCATGCTATCTGATACATCACAGATCTGCACTGCCCCATAGTATAACATTGGGCCGAGTGCTATCTGATACATCACAGACCTGTACTGCCCCATAGTATAACATTGGGCTTAATGCTATCTGATACATCACAGATCTGCACTGCCCCATAGTATAACAATGGGCCGAGTGCTATCTGATACATCACAGATCTGTACTGCCCCATAGTATAACATTGGGCTGAGTGCTATCTGAAAACACATCACAGATCTACCCTGCCCCATAGTATAACATTGGGCTTAGTGCTATCTGATACATCACAGATCTGCACTGCCCCATAGTATAACATTGGGCCGAGTGCTATCTGATACATCACAGACCTGTACTGCCCCATAGTATAACATTGGGCTTAGTGCTATCTGATACATCACAGATCTGCACTGCCCCATAGTATAACATTGGGCCGAGTGCTATATGATACATCACAGATCTGCACTGCCCCATAGTATAACATTGGGCTTAGTGCTATCTGATACATCACAGATCTGTACTGCCGCATAGTATAACATTGGGGCGAGTGCTATCTGATACATCACAGATCTGCACTGCCCCATAGTATAACATTGGGCCGAGTGCTATCTGAAAACACATCACAGATCTGCACTGCCCCATAGTATAACATTGGGCCGAGTGCTATCTGATACATCACAGACCTGTACTGCCCCATAGTATAACATTGGGCTTAGTGCTATCTGATACATCACAGATCTGCACTGCCCCATAGTATAACATTGGGCTTAGTGCTATCTGATACATCACAGATCTGCACTGCCCCATAGTATAACAATGGGCCGAGGGCTATCTGATACATCACAGATCTGTACTGCCCCATAGTATAACACTGGGCTACGTGCTATCTGATACATCTCAGATCTGTAGTGCCCCATAGTATAACATTGGGCTGAGTGCTATCTGAAAACACATCACAGATCTACCCTGCCCCATAGTATAACATTGGGCCGAGTGCTATATGATACATCACAGATCTGCACTGCCCCATAGTATAACATTGGGCCGAGTGCTATCTGATACATCACAGATCTGCACTGCCCCATAGTATAACAATGGGCCGAGTGCTATCTGATACATCACAGATCTGTACTGCCCCATAGTATAACATTGGGCTGAGTGCTATCTGAAAACACATCACAGATCTACCCTGCCCCATAGTATAACATTGGGCCGAGTGCTATCTGATAACACATCACAGATCTGCACTGCCCCATAGTATAACATTGGGCCGCATGCTATCTGATACATCACAGATCTTTACTGCCGCTTAGTATAACATTGGGGCGAGTGCTATCTGATACATCACAGATCTGCACTGCCCCATAGTATAACAATGGGCCGAATGCTATCTGATACATCTCAGATCTGTACTGCCCCATAGTATAACATTGGGCTGAGTGCTATCTGATAACACATCACAGATCTGCACTGCCCCATAGTATAACATTGGGCCGAGTACTATATGATACATCACAGATCTGTACTGTCCCATAGTATAACATTGGGCTTAGTGCTATCTGATACATCACAGATCTGCACTGCCCCATAGTATAACATTGGGCCGCATGCTATCTGATACATCACAGATCTGCACTGCCCCATAGTATAACAATGGGCCGAGTGCTATCTGATACATCACAGATCTGTACTGCCCCATAGTATAACATTGGGGCGAGTGCTATCTGATACATCACAGATCTGTACTGCCCCATAGTATAACATTGGGCCGCATGCTATCTGATACATCACAGATCTGCACTGCCCCATAGTATAACAATGGGCCGAGTGCTATCTGATACATCACAGATCTGTACTGCCCCATAGTATAACATTGGGCCGAGTGCTATCTGATAACACATCACAGATCTGCACTGCCCCATAGTATAACATTGGGCTGAGTGCTATCTGTTACATCACAGATCTGTACTGCCCCATAGTATAACATTGGGGCGAGTGCTATCTGATACATCACAGATCTGCACTGCCCCATAGTATAACATTGGGCCGAGTGCTATCTGATACATCACAGATCTGTACTGCCCCATAGTATAACATTGGGGCGAGTGCTATCTGATACATCACAGATCTGCACTGCCCCATAGTATAACATTGGGCCGAGTGCTATCTGATACATCACAGATCTGTACTGCCCCATAGTATAACATTGGGCTGAGTGCTATCTGATACATCACAGATCTGCACTGCCCCATAGTATAACAATGGGCCGAGTGCTATCTGATACATCTCAGATCTGTACTGCCCCATAGTATAACATTGGGCTGAGTGCTATCTGATAACACATCACAGATCTGCACTGCCCCATAGTATAACATTGGGCCGAGTACTATATGATACATCACAGATCTGTACTGTCCCATAGTATAACATTGGGCTTAGTGCTATCTGATACATCACAGATCTGCACTGCCCCATAGTATAACATTGGGCCGCATGCTATCTGATACATCACAGATCTGTACTGCCCCATAGTATAACATTGGGCCGAGTGCTATCTGATAAACATCACAGATCTGCATTGCCCCATAGTATAACATTGGGCCGAGTGCTATCTGATAACACATCACAGATCTGCACTGCCCCATAGTATAACATTGGGCCGCATGCTATCTGATACATCACAGATCTGCACTGCCCCATAGTATAACATTGGGTTGAGTGTTATCTGATACATCACAGATCTGTACTGCCCCATAGTATAACATTGGGCCGAGTGCTATCTGATACATCACAGATCTGTACTGCCCCATAGTATAACATTGGGCCGAGTGCTATCTGATACATCACAGATCTGCACTGCCACATAGTATAACATTGGGCTAAGTGCTATCTGATACATCACAGATCTGCACTGCCCCATAGTATAACATTGGGTTGAGTGTTATCTGATACATCACAGATCTGCACTGCCCCATAGTATAACAATGGGCCGAGTGCTATCTGATACATCACAGATCTGTACTGCCCCATAGTATAACATTGGGCTGAGTGCTATCTGAAAACACATCACAGATCTGTACTGCCCCATAGTATAACATTGGGCCGAGTGCTATCTGATAACACATCACAGATCTGCACTGCCCCATAGAATAACATTGGGCCGCATGCTATCTGATACATCACAGATCTGCACTGCCCCATAGTATAACATTGGGCCGAGTGCTATCTGATACATCACAGACCTGTACTGCCCCATAGTATAACATTGGGCTTAGTGCTATCTGATACATCACAGATCTGCACTGCCCCATAGTATAACATTGGGCCGAGTGCTATCTGATACATCACAGATCTGTACTGCCGCATAATATAACATTGGGCTAAGTGCTATCTGATACATCACAGATCTGCACTGCCCCATAGTATAACATTGGGCTTAGTGCTATCTGATACATCACAGATCTGCACTGCCCCATAGTATAACATTGGGCCGAGTGCTATCTGATACATCACAGATCTGCACTGCCACATAGTATAACATTGGGCTAAGTGCTATCTGATACATCACAGATCTGCACTGCCCCATAGTATAACATTGGGCCGCATGCTATCTGATACATCACAGATCTGCACTGCCCCATAGTATAACTTTGGGCTTAGTGCTATCTGATACATCACAGATCTGCACTGCCCCATAGTATAACATTGGGCCGAGTGCTATCTAAAAACAGATCACAGATCTGCACTGCCCCATAGTATAACATTGGGCCGAGTGCTATCTGATACATCACAGATCTGCACTGCCCCATAGTATAACATTGGGCCGAGTGCTATCTAAAAACAGATCACAGATCTGCACTGCCCCATAGTATAACAATGGGACGAGGGCTATCTGATACATCACAGATCTGTACTGCCCCATAGTATAACATAGGGCTACGTGCTATCTGATACATCTCAGATCTGTACTGCCCCATAGTATAACATTGGGCTGAGTGCTATCTGAAAACACATCACAGATCTACCCTGCCCCATACTATAACATTGGGCTGAGTGCTATCTGAAAACACATCACAGATCTGCACTGCCCCATAGTATAACATTGGGCCGAGTGCTATCTGATACATCACAGACCTGTACTGCCCCATAGTATAACATTGGGCAGCATGCTATCTGATACATCACAGATCTGCACTGCCCCATAGTATAACATTGGGCCGAGTGCTATCTGATACATCACAGACCTGTACTGCCCCATAGTATAACATTGGGCTTAATGCTATCTGATACATCACAGATCTGCACTGCCCCATAGTATAACATTGGGCCGCATGCTATCTGATACATCACAGATCTGCACTGCCCCATAGTATAACAATGGGCCGAGTGCTATCTGATACATCACAGATCTGTACTGCCCCATAGTATAACATTGGGCTGAGTGCTATCTGAAAACACATCACAGATCTACCCTGCCCCATAGTATAACATTGGGCTTAGTGCTATCTGATACATCACAGATCTGCACTGCCCCATAGTATAACATTGGGCCGAGTGCTATCTGATACATCACAGATCTGTACTGCCCCATAGTATAACATTGGGCTTAGTGCTATCTGATACATCACAGATCTGCACTGCCCCATAGTATAACATTGGGCCGAGTGCTATATGATACATCACAGATCTGCACTGCCCCATAGTATAACATTGGGCTTAGTGCTATCTGATACATCACAGATCTGTACTGCCGCATAGTATAACATTGGGGCGAGTGCTATCTGATACATCACAGATCTGTACTGCCCCATAGTATAACATTGGGCCGAGTGCTATCTGAAAACACATCACAGATCTGCACTGCCCCATAGTATAACATTGGGCCGAGTGCTATCTGATACATCACAGACCTGTACTGCCCCATAGTATAACATTGGGCTTAGTGCTATCTGATACATCACAGATCTGCACTGCCCCATAGTATAACATTGGGCTTAGTGCTATCTGATACATCACAGATCTGCACTGCCCCATAGTATAACAATGGGCCGAGGGCTATCTGATACATCACAGATCTGTACTGCCCCATAGTATAACACTGGGCTACGTGCTATCTGATACATCTCAGATCTGTAGTGCCCCATAGTATAACATTGGGCTGAGTGCTATCTGAAAACACATCACAGATCTACCCTGCCCCATAGTATAACATTGGGCCGAGTGCTATATGATACATCACAGATCTGCACTGCCCCATAGTATAACATTGGGCCGAGTGCTATCTGATACATCACAGATCTGCACTGCCCCATAGTATAACAATGGGCCGAGTGCTATCTGATACATCACAGATCTGTACTGCCCCATAGTATAACATTGGGCTGAGTGCTATCTGATACATCACAGATCTTTACTGCCGCTTAGTATAACATTGGGGCGAGTGCTATCTGATACATCACAGATCTGCACTGCCCCATAGTATAACATTGGGCCGAGTGCTATCTGAAAACACATCACAGATCTGCACTGCCCCATAGTATAACATTGGGCCGCATGCTATCTGATACATCACAAATCTGCACTGCCCCATAGTATAACATTGGGCTTAGTGCTATCTGATACATCACAGATCTGCACTGCCCCATAGTATAACAATGGGCCGAATGCTATCTGATACATCTCAGATCTGTACTGCCCCATAGTATAACATTGGGCTGAGTGCTATCTGATAACACATCACAGATCTGCACTGCCCCATAGTATAACATTGGGCCGAGTACTATATGATACATCACAGATCTGTACTGTCCCATAGTATAACATTGGGCTTAGTGCTATCTGATACATCACAGATCTGCACTGCCCCATAGTATAACATTGGGCCGCATGCTATCTGATACATCACAGATCTGCACTGCCCCATAGTATAACAATGGGCCGAGTGCTATCTGATACATCACAGATCTGTACTGCCCCATAGTATAACATTGGGCCGCATGCTATCTGATACATCACAGATCTGCACTGCCCCATAGTATAACAATGGGCCGAGTGCTATCTGATACATCACAGATCTGTACTGCCCCATAGTATAACATTGGGCCGAGTGCTATCTGATAACACATCACAGATCTGCACTGCCCCATAGTATAACATTGGGCTGAGTGCTATCTGTTACATCACAGATCTGTACTGCCCCATAGTATAACATTGGGGCGAGTGCTATCTGATACATCACAGATCTGCACTGCCCCATAGTATAACATTGGGCCGAGTGCTATCTGATACATCACAGATCTGTACTGCCCCATAGTATAACATTGGGGCGAGTGCTATCTGATACATCACAGATCTGCACTGCCCCATAGTATAACATTGGGCCGAGTGCTATCTGACACATCACAGATCTGTACTGCCCCATAGTATAACATTGGGCTGAGTGCTATCTGATACATCACAGATCTGCACTGCCCCATAGTATAACAATGGGCCGAGTGCTATCTGATACATCTCAGATCTGTACTGCCCCATAGTATAACATTGGGCTGAGTGCTATCTGATAACACATCACAGATCTGCACTGCCCCATAGTATAACATTGGGCCGAGTACTATATGATACATCACAGATCTGTACTGTCCCATAGTATAACATTGGGCTTAGTGCTATCTGATACATCACAGATCTGCACTGCCCCATAGTATAACATTGGGCCGCATGCTATCTGATACATCACAGATCTGCACTGCCCCATAGTATAACAATGGGCCGAGTGCTATCTGATACATCACAGATCTGTACTGCCCCATAGTATAACATTGGGGCGAGTGCTATCTGATACATCACAGATCTGTACTGCCCCATAGTATAACATTGGGCCGCATGCTATCTGATACATCACAGATCTGCACTGCCCCATAGTATAACAATGGGCCGAGTGCTATCTGATACATCACAGATCTGTACTGCCCCATAGTATAACATTGGGCCGAGTGCTATCTGATAACACATCACAGATCTGCACTGCCCCATAGTATAACATTGGGCTGAGTGCTATCTGATACATCACAGATCTGCACTGCCCCATAGTATAACATTGGGCCGAGTGCTATCTGATAACACATCACAGATCTGCACTGCCCCATAGTATAACATTGGGGCGAGTGCTATCTGATACATCACAGATCTGCACTGCCCCATAGTATAACATTGGGCCGAGTGCTATCTGATACATCACAGATCTGTACTGCCCCATAGTATAACATTGGGGCGAGTGCTATCTGATACATCACAGATCTGCACTGCCCCATAGTATAACATTGGGCCGAGTGCTATCTGATACATCACAGATCTGTACTGCCCCATAGTATAACATTGGGCTGAGTGCTATCTGATACATCACAGATCTGCACTGCCCCATAGTATAACATTGGGCCGAGTGCTATCTGATACATCACAGATCTGCACTGCCCCATAGTATAACATTGGGCCGAGTGCTATCTGATAACACATCACAGATCTGCACTGCCCCATAGTATAACATTGGGCCGCATGCTATCTGATACATCACAAATCTGCACTGCCCCATAGTATAACATTGGGCTTAGTGCTATCTGATACATCACAGATCTGCACTGCCCCATAGTATAACAATGGGCCGAGTGCTATCTGATACATCTCAGATCTGTACTGCCCCATAGTATAACATTGGGCTGAGTGCTATCTGATAACACATCACAGATCTGCACTGCCCCATAGTATAACATTGGGCCGAGTACTATATGATACATCACAGATCTGTACTGTCCCATAGTATAACATTGGGCTTAGTGCTATCTGATACATCACAGATCTGCACTGCCCCATAGTATAACATTGGGCCGCATGCTATCTGATACATCACAGATCTGCACTGCCCCATAGTATAACAATGGGCCGAGTGCTATCTGATACATCACAGATCTGTACTGCCCCATAGTATAACATTGGGGCGAGTGCTATCTGATACATCACAGATCTGTACTGCCCCATAGTATAACATTGGGCCGCATGCTATCTGATACATCACAGATCTGCACTGCCCCATAGTATAACAATGGGCCGAGTGCTATCTGATACATCACAGATCTGTACTGCCCCATAGTATAACATTGGGCCGAGTGCTATCTGATAACACATCACAGATCTGCACTGCCCCATAGTATAACATTGGGCTGAGTGCTATCTGTTACATCACAGATCTGTACTGCCCCATAGTATAACATTGGGGCGAGTGCTATCTGATACATCACAGATCTGCACTGCCCCATAGTATAACATTGGGCCGAGTGCTATCTGATACATCACAGATCTGTACTGCCCCATAGTATAACATTGGGGCGAGTGCTATCTGATACATCACAGATCTGCACTGCCCCATAGTATAACATTGGGCCGAGTGCTATCTGATACATCACAGATCTGTACTGCCCCATAGTATAACATTGGGCTGAGTGCTATCTGATACATCACAGATCTGCACTGCCCCATAGTATAACATTGGGCCGAGTGCTATCTGATACATCACAGATCTGCACTGCCCCATAGTATAACATTGGGCCGAGTGCTATCTGATAACACATTACAGATCTGTACTGCCCCATAGTATAACATTGGGCCGAGTGCTATATGATAACACATCACAGATCTGCACTGCCCCATAGTATAACATTGGGCTTAGTGCTATCTGATACATCACAGATCTGTACTGCCCCATAATATAACATTGGGCCGAGTGCTATCTGATAGAACATCGGCTGTGTTATACGGCAGTGTGAGTGAGCCCTTATGCTGAACATTTTCCCTTCTACCCGTATGTCATTCTGCTCAGCTTCTCTTTCTTTATACCATTCTGTCCACAGACCAGACTGCATTTCTAAAGTGATCAAAACAAGGAGAACTATAGGAGTTTTTATAAAAATATCAAGAAAATCTTTATTACCACAATCAAACAAAGTAAACAAGCATTGAAAAAGTTGCTAAAAGGAACACCAAAAATTTGTGTACCCCTCAGTACAATATAAATACAAGTAGATAAGCGGTAAGAAACTACTACCATAGGGGTTAGTTTAAACAATATATTATAAACTGTATATTACGGCCGTAATACCCTGAAAAGTCCCCAAAATAGTGGCCCGTAGCTCCTCCGTAGGCAGGGTGTGTCAGCGTATTTTGCGCATGGCATCCTCCGTATGTAATCCGTATGGCATCCGTACTGCGTGTTTTTCTCGCAGGCTTGCAAAACCGACATACGGCTATACAAAGGATCCATGTGTAAAGAAGAAAAAAAAAACGAAAAAAAAACATATATACTGTATATGTGTGTATATGTGTATATATATATATATATATATATATATATATATATATATATCAGTAGACACATATATGTATATATATTATTACTTCATACAGCGCTAGATATCTTTAAAGCTGGTAATTCAATTACCGGCTTTTGCTATCTCCTTCCTAAACCCGACATGATATGAGACCTGGTTTACATACAGTAAACCATCTCATATCCCCATTTTTTTGCATATTCCACACTACTGATGTTAGTAGTGTGTATATGCAAAATTTGGCCGTTCTAGCTATTAAATTAAAGGGTTAAATGGCGGAAAAAATTGGCGTGGGCGCCCTCTGCTGGTTGTCCTCATATGAACTCGAGCCTGGGAGCTTTCTAGGAAAGTTCCCACGATCTAGGGACAACCAGCAGAGGGCACCTCACCGCAAATGAATGTAAATATAGGTCATTGACCTACTTAACCTTCATTCCCCGGGGTTTTGCAGCCAGGAACAACGCTGCATTAGCAGAGTTCGTGGCTGCAAAATATTTTAACCCCTTCAGATGGATTTACATTGTTGGACGTTACACATCTGCGGAAGGTAAGGATATTGTTGGTTTATTTTTATTTTTTTGTTACAGAGCGAGGGTCTTCAGTGATTGGATTGAGCGTAGAATAAAATAATACAACAACCTTTGTTTTTATTTCATTAAAATAATTTTTAATAATGTGTTTGTGTATTTTTTAACCCTTTACTAGTATTGGATTAATAATGGATAGGTGTCATAATTGACGCCTCTCCATTATTAATTTGGCTTAATGTCACCTTACAATAGCAAGGTGGCATTAACCCTTCATTACCCCATATCCCACCGCTACACGGGAATGGGAAGAGAGTGGCCAAGTGCCAGAATAGGCGCATCTTCCAGATGTGCCTTTTCTGGGGTGGCTGGGGGCAGATGTTTTTAGCCAGGGGGGGTCAATAACCGTGAACCCTCTCCAGGCTATTAATATCTGCCCTCAGTCACTGGCTTTACTACTCTGGCGGAGAAAATTGCGCGGGAGCCCACGCCAATTTTTTCCGCCATTTAACCCTTTAATTTAATAGCTAGAACAGGCAAATTTTGCATATACACACTACTAACATTAGTAGTGTGGAATATGCAAAAAAAATGGTGATATGAGATGGTTTACTGTATGTAAACCAGGTCTCATATCATGTCGGGTTTAGGAAGGAGATAGCAAAAGCCGGTAATTGAATTACCGGCCTTAAAGCTATCTAGCGCTGTATGAAGTAATAATATATATACAGTGGGGCAAAAAAGTATTTAGTCAGTCAGCAATAGTGCAAGTTCCACCACTTAAAAAGATGAGAGGCGTCTGTAATTTACATCATAGGTAGACCTCAACTATGGGAGACAAACTGAGAAAAAAAAATCCAGAAAATCACATTGTCTGTTTTTTTAACAATTTATTTGCATATTATGGTGGAAAATAAGTATTTGGTCAGAAACAAAATTTCATCTCAATACTTTGTAATATATCCTTTGTTGGCAATGACAGAGGTCAAACGTTTTCTGTAAGTCTTCACAAGGTTGCCACACACTGTTGTAGGTATGTTGGCCCATTCCTCCATGCAGATCTCCTCTAGAGCAGTGATGTTTTTGGCTTTTCGCTTGGCAACACGGACTTTCAACTCCCTCCAAAGGTTTTCTATAGGGTTGAGATCTGGAGACTGGCTAGGCCACTCCAGGACCTTGAAATGCTTCTTACGAAGCCACTCCTTCGTTGCCCTGGCAGTGTGCTTTGGATCATTGTCATGTTGAAAGACCCAGCCACATTTTATCTTCAATGCCCTTGCTGATGGAAGGAGGTTTGCACTCAAAATCTCACGATACATGGCCCCATTCATTCTTTCATGTACCCGGATCAGTCGTCCTGGCCCCTTTGCAGAGAAACAGCCCCAAAGCATGATGTTTCCACCACCATGCTTTACGGTAGGTATGGTGTTTGATGGATGCAAATCAGTATTCTTTTTCCTCCAAACATGACAAGTTGTGTTTCTACCAAACAGTTCCAGTTTGGTTTCATCAGACCCTAGGACATTCTCCCAAAACTCCTCTGGATCATCCAAATGCTCTCTAGCAAACTTCAGACGGGCCCGGACATGTACTGGCTCAAGCAGTGGGACACGTCTGGCACTGCAGGATCTGAGTCCATGGTGGCGTAGTGTGTTACTTATGGTAGGCCTTGTTACATTGGTCCCAGCTCTCTGCAGTTCATTCACTAGGTCCCCCCGCGTGGTTCTGGGATTTTTGCTCACCGTTCTTGTGATCATTCTGACCCCACGGGGTGGGATTTTGCGTGGAGCCCCAGATCGAGGGAGATTATCAGTGGTCTTGTATGTCTTCCATTTTCTAATTATTGCTCCCACTGTTGATTTCTTCACTCCAAGCTGGTTCGCTATTGCAGATTCAGTCTTCCCAGCCTGGTGCAGGGCTACAATTTTGTTTCTGGTGTCCTTTGACAGCTCTTTGGTCTTCACCATAGTGGAGTTTGGAGTCAGACTGTTTGAGGGTGTGCACAGGTGTCTTTTTATACTGAAAACAAGTTTAAACAGGTGCCATTACTACAGGTAATGAGTGGAGGAAAGAGGAGACTCTTAAAGAAGAAGTTACAGGTCTGTGAGAGCCAGAAATCTTGATTGTTTGTTTCTGACCAAATACTTATTTTCCACCATAATATGCAAATAAATTATTAAAAAAACAGACAATGTGATTTTCTGGATTTTTTTTTCTCAGTTTGTCTCCCATAGTTGAGGTCTACCTATGATGTAAATTACAGACGCCTTTCATCTTTTTAAGTGGTGGAACTTGCACTATTGCTGTCTGACTAAATACTTTTTTGCCCCACTGTACATATAGGTGTCTCAGTGACATATATATATACCTATTCTATGTGTACACATTTATTCTAGCTATTCTACTGTAAGCTGTCAGTGTGATTTTACTGTACACCGCACTGAATTACCGGCTTTTCTCTCTAACACCGCTGCGTATTTCTCGCAAGTCACACTGCTGGTCCGTGTGTAATCCGTATCCGGATTCATTGGCGGTTTTTTTTGCGCAATACGGTGACAAACGCAGCATGCTGCAATTTTCTACGGCCGTAGAAAGCCGTATAATACTGATCAGTAAAATACGGCAGATAGGAGCAGGGGCATAGAGAATAATTGGGACGTTTGTTAGGCGTGTTTTACGGACGTATTTTCTGCACTCATACGTTGGTAAAACTCGCTAGTGTGACTCCAGCCTTATGTGGGCATGAACACCATAAAAGACTCGATCCCCTATAGACCCAACCATACAAATAAGGCTATTTAAATAAGCCTGCCACCTAAGGGTTATTTGTATGGGCTGCAGTGTTTTCATCTGTTTTTTTAATTTTATACTTATTTACTATGATTTCAACAGATATCGATACAAACACTGATCACAAGTGCAAATACCACATGGATGTGATACGCTGATGTATATTATGGAAGCATTTTGTTTTTAGTGTCCATCACCTTTTGCTGGGAAAATAAAGGTACCTTCACACATAACGATTTCGTTAACGATATCGTTGCTTTTTGTGACGTAGCAACGATATCGTTAACGAAATCGTTATGCTTGACAGCAACCAGCGATCAGGCCCCTGCTGGGAGATCATTGGTCGCTGGGAATGATCAGGACCTTTTTTTGGTCGCTGATCACCCGCTGTCATCGCTGAATCGGCGTGTGTGACGCCGATCCAGCGATGCGTTCACTGGTAACCAGGGTAAATATCGGGTTACTAAGCGCAGGGCTGCGCTTAGTAACCCGATATTTACCCTGGTTACCATTGTAAAAGTTAAAAAAAAAACAAAAACGGTACATACTCACATTCCGATGTCTGTCACGTCCCCCGGCGTCAGCTTCCCGCACTGACTGTGTCAGTGCCGGCCGGCCGTAAAGCAGAGCACAGTGGTGACGTCACCGCTGTGCTCTGCTTTACGGCCGACGCTGACAGTCAGTGCAGGGAAGCTGACGCCGGGGGACGTGACAGACATCGGAATGTGAGTATGTACTGTTTTTTTTTTTTTTACTTTTACAATGGTAACCAGGGTAAATATCGGGTTACTAAGCGCGGCCCTGCGCTTAGTAACCCGATATTTACCCTGGTTACCCGGGGACTTCGGCATCGTTGAAGACAGTTTCAACGATGCTTAAGTCGTTGGTCGCTGGAAAGAGCTGTCTGTGTGACAGCTCCCCAGCGACCACAGAACGACTTACCAACGATCACGGCCAGGTCGTGTCGCTGGTCGTGATCGTTGGTAAGTCATTTACTGTAACGGTACCTTAAGGCTCCAGTATAGCATTCAGTGGAGCTGGCATTGTGTTGTATTTACTCTTTTATTTAAAGGGAATCTGTCACCACATTTGACCTATCTAAACTATTAATATGGGCATACAGGTTATAGACTGCTGAAAATAGTCCTCCCTGTGCGTCTCATACCAGATGTCTCGTTGTTGAGAAATCCTTTTGTATCACTTTACATAAATGACCTCTTCCAGGCTGCGGCGAGGATGATGCCTGGTAGATAACTCTGCCTCCAGAGCTTATTTTACATGAAAGGGGAGTTACCAGTGTGATGTATAATAGCTGGTCTCTGCTCTGCTGATCTCACTGCAGAGCTGTGTGTGATTATAGCTAACACATCTACAGGTTCCTCTCATCTTCAGCTTCCACCTCACGGGCAGATGGGGTTATAAAACAGTTACAATACAGCAGAGCTCAGAGAGCCAGCAAAAATGTGTTTGCAAAAGACAAATTTCATTTTTCCTGTTCTGTGTTTATGACTTGTCTCACACTGGTAACCATTACACATCACTCTGACAACTCTGCCTACAGAGCTTAGTTTACATGAAAATGGAGTTATCTACCAGGCAGCACCCTCCCCATATCCTGAAAGAGGTCATTTACATAAAGTGATAAAAGATGACTTATCAACAACAAGGCATCTGATAGGAGACACACAGGTATTAGGGTACCGTCACACAGTGGCACTTTGATCGCTAGGACGGCACGATCCGTGACGTTCCAGCGATATCGTTACGATCTCGCTGTGTCTGACACGCTACTGCGATCAGGGACCCCGCTGAGAATCGTACGTCGTAGCAGATCGTCTGAAACTTTATTTCGTCGCTGGATCTCCCGCTGACATCGCTGAATCAGCGTGTGTGACGCCGATTCAGCGATGTCTTCACTGGTAACCAGGGTAAACATCGGGTTACTAAGCGCAGGGCCGCCCGATGTTTACCCTGGTTACCAGAGTAAACGTAAAAAATACAAACACTACATACTTACCTTCAGCTGTCTGTCCTCCGGCGCTGTGCTTCTCTGCACTCCTCCTGCATCCTGTGTCAGCGCCGGCCAGCCAGAAAGCACAGCGGTGACGTCACCACTCTGCTTTACGGCTGACCGGCGCTGACAGTGTAGAGGAAAGCACAGCGCCGGAGGACAGACACGGAATGTAAGTATGTAGTGTTTGGTTTTTTTACGTTTACGCTGGTAACCAGGGTAAACATCGGGTTACTAAGCGCGGCTCTGCGCTTAGTAACCCGATGTTTACCCTGGTTACCAGGGGACTTCGGGATCGTTGGTCGCTGGAGAGCTGTCTGACAGCTCTCCAGCAACCAAACAGCGACGCTGCAGCGATCGACATCGTTGTCGTATTACTGCAGCGTCGTTTCAGTGTGACGGTACCCTTACTCTTTTCATCAGTCTGTAACCTGTATGCCCATATCAATAATTTAGATGTGGTGACAGATTCCCTTTAAGGCGTACATGTTTTTGCTGCTCATATCAACAGACCAAACTGCTTATATTGCACATACCTGTATAATATGTCCAGGAACAGTCAAAGTTTTTCAGAATTCTGCTAGAACTATAGGTGCTGAAACATCTATTACGTCACCTCTGTACACGCATTGTCCTTGCTTTGTTTTTTTTATAAAGAAGGACAGGACTACAAAAGAGTATAAAGTTAGTGTTTTAAGTTTTTCTTCTTTTTCCCATATTAGGGGACGACGCTGGCTTTGAGAGCGATGTTTATAACAACACGGCCATACAGACGCCACACCTCAGAGAGCTAGCAAGGAGAAGTGTGATCTTCAAAAATGCATTCACTTCTGTCAGCAGCTGTTCCCCCAGTAGGGGAGCAATCCTGACAGGTCTGCCTCAGGTGACCTCTTAATTAAGTATCTAATATACCATACTAGTGTAACGTGGGGCGGTATGCGCGGGCGAGGCACTCGCCTCCAGCACCCTGGGCCAGAGCCGGTTTTAGTTAAAGTGGGGCCCTAGGCAAAGTTTAAAATGGGGCCCCAAATGCTAACATATTGCACATCACACAGAAATATTTTGGTTGTATTTACATGCGCTGATCTCAGGCCACTAAATGAGTGTGATCGACAATACTGAAATCATTCAACGCTTGTTTCCCGGCCTTTTTCCACCGTCTGAGAAAGAATGATTGGGACAGGACAATCACTAATAGATCACTAACAGATCACCATACAATATAATGTTATCAGCAGCACATCTACAGTTTACAGCGGCGTTGTGCTGCTGAGAACAATGATTTTTGTTCCGGCATAAACAATCCAATCACTCGATGAATATGCAGCATTTTGCTTGTTTAGTATAATACACCGCATAGTCCTCCATATATTATAATGTGCACCACTGTCCTCCATATTGTAAAATGCACACCGCATAGTCCTCCATATAATATAATATTCCCCATAGTCCTCCGTATAGTATAATACACTCAGTACTCCATATAGTATTATACACTTCCCATAGTCCTCCATATATTAAAATACACTCCTCAGTCCTCCATATAGTATAATACACTCCTTATAGTCCTCCATATAGTATACTGCACCGCCATAGTCATCCATGCAGTACAATTAACTTCCCATAGTATAATGCACCCCATAGTCCTCCATATAGTATAATACACTCAGTCCTCCATATAGTATTGTACACTTCCCATAGTCCTCCAAATAGTATAATACACTCCCTATAATACTCCATATATTAAAATACACTCAGTCCTCCATATAGTATAATACACTACTCAGTCCTCCATATAGTATAATACTCCTCAGTCCTCCATATAGTGTAATACACGCCTCAGTCCTCCATGTAGTATAATACACTCCTCATAGTCCTCCATATAGTATAATGCACTCCTCATAGTGCTCCATGTAGTATAATGCACCGCCATAGTCCTCCATGTAGTACAATTCACTTCCCATAGTATAATGCACCCCATAGTTCTTCATATAGTATAATGTATTCCCCATAGTCCTCAACACAGTATAATGCAGCCCACATACAGTATAATGCAGCCACACCATAGAGCATAATGCAGCCACCCCACAGAGTATATTGGTATAATGCAACCACCCCACAGAGTATAATGTAACCCCCCCCATAGAATATAATGCAGCCCCGCTCATATAGTATAATATAGCCCCCTCATAAAGTATGATGCAATAACCCCTCATACAATAAAAATATAATACAGCTCCCCATAGAATATAATGTAGCCCCATCAAAGAGTATGATGCAATCCTCCCTCATAAAATATAATACAGCCCCCCACAGAATATAATGTAGCCCACCATAGAATATAATACAACCCACCTCCCCATAGTATATAATGTACCCCCAAAGTATATAACACAGCCTCCCCCATATAATATAATGCATAATGTAGCCCCCATAGTATATAACACAGCCTCCCCCATAGAATATAATATATCCCCCACAGTATATAACACAGCCTCCCCCATAGAATAGAATATATCCCCCATAGTATATAACACAGCCTCCCCATAGAATATCATATACCCCCAATAGTATATAACACAGCCTCCCCCATCTATATATATAATTGCCTAAGGGTTTTTCCGTCTGTCTGTCTGTCTGTCTGTCCTGGAAATCCCGCGTCTCTGATTGGTCGAGGCCGCCAGGCCTCGACCAATCAGAGACCGGCACAGCAGAGACCGGCACAGAGACCGGCACAGCATCGACGTAGAAATCCCGCGTCTCTGATTGATCAGTCCTCCTGACACTTCTATATTGATCAGTCCTCCTGACACCTCTATATTGATCAGTCCTCCTGACACCTCTATATTGATCAGTCCTCCTGACACTTCTATATTGATCAGTCCTCCTGACACTTCTATATTGATCAGTCCTCCTGACACCTCTATATTGATCAGTCCTCCTGACACTTCTATATTGATCAGTCCTCCTGACACCTCTATATTGATAAATCCTCCTGACACTTTTATATTGATCAGTCCTCCTGACACCTCTTTATTGATCAGTCCTCCTGACACTTCTATATTGATCAGTCCTCCTGACACTTCTATATTGATCAGTCCTCCTGACACTTCTATATTGATCAGTCCTCCTGACACTTCTATATTGATCAGTCCTCCTGACACTTCTATATTGATCAGTCCTCCTGACACTTCTATATTGATCAGTCCTCTTGACACTTCTATATTGATCAGTCCTCCTGACACTTCTATATTGATCAGTCCTCCTGATACCTCTATATTGATCAGTCCTCCTGATACCTCTATATTGATCAGTCCTCCTGACACTTCTATATTGATCAGTCCTCCTGACACTTCTGTATTGATCAGCCCTCCTGACGCTTCTATATTGATCAGCCCTCCTGACGCTTCTATATTGATCTGTCCTCCTGACTCTTCTATATTGATCAGTCCTCCTGACACTTCTGTATTGATCAGTCCTCCTGACACTTCTGTATTGATCAGTCCTCCTGACACTTCTATATTGATCAGTCCTCCTGACATTCTATATTGATCAGTCCTCCTGACACCTCTATATTGATAAATCCTCCTGACACTTCTATATTGATCAGCCCTCCTGACACTTCTATATTGATCAGTCCTCCTGACACTTCTATATTGATCAGTCCTCCTGACACTTCTATATTGATCAGTCCTCCTGATACCTCTATATTGATCAGTCCTCCTGATACCTCTACATTGATCAGTCCTCCTGACTCTTCTGTATTGATCAGTCCTCCTGACACTTCTGTATTGATCAGTCCTCCTGACACCTCTATATTGATCAGTCCTCCTGACACTTCTGTATTGATCAGTCCTCCTGACACCTCTGTATTGATCAGTCCTCCTGACACTTCTATATTGATCAGTCCTCCTGACACTTCTATATTGATCAGTCCTCCTGACACCTCTGTATTGATCAGTCCTCCTGACACCTCTGTATTGATCAGTCCTCCTGACTCTTCTATATTGATCAGTCCTCCTGACACTTCTATATTGATCAGTCCTCCTGACACTTCTGTATTGATCATTCCTCCTGACACTTCTATATTGATCAGTCCTCCTGATACCTCTTTATTGATCAGTCCTCCTGACACTTCTATATTGATCAGTCCTCCTGACACTTCTATATTGATCAGTCCTCCTGACACTTCTATATTGATCAGTCCTCCTGATACCTCTATATTGATCAGTCCTCCTGACACTTCTATATTGATCAGTCCTCCTGACACTTCTATATTGATCAGTCCTCCTGACACTTCTATATTGATCAGTCCTCCTGACACCTCTATATTGATCAGTCCTCCTGAGACTTCTGTATTGATCAGTCCTCCTGATACCTCTATATTGATCAGTCCTCCTGACACTTCTGTATTGATCAGTCCTCCTGACACTTCTGTATTGACCAGTCCTCCTGATCTATATATATAATTGTCTAAGGGTTTTTCCGTCTGTCTTTCTGTCTGTCTGTCTGGGCAAAGCGACGATGATGTCATAAAGGACGTAGACATCTCGCGTTTCTGATTCAGCGACGGGCACAGTATCGATGTAGATGTCATAATGGTTGCCATGGCGACGATGATGTCATAAAGGTTGCGTCGACCAATCAGCGACGGGCACAGTCTGCCGCGAATTCTGGAATCATCATTGTCCATATATTACGGGGACATGCATATTCTAGAATACCCGATGCGTCAGAATCGGGCCACAATCTAGTAGTATATAACACAGCCTCCCCCCATAGAATATAATATACCCTCATAGTATATAACACAGCCCGCATAGTACATGACACAGCCTCATAGTATATAGCACAGCCCGCATGGTATATAACACATCCCTCATAGTATATAGCACAGCCCGCATAGTATATAGCACAGCCCGCACAGTATATAGCACAGCCCACATCTCCCCCCCCCCCCCCCCCCCCGAGAATGGCCCCACAGTCCAGCACTCACTAAAACGAAAAAAAAAACACTCCTCACCTCTCCTCGTGCCCGCGCTGATCCCTGTTCCTGTCTCAGCAGCTGCACTGCTTGGCACACAGTGAGTGCGCGAACGTCATCGCGTACCCGCATTATCAGAGGCAGAGTGGGGAATGATGGGAGAGGGAGCATCGGCTGACGCTCTCTCCTCCATCACTGCTTTGAACTGTACAGTCAGACGCCGGTATAGTTCAGTGTGGTGGGGGAATTGGCGCTGGTGGCAGGTGGGCCCCCCTGCCTCACAGGGGCCCCATAGCAGCTGCGTGATGTGCCGCTAGCTGGGGGCCCTTGGGGGAGCTGGGGCCCTAGGCAGCTGCCTGGTCTGCCTGCCCCTAACGCCAGCTCTGCCTGAGACGTTACATGAAAATGTAGGTCTTGGCTGGGTGTATGGACTTGTGCTGTGAGGTACTTGCACCGGTGTAGTCCCCATGTAACTGTTTTTGTGGGTTTGCCAGGACCGAATGTTCCACAGTTCAATTAGAGAGACCACCTTTCCAAAATAAAGTCTTAACTGCACAGTAATCTGGTAAGGTTTATTTACAAGGTAAAGCAGGTACAAAGTCTTATGGAAGCATATGAAGCATTTTTTTTTACACAGTATCCTTGCTCTGTAGTATACCCCAGGTCTTTCTAGGCACACTGATTCTCCCTATTTCATCAGCAAGTCTCCTTACTCTCTCAGTAGTTCCACGTCCTTTATCTTCCACTACTGGCGCTCTGGAACCCTTGCACTAGAGGCAGCCACTATTTCACATGCTCAGTCCTGATTAGGTCTGTTACCTTCTGTGTTGCCATCTCTAGAGTTCGTGATTTGGCATCCTCTCAAAGGTCGCTTATCTGGAAGGCCACTCTGTCTCGTCAGTCACTTTTCTTTAGTATACAGTTACCACTATCCCTTATCCTTAGTCTCCTTTCACTCCGGATCACCCCTCAGGTAGTTCTGCTTACTTAGCACTTCCAACTCTTTCTGACTGACTAACTAACTGGAAGCAATCACTTACCCTAGCACTAACCTCTCCCACCATGGCTGTGGAGTCGGTAAGCCAAACCCCTGTCTCCTCAATTTCCCTAACCATGACTCCAAGCGTTGCCTGCATGTACATAAAGTGCAGGACAGATTCGTCTCAGCTAAAAGCCCAGATCCTTAGATCAGGAACAGACATTTATAGGACATTTCATAACTTTCCCAAATTCTTATGAAAACATTTACCACACATCGTGCATTGTACTTCTGTACCCAATTAATGATATATTTTTAGAGTTGGCCCATTTTATTCTGTGGGCTAGTCCCAACTGTTAACTTACACTTTCTCTGTCAGCTACCTGTTGCTAGGCAGAATACAGTTTCACCACTAACCATGCAAAACATTGAGTCTATCACTACAAGGGCATATCATCACACATATTAGCTCTCACTATTGTCAAAACTACGCATCTTACATTATGTATCACATTACATTATAGCACTATTCACATGACTCAGTATTCACAAAAGACGCAAGACATTATTCACATTACACTTTACATTATACAATACATTTCAACAATGAGCTTGTTCCTTCAAGGGGGAAACGTGGGCAGCATGTCCACATCCTTACAGTGTACAAAATGTCGGAGACCTTTAGTATGAAATGACCCCTTGGACCTTTTCATCTAAATCTCTAATATTGAAATTATCCTGAGAGTTGTGACACTTTTAGGCTGGGTGTTCACACTGGATCTTGCCCACGTGGCTTATACCACACCTGCGTGCAGTGGCCGATCGCCCCACTATTTCGAGGGTTTTACTTTTAAAATATATTGTTTTGCTCAACTTTGTTCTCCTTTTTTTCTGACCTTTGTATGGATAACATTTGATCATGACTCAGGAACTAAGGGACAGGTGACCACAACTTCTAACAAAAAAATCTTTTTCTTTTTTGTACAGGAAGCTGGAATAAATGGCCATGTGATTGAATGTCATACATAAGCTTTAAAATTTACTTTTTTATCATTAGTTAAACAAGGTTTCCAACGTGTTGGCTTCTGTTGTGATTGGTAGCGTACATATTTCTATGTTATTAATGATTATAGAAAATCTGCTGTACTTTATGAATAAGTTTAGATTAAAGATCATGACCTCCTTGCAAAAGCTAAGGAAACATAAACCTTATCTCAAAAATTTGGCATTAGATAAATTCTATGACATTAACCCCTTTCTGTCATTGGACGGAATAGTACGTCCAATGATAGAAAGGGGCAATCGGCCGAGCTCACGGGGGGAGTGCGGCCGATCGCGGCCGGGTGTCAGCTGCCTATCGCAGCTGACATCCGGCGCTATGTGCCAGGAGCAGTCACGGACCGCCCCCGGCACATTAACCCCCGGCACACCGTGATCAAACATGATCGCGGTGTGCCGGCGGTATAGGGAAGCATCGCGCAGGGAGGGGGCTCCCTGCGGGCTTCCCTGAGACCCCCGCAGCAACGCGATGTGATCGCGTTGCTGCGAGGGTCTCCTTACCTCCCTCCCTGTAGCAGGCCCGGATCCAAGGCCACGGCATCCGGGTCCTGCAGGGAGGGAGGTGGCTTACCAAGTGACTGCTCAGAGCAGGGCTTGGTAAGCCTGCAGTGCTCTCAGACAGATCGGTGATCTGACAGAGTGCTGTGCAAACTGTCAGATCAGCGATCTGTGATGTCCCCCCCTGGGACAAAGTAAAAAAGTTTAAAAAAAAATTTCCACATGTGTAAAAAAAATTAAAAAAATCCTAAATAAAGAAAAAAAAAATATTATTCCCATAAATACATTTCTTTATCTAAATAAAAAAACCAAACAATAAAAGTACACATATTTAGTATCGCCGCATCCGTAACGACCCAACCTATAAAACTGTGTCACTAGTTAACCCCTTCAGTAAACACCGTAAGAAAAAAACGAAGGGAAAAAACAACGCTTTATTATCATACTGCCGAACAAAAAGTGGAATAACACGCGATCAAAAAGACAGATATAAATAACCATGGTACCGCTGAAAGCGTCATCTTGTCCCGCAAAGAACGAGCTGCCATACAGCATCATCAGCAAAAAAATAAAAAAGTTATGGTCCTCAGAATAAAGCGATGCAAAAATAATTATTTTTTCTATAAAATAGTTTTTAACGTATAAAAGTGCCAAAACATAAAAAAATGATATAAATGAGGTATCGCTGTAATCGTACTGACCCGAAGAATAAAACTGCTTTAACAATTTTACCAAACGCGGAACGGTATAAACGCCTCCCCCAAAAGAAATTCATGAATAGCTGGTTTTTGGTCATTCTGCCTCACAAAAATCGGAATAAAAGGCGATCAAAAAATGTCACGTGCCCGAAAATGTTACCAATAAAAACATCAACTCGTCCTGCAAAAAACAAGACCTCACATTGTTAGGGGTCAAGTTCCCGCCTCTGCACAGAGGGAATCTCGGGCCATCTCCGCTGCGGTCTCCCATTCTTCTCCTGCCGCAGTGGAGCCTGCTCAGCGGAGACGTCTTGCTCGGTCCCACTATGTACAGAGAGTTACTGCTGCTTTTTCCTGCTTCTGCCATTGAAGTCAGTGCTGGGCAGCGGCGAGCAGACGCTTCTGGGACTAAGTCCTGCTTTTCTCGTTCTGAGCATGCCCTGAGTAAGATCTCTCAGTGGAGATCGAGGGTCACATGGTCAGATACTGCAGCTAAGTCCATTGGTCCTTTCTGGAAGGTCCTTTAAGTGCTAGGACTAAGTCCTGCTTTGCACACACTGAGCATGCCCAGGGCAAGATCTCTCAGTGGAGATTTAGGGTCACATGCTCAGGTATGGCAGTCTCTCATTGGTCCTTCTAGGAAGGTCTTTTACTTGCTGCAGCTATATAAGGCTCGCATGGCCGCACGGCCATGCGCTAGTGTCAATTCATATATGTGCTTTGCGCCAGTGTGGTTATGCATGAGTGTGTTCAGGGACCCGGCTGAAATAAGCCCCTAGAATACCGGCACCTCCGGTGAGGAGATTGCATGTTGCATAACCTCTGACTGCTATCACCTTGGCAGTAAGCTTGTGCTCCTGTGAGGCTAACAGGGCGCAGTGCTTCCCTTTCACGGCTACTCTGTGGAGTAACAGAGCTAGTCTATACCGCCAAACAGTGCCGCCATTCGCTAGCAGCAGGTTCGTCTTGCACGGTGGACCCCGGGCTGCGAATGCACCATTTATAATAAACATCTCTATTTTCTCGGTGCGTTCCGCTAGCCCTAACACACATGACTCTGTGGACTCAAATATGGAAAAATTATAGCTCTCAAAATGTTGTAACGCAAAAAATATTTTTTGCAATAAAAAGCGTCTTTCAGTGTGGGACGGCTGCCAATCATAAAAATCCGCTAAAAAACCCGCTATAAAAGTAAATCAAACCCCCCTTCATCACCCCCTTAGTTAGGGAAAAATTAAAAAAATGTATTTATTTCCATTTTCCCATTAGGGCTAGGGTTAGGGCTAGGGTTAAGGCTACAGTTAGGGTTGGGGCTAAAGTTAAGGGTTAGGGTTTGGATTACATTTACGGTTGGGAATAGGGTTGGGGTTAGGGGTGTGGTCAGGGTTACCGTTGGGATTAAGGTTAGGGGTGTATTTGGATTAGGGTTTCAGTTATAATTGGGGGGTTTTCACTGTTTAGGCACATCAGGGGCTCTCCAAACACGACATGGCATCCGATCTCAATTCCAGCCAATTCTGCGTTGAAAAAGTAAAACAGTGCTCTTTCCCTTCCGAGCTCTCCCGTGTGCCCAAACAGGAGTTTACCCCAACATATGGGGTATCAGCGTACTCAGGACAAATTGGACAACAACTTTTGGGGTCCAATTTCTCCTGTTACCCTTGGGAAAATACAAAACTGGGGGCTAAAAAATAATTTTTGTGGGGAAAAAAAAAGATTTTTTATTTTCACAGCTCTGCGTTATAAACTGTAGTGAAACACTTGGGGGTTCAAAGTTCTCACAACACATCTAGATAAGTTCCTTGGGGGGTCTAGTTTCCAATATGGGGTCACTTGTGGGGGGTTTCTATTGTTTAGGTACATTAGGGGCTTTGCAAACGCAATGTGATGCCTGCAGACCATTCCATCTAAGTCTGCATTCCAAATGGCGCTCCTTCCCTTCCGAGCGCTCCCATGCACCCAATCGGTGGTTTCCCCCCACATATGGGGTATCAGCGCACTTAGGACAAATTGGACAACAATTTTTGTGGTCCAATTTCTCCTGTTACCCTCGGAAAAATACAAATCTGGGGGCTAAAAAATAATTTTTGTGGGAAAAAAATTTTGTTTTATTTTTACGGCTCTGCATTATAAACTTCTGTGAAGCCCTTGGTGGGTCAAAGTGCTCACCACACATCTAAATAAGTTCCTTAGGGGGTCTACTTTCCAAAATGGTGTCACTTGTGGGGGGTTTCAATGTTTAGGCACATCAGTGGCTCTCCAAACGCAACATGGCTTCCCATCTCTATTCCTGTCAATTTTGCATTGAAAAGTCAAACGGCGCTCCTTCCCTTCCGAGCTCTCCCATGCGCCCAAACAGTGGTTTACTTCCACATATGGGGTATCAGCGTACTCAGGCCAAATTGTACAACAACTTTTGGGGTCCAATTTCTTCTCTTACCATTGGGAAAATAAAAAATTGGGGGCGAAAAGATAATTTTTGTGAAAAAAAAATGATTTTTTATTTTTACGGTTCTGCATTATAAACTTCTGTGAAGCACTTGGTGGGTCAAAGTGCTCACCACACCTCTAGATAAGTTCCTTAGGGGGTCTACTTTCCAAAATGGTGTCACTTGTGGGGGATTTCAATGTTTAGGCACATCAGTGGCTCTCCAAACGCAAAATGGCGTCCCATCTCAATTCCAGTCAATTTTGCATTGAAAAGTCAAATGGCGCTCCTTCGCTTCCAAGCTCTGTCATGCGCCCATTTACCTCCACATATGGGGTATCAGCGTACTCAGGACAAATTGTACAACAATGTTTGGGGTCCATTTTCTCCTGTTACCCTTGGTAAAATAAAACGAATTGGAGCTGAAGTAAATTTTTTGTGAAAAAAAGTTAAATGTTAATTTTTATTTAAACATTCCAAAAATTCCCGTTAAACACCTGAAGGGTTAATAACTTCTTGAATATGGTTTTGAGCACCTTGAGGGGTGCAGTTTTTAGAATGGTGTCACACTTGGGTATTTTCTATCATATAGACTCCTCAAAATGACTTCAAATGAGATGTGGTCCCTAAAATAAAATGGTGTTGGAAAAATGAGAAATTGCTGGTCAACTTTTAACCCTTATAACTCCCTAACAAAAAAAAATTTTGGTTCCAAAATTGTGCTGATGTAAAGTAGACATGTGGGAAATGTTACTTATTAAGTATTTTGTGTGACATATCTCTGTGATTTAATTGCATAAAAATTCAAAGTTGGAAAATTGCGAAATTTTCAAAATTTTTGCCAAATTTCCGTTTTTTTCACAAATAAACGCAGGTAATATCAAAGAAATTTTACCACTATCATGAAGTACAATATGTCACGAGAAAACAGTGTCAGAATCACCAGGATCCATTGAAGGGTTCCAGAGATATAACCTCATAAAGGAACAGTGGTCATAATTGTAATAATTGGCCCGTTCCATAACGTGCAAACCACCCTTGGGGGTAAAGGGGTTAAGCAATACCAGGGCAACAAAAAAAAAATTGACCCTTCATACTTTATGGATCTGATAGACGGGTTCTTTTTCCTGGCATCAAATGGCAAGCATAGATTGTGCATATTGCATTTCCACATGCCTGTGCCCGTATTCTGCCCGAAAATAGTAGAGGTGCAAGTAAAAGTTATGGTTCTGTGTCTCACTACTAGGGCAAGACATGGGAACTTCCAAACAGAAGCGGAATGCACAAATATTTTCCAAACATGGATCATTGTCTTACTTGCGTTACTGGGCCTGAGGAAGAAAGCAATCTTTTTCGAAACGTGTTGCTCAAAAGAGAAACCTGCAAACTTTACTTCTGTTCGGAAGTTGCACTACCTCTTCCCAGTAATGTATTCTGGCCCTTTTTCTTACGGTTTGACCAACTTTTAAAAACAAAATGTAAAAAATCTTGGAAGGTTTTAAATAGTAATATAAAGTATATTTGCAATCTCTAACCCACGTGGGTCCAGCTCTGGGTCATGGAGCGATTTGGTCACTTGAGGCCTGCGATTGACTGCAGCGGTCAGGTGAATGGAACAAGACATTTGCACAGCTGAAGCAAGCAGTGGCTTATTCCCAATTGAAAACACATGCATGCTTGGCTGATTTTGATTGTGTATGTATATGTGGGGTAGGAAGAAATGGTGGAGTATGCATTAGCCTGACTTTTTTTAAGGGGTTATAGGCTCCTTTAATACCCATTCAATAAACAAGCGCACACCGCCCAGCCATATTATCTTATCGCTTTACACATTTGAGAATATTCATTTTTTAAAACAAAGGGGCACTCGCTCTTGTAGGAAAAGGTTTAATCTCCAATGAAGGAATGTCTTCATTACGGTAAGGGCTGTGACTTTGCAGAAGAATCATCTATAGCGTATTGAGATAGGAATGTATGGCCCAACTGATCAATTCAAGAAGGACTACATAGGGTGAGCTCATGTAATTAAATGCTGAACCAGTTTGATTGGAAGGTTAGTGAAATTAGCTTGGCCAACACATACTATGGTGTCTAAAGCAGTCCTGACATAGTTTGTGCAGGTCATAACGTAGGATTGTTTAACCCAACGGAAGTCAAACCACACATCCCCTGCCCTACTGTTGCCAACTTGCCTGCTGATATTTAGGTCATTTCATTATGTAAAGTATTTATTATACATTGCTATACAATTCAGTCATAACCTCCAGCACCATTAGTCAGTAGATGAGCTTCTAGCCCATTCTATCTGCCATTACTACTTTTTGAGGCAGGGCGATCTTTCTTTTTCTTAGGGCTCATTCAGACGTCAGTGTGTCCGGTAAGAGTGGTGACAGTTTTCAAATGTATCAGAGACAAGTACACACGTAGACCCATTCAAGTGAGTGGGTCTAGGCTCATGTCAGTGTGTTTCCACAGCCCTTGTGTCTGTGGGCAAAATATGCTGACATGTCCAATTTCTAACAACATCACGGGCCGCAAAACGTCCCGCACACGTGCACAGTGCCACACAGATGACATCCGTGTGTCATCAGTGTGACATGTACCGGTGACTGGGAAACAGTGGTACTGTCAGCGCTGTTCCCTGGCACTGGATGCTGAAGACAGCTCTCATCATTCTCCCCTGCTCGCGATGCGATCAGTGCTAGCAAGGGAGCATGTTGAGAGTTGTATTCAACTGCTAACAGCGAAAACAGGCGGAGGCTGATGAGAGTATTCATCAGTCACTGCCTGCACAATAAATAAATAAAAAAAAGTGATGTGGGGTTCCCCTGTATTTTTGATAACCAATCAGCAAAAACTATGGGCTGCAACCCACAGCTGTCTGCTTTAGCAAGGTTGGTTATCAAGAATACAGGGGTCACCATGCTTTATTTTTTAATTATTTAAAGAAATAATTAAAAAAAAACGGCATGGGTTCCACCCATTTTTGAAAATCAGCCAAGCTAAAGCAGACAGCTGTGGGCTTGTATTCTCAGGCTGGTAAAGGGCTATGAATATTGCCCTCCCAGCCTAAAAATAGCAACCTGCAGCCACCCATAAAAGGTGCATCTATTAGATACCCCAATTCTGGAGCTTTGCCCGGCTCTTCCCACTTGCCCTGTGGCGGTGGCAAGTGCTGTTCATATTTGTGGGGTTGATGTTATCTTTGTATTGTCTGGTGACATCAAGGCCATGGCTTAGTAATGGAGAGACGTCTATAAGATGTCTATCAATTACTAATCCTATTGTTGTATTGTAAATAAACACATAGCATGTATAAAGTCCTTTATTTGAAATAAAAATGTTACCGCGGGTCACTGAGACTACATTCCCAGCCAGGCTGAACTGTGGTGACCTCAACGCCGTGAGGAAAAGTCAGCAAGTTCACTGTGAGAAATTTGTCATGGTGAACTCACTGAGCTGAACTGCAGTGAACTCTCTTATTTTTTTTCTCACTGTGCTGAAGTCACCGCAGTTCAGTACGGCTGGGAACGCAGCCTCAGTGACCCGTGGTAACCTGGATGAGGTTACCGCTGGTCACTGATGCTATACTCGCAGAAGCTCATTTCTCAGTGGTTCTTAGCCTTGAAGGTCGCATCTCAGCACCGTCCAGGTTGAAAACTGTTAATATTAAATATTATTAAAGGAGTCTGTGTCATTCTTTCAATTAAAGGACTTTATTTTGGGTGTCAGTGTTTTTCTACAATATGACTATGAGGTTAGTAATGGGGGCTTCTTATTTAGGTCTCTCCTTTACTAACCTCGGGACTTCATGTCACCTGACAATACAAAGGTGAAATCAACCCCCCAACTATCACCCCACTTGCCACCGCTACAGAGCAAGTGGGAGGAGTGACGCTAAGTACCTGAATTGGCACATCTTAGAGATGCACCTTTTCTGGGTCGGCTGAAAGCTGATGTTTTTAGCCTGGGGGGCCAGTATCCATGGCCCCTTCCTAGGCTATTAATATCAGCCCGCATCTATCTGCATAGCTTTTGCTGGTTATTAATTATAGGGGGACCCTATGTCATTTTTTTAGGGTCCCCCATTTTAATAGCCAGTATTGGCTAAGTATACCGCTGTGAGCTGATGTTAATAGCCTGGGAAGCTCCATGGGTATTACCCCCTTCCCAGACTATAAACATTGTCTCCCAGCCGTCGGCTTTCCCTCTGCTGTTTTAGAAAATTACGTGGGAGCCCACGCCATTTTTTTCAGAAAAATAATATTTTATTAAATACATGTACAGTAAGCTGCACGCACACTGTACTAATTGTATTTGTCACAGACATCTATATATCTATTGTATGTGTATTTACTGTATCTAATCATCTATTCTATCCTGTAGGATCCTGCTGTGATTTTACATTATGCAGCTGCTGAATTGCCGGCTTTTATTCTATCTATCTATCTATCTATCTATCTATCTATCTATCTATCTATCTATCTATCTATCTATCTATCTATCTATGTATCATCTATCTATTATACAGTGGGTACGGAAAGTATTCGGACCACTTTAAATTTTTCACTCTGTTTCATTGCAACCATTTGGTAAATTCAAAAATGTTGACTTTTTTTCTTATTAATATACACTCTGCACCCCATCTTGACTAAAAAAAAAAAAAATGTAGAAATTTTTGTATAGTTATTAAAAAAGAAAAATTGAAACATCACATGGTCATAAGTATTCAGACCCTTTGCTCAGACACTCATATTTAAGTCACATGCTGTCCATTTCCTTGTGATCCTCCTTGAGATGGTTCTACTCCTTCATTGGAGTCCAGCTGTGTTTAATTAAACTGATAGGACTTGATTTGGAAATGCACACACCTGTCTATATTAGACCTCACAGCTCACATGTCAGACCAAATGAGAATCATGAGGTCAAAGGAACTGGCCAAGGAGCTCAGAGACAGAATTGTGGCAGGACACAGATCTGGCCAAGGTTACAACAGAATTTCTGCAGTACTCAATGTTCCTATGAGCACAGTGGCCTCCATAATCCTTCAATGGAAGAAGTTTGGGACCTCCAGAAGTCTTCCTAAACCTGGCCGTCCAGTCAAACTGAGTAATCGTGGGAGAAGAGCCTTGGTGAGAGAGGTAAAGAAGAACCCCAATATCACTGTGGCTGAGCTCCAGAGATGCAGTAGGGAGATGGGAGAAAGTTCCACAAAGTCAACTTCAACTATCACTGCAGCCCTCCACCAGTCGGGCCTTTATGGCAGAGTGGCCAAACTGAAGCCTCTCCTCAGTGCATGACATATGAAAGCCCGCATAGAGTTTGCTAAAAAAAAAACACATGAAGGACTCCCAGACTATGAGAAATAAGATTCTCTGGTCTGATGAGACAAAGATAGACCTTTTTGGTGGTATGTACAAAGTGCTATGTGTGGAGAAAACCAGGCACTGCCCATCACCTGCCCAATACAATCCCAAAAGTGAAACATGGTGGTGGCAGCATCATGCTATGGGGGTGTTTTTCAGCTGCAGGGACAGGACGACTGGTTGTCATAGAAGGAAACATGAATGCAGCCAAGTACATAGATATCTTGGATGAAAACTTCTTTCAGAGTGCTCTGAACCTCAGACTTGGCTGAAGGTTCACCTTCCAACAAAACAATGCCCCTAAGCACGCAGCTAAAATAACAAAGGAGTGGCTTCAGAACAACGCTGTGACCATTCTTGACTGGCCCAGCCAGAACCCTGACCTAAACCCAATTGAGCATCTCTGGAGAGACCTGAAAATGGCTGTCCACCAACGTTCACCATCCAACCTGACGGAACTGGAGAGGATATGCAAGGAAGAATGGCAGAGGATCCCGAAATCCGGGTGTGAAAAACTTGTTGCATCATTCCCAAGTAGACTCATGGCTGTACTAGCTCAAAAGGGAGCTTCTACTCAATACTGAGCAAAGGGTCTGAATACTTATGACCATGGGATATTTCAATTTTTCTTTTTTAATAAATTTGCAAAAGTTACTACATTTCTGTTTTTTTCAGTCAAGATGGGGTGCAGAGTGTACATTAATGAGAAAAAAATAAACTTTTTTGAATTCACCAAATGGCTGCAATGAAACAAAGAGTGAAAAATGTAAAGGGGTCTGAATACTTGCTGTACCCACTGTGTATATGTGTGTGTGTATATATATATATATATGTATATATATATATATATATATATATATATATAAATATATATATATATATATATATATATATATATATATATTATAATATAATGTTTCGAAGAATATTTCCTTTGAAAATTTGTAAATGACTTGGAGAATTTCCCTATGTAAAACTTCATGTTAAAATTGCATTGCAGCCGGATAGCAATTGCACTGCATTCGGATGTAAATCGAATGCTAGGTGAAAAATCGTATTGTACTTGCATGAAAAACACATGACACTCATCCGACTTTGCAAAACAAAATCGGACTGATTTTAAAAGCGCTAGTGTGACTCCAGCCTTATGAAGCTGTACGATAAACTTTAAAGAAAACCAGAAGTGAACAGTTTTGTACTTACATTATTCCTGCTGCTCCCTTGAGTATTCCTTATTTATGGCTCATATTTGTTTTTTAAATCCACCATACAGTTAAAGGGAACCTGTCACCCCCAAAATCGATGGTGAGGTAAGCTCACCGTCATCAGGGACTTATCTACAGCATTCTGTAATGCTGTAGATAAGCCCCCGATGTTACCTGAAAGAGGAGAAAAAGAGGTTAGATTATACTCACCCAGGGGCGGTCCCGCTGCAGTCTGGTCAAATGGGTGTCTCAAGTCCGCTCCGGCGCCTCCCATCTTCATTCCATGATGTCCTCTTCTGGTCTTCACGCCGCGGCTCCGGCGCAGGTGTACTTTGTCTGCCCTGTTGGGGGCAGAGCAAAGTACTGCAGTGCGCAGGCGCCGGGCCTCTCTGACCTTTCCGGCGCCTGCACACTGCAGTACTTTGCTCTGCCCCCAACAGGGCAGACAGAGTACGCCTGCGCCGGAGCCGCGGCATGAAGACCAGAAGAAGACGTCATGGAATGAAGATGGGAGGCGCCGGAGCGGACCTGAGACACCCATTTGACCAGACCGCAGCGGGACCGCCCCTGGGTGAGTATAATCTAACCTCTTTTTCTCCTCTTTCAGGTAACATCGGGGGCTTATCTACAGCATTACAGAATGCTGTAGATAAGCCCCTGATGACGGTGAGCTTACCTCACCAACGATTTTGGGGGTGACAGGTTCCCTTTAAAGAGATGTGACCTTTTTATTTAGTGATAGTTTTTATAGTCTTTACAAGTGAGTGATTCTCATAGTATTCTCTGCGGATGTGTTCTTTATCTATTTTGTTGTGAACAATGCCTTTTTGTAAAGAGCATGAAAATTAGCACTAAATAAAAAAGCCTGTATCTCTGGAACCGTAGAGCGGATTAAAAAAACAAACATGGACTGCTCAGGGGAGTATCAGGAATAAAATGAGAGCAAACACTGGACACTTTTTGGCCCAATGACAGGTCCTTTCTGGGGTGCAGTTACCTGTATATATCGGACCGCAATGCTCAGACTGGCCGCAGCTCTGTAGACCTGAGCGTGAAAGCTGCATAGAAATATATGAAGCTGTCAGGAAAGCTGCCGGCCAGTCCGGGCATTGCAGTCCGATCTCACTCCGATTTATATGGTCATCTGACTGCACCGTCAAAGTCGTTAAATGATTTATATTTCTTTTATATCAACTTTATAAATTTAATTATTAGATGATTTTCTGGAAATGAAGCAGTCAGCAGTTAAAGAAAGCAGTCCCAGACTACTTTATAAAAAGGGTTTCATGACCTCTACCTAGGGGCAAAGTGTGCTTGATTTATATCATCCCATGGAATGTTAATTATGTTTTTCTGTATCATTTTTTTGTTTGATTTTGCATGAAAAATATATAAAAGTCATTTTGTGAAGCTTTACAGATTCTCTGAATTTTGCTGCCATATAAATTAGGATTAGGCAAGCGAGTGATTGCACAATTCATACTCGTGATGGTTTCATATCCTGTTTTTCACGTAAACTTCTCATGTGTTACATTGGCAAGCAAAGAGAAAATAGCACTGAACAGCATGGTTAGCTATAGGTATCATGAAAGGACATGACTCACTAAAATGAGACTATAACCACTGCTTAAATAAATCCTCACTGGCTCGGATTCTCAAAAATCGTAAATTCCCCTCCCGTTACAAATGGAAAGGGATAGCAAAGGATGACAGGGTTAATGGAGAGATGAAGGAGAAAGAGTTGTATCAAGAGAAGTAAGAGGATAGTTCCATGGTGTTCTATGTCTCATTTTGTCCTAACCGCTGTGCCATGGACCTACCGCAGATACTGTGGTCTTAATTCTCATTATGTGCAACTTGCCCTAATACACTACAGATGGTAGCAATGTATTTTTGCCCATTCCTCCAGACGAGCATTTGTCAGGTCGGACTCTAATGTTTGATGAGAGATACTAGCTCACAATCTCCATTCTAGATAATCCTAAAGGTATTTCATGGGCGGAGGTCAGGGCTCTATAAGTATCCACACCAAATTCGCCCAACCATTTTATGGACCTTGCTTTGAACACTGGGCCACAGTCTTGCTGAAACGAAAAAAGCCCTTCCCCAAACTGTTCCCACAAAGTTTTAAGTATGCAATTGTCTAAAATATCTTGTATGCTGAACTATTAAGATTTTGTTTCACTGGAATAAAATTGCCTATGTGAACTCCTGAAAAACAACACCAAAACATTATTCCTCCTCCACCAGACTTTATAATTGGCCTAATGTAGTCAGATAGGTAACGTTCACTTGGTATTCACCAAAGCCAGGCTCCTCCATCAGACTGCCAGATAGAGAAGTGTGATTCATTACTACACAAAACAGTTTTGTACTTCTTCAGGGTCCAGTGGCAGCATCTCTAGCTACTCCCTCTATATAGGAAATATCCAGCTTGGTTATAATAGGTGTCGGGATTGTCACAGCAAGAAGACCCCATTTTTTTCTGAGTTCTTGTACCACTAGTAAATCTAGTTTGTCCATTTGGTGCAGGAGCAGCTTGCCTATGGCTCACCCAACCCCTTGCAAATACATTTGCGTTACATGCTATTTTAAAGAATAGGGTGAGCCATGTCACGGAATACATATTGGACACTATTGTTTTTTTTCCTTATCCCATGTTATGTTCGTAATGTTGTTTGCATTATATCTGCAGCACCAGAATGGTATTTATGGTCTCCATCAAGATGTGCATCACTTCAACTCTTTTGATGAAGTCAGGAGTTTGCCATTGCTGCTCCACCAGGCTGGTATTCGGACAGGTAAAAACAAATGCAGTAAAATATTGGGCTTTCTTAATGGAAATTCTGACTTCTCTGCTAATACTTTTTTTTATTTGTTAAAGGTATTATTGGAAAAAAACATGTGGGGCCAGAACCTGTTTATCCATTTGACTTTGCCTACACGGAAGAGAACAGCTCAGTGCTACAAGTTGGGCGCAACATAACCCGGATTAAATTGTTGGTCAGAAAGTTTTTGCAAAGCAAAGACCAGAGGTGAAAATGTACAGATTACCCTGGTAATGTTATCTATGTAAACTTCACCCAGAAGTAGAGGTAATGCCCTGTGAACTAGAGCCATAGTGCCCCATAAACAAACCGGCTGTGCCCCAATGTAATGCCAGCATCACTGCCCATGTGCCAGAACTAGAAAACAATGGTACATGTGCTGATATCAGAGATGTCCCTCAGGCCATGCTACACCAGTTTAGGGCACAGCCCAGCTTGACTCTTCTTCAGGCTTCTCCACCTCCTTGACTTTTATCAAGGTAATTAACATACAACAATGATTAAAGAATACTTAATTTTTTTTAATATAATTTCGACCAGCACGGAAAGTTATGAAACATTGCAAACCACACTTTACTTGGGGATTTTCTTTTATTCCTTTAAAAAATTGCATATAATGGACTTCCAAACCCATATTATTTCCCAGTCTATTTGACTGCCTACATTGATATCATAATGTACTTATTTGGAGTACAGATGATGGTAGTGAAAGAGTCAGCTCCGCACCTGTGTCTCACTAAGGTCTCATTGACATGTCAGTTTTTCACATACGAGTTTTTCACGGATAGCACTCGTACCTATGACAGTCTATGGTTCTGTTCACATGTCCAATTTTTTTTATTTTTTTCCCTCAGACCAAATGATCCTTGCAAAATCGCATATCCGATATTGATACAAGTGTCAGATTAAAATCGGCAATGCAAGTCTGTGGGTCTGTCAAAAAATCTGACCGCATTCGGATGACATCTGCGTTCTGTCCATTTTTCACTGATAGAGAGGATTGAAAGGTTGAGAAACTCTGTCCGTTTTTCTCACATGTAAAAAAAAAAAAACAAAAAACATGACGTCTGAATGAAGCCTTAAGGTACCGTCACACTAGACGATATCGCTAGCGATCCGTGACGTTGCAGCGTCCTCGCTAGCGATATCGTCCAGTGTGACAGGCAGCAGCGATCAGGCCCCTGCTGTGCTGTCGCTGGTCGGGGAAGAAAGTCCAGAACTTTATTTGGTCGCTGGACTCCCCGCAGACATCGCTGAATCGGCGTGTGTGACACCGATTCAGCGATGTCTTCACTGGTAACCAGGGTAAACATCGGGTAACTAAGCGCAGGGCCGCGCTTAGTAACCCGATGTTTACCCTGGTTACCATCCTAAAAGTAAAAAAAAACAAACACTACATACTTACCTACAGCCGTCTGTCCTCCAGCGCTGTGCTCTGCACTCCTCCTGTACTGACTGTGAGCGTCGGTCAGCCGGAAAGCAGAGCGGTGACGTCACCGCTCTGCTTTCCGGCCGCTGTGCTCACAGTCAGTACAGGAGGAGTGCAGAGCACAGCGCTGGAGGACAGACGGCTGTAGGTAAGTATGTAGTGTTTGTCTTTCTTTACTTTTAGGATGGTAACCAGGGTAAACATCGGGTTACTAAGCGCGGCCCTGCGCTTAGTTACCCGATGTTTACCCTGGTTACCGGCATCGTTGGCCGCTGGAGAGCGGTCTGTGTGACAGCTCTCCAGCGACCAAACAGCGACGCTGCAGCGATCCGGATCGTTGTCGGTATCGCTGCAGCGTCGCTAAGTGTGACGGTACCTTAAGTCTGGGCGCAAGCAGCTGAAAAGTTTCATTATTTTCCATGCTGGACATACATATAGGCAACCATGGAAAATAATGAAAGATATACGGTATATCATTTTTATATATAAATATTATCAAGTGCATCTCACTAAACTAAAATATCGTCAAAAAGTTCATTTATTTCAGTTCTTCAATACAAAAAGTAAAGCTCATATATAGAGTCATTACAAACAGGGTGATCTATTTCAAATGTTTATTTCTGTTAATGTTGATGATTATGGCTTACAGCCAATGAAAACCCAAAAGTCATTATGTCAGTAAATTAGAGTACTTTATAACAACAGCTTGAAACATGACTTTAAATTCTGAAATGTTGGCATACTGAAATGTATGTTCAGTAAATGCACTCAATACTTGGTCGGGGCTCCTTTTGCATCATTTACTGCATCAATGCGATGTGGCATGGAGGTGATCAGCCGGTGGCACTGCTGAGGTGTTATGGAAGCCCAGGTTGCTTTGATAGCAGCCTTCAGCTCATCTGCATTGTTGGGTCTGGTGTCTCCTTCCTCTTGACAATACCCCATAGATTCTCTATGGGGTTAAGGTCAGGCGAGTTTGCTGGCCAATCAAGCATAGTGATACTGTTGTTTTTAAACCAGTTATTGGTTCTTTTGGCAGTGTGGACAGGTGCCAAGTCCTGGTGGAGAATGAAATTTCCATCTCCAAAAAGCTTGTCGGCAGAGGGAAGCATGAAGTGCTCTAAAATTTCCTGGTAGACAGATGCGCTGACTTTGGTCTTGATAAAACACAGTGGACCTATACCAGCAGATGACATGGCTCCCCAAACCATCACTGATTGTGTAAACTTCACACTAGACCTCAAGCAGCTTGGATTGTGGCCTCTCCACTCTTCCTCCAGACTCCGAGATCTTGATTTAAAAATGAAATGCAAAATTTACTTTCACCTGAAAACACCACCTTAGACCATTGAGCAACAGTCCAGTTCTTTTTCTCCTTGGCCCAGGTAAGACGCTTCTGGCGTTGCCTATTAGTCATAAGTGGCTTGACACAAGGAGTGCGACACTTGTAGCCCATGTCCTGGATACGTCTGTGTGTGGTGGCTCTTGAAGCAATGATTCCAACAGCAGCCCAATACTTCTGAATTTCCCCAAATTTTTGAATGGCGTTTTCTTAACAATCCTTTCAAGGCTGTGGTTATTTTGGTTGCTTGTACACCTTTTTTTCTACCACACTTTTTCCTTCCACTCAACTTTCCATTAATATGCTTGGATACAGCACTCTGAACAGCCAGCTTCTTTAGCAATGGCCTTTTGTGGCTTACCCTCCTTGTGGAGTGTGTCAATGACTACCTTCTGGACATCTGTCAAGTCAGCAGTCTTCCCCATGATTGTGGAGCCTACTGAAACAGACTAAGGGACCTTTATAAAGGCGTAGGAAGCCTTTGCAGGTGTTTCTTGTTAATTATTCTAATTTACTGAGGTAATGACTTTTTGGTTTTTATTGGATGTAAGCCATAATCATCAACATTAACAGAAATAAACACTTGAAATAGATCACTCTGTTTGAAATGACTCTATATGAGTTTCACTTTTTTGTATTGAAGAACTGAAATTAACTTTTTACTGATATTATAATTTAATGAAAAGCACTTGTATATTTAAGTTTAGTTACTCTTGTAATAAAAACCACTTTAAAATCCTAGTTTTTCTATTGCTAATATTGACCCCTTTAGAAAGAATTTTCTGTAAGACATTTTGTTCATAGTTTCGAGAACAACTTAGTTACTTACTTAGTTACTTTTCAGCAAATTCCTAGGTTTTTATTTATTTTGGACATGAATGTATGATAGCATCACTATATATATGGGAGCAGAAGCGATGTTAATATATGTTGCTCTCCACTTCCTCTCACAGACCGTTCTTTCTTTATGTTGCCTTCCACGATCCTCACCGCTGTGGACATTCCCAGCCTCAATACGGCCCTTTCTGTGAGAAGTTTGGAAATGGTGACCCTGGTATGGGAAGAATTCCAGACTGGACACCTCAGTATTATATACCTGAACAAGTCCAGGTTAGTCCTGCAGTTTATTTTCCTTCTATTAAATATCATTTACATACTGTTTGTTTAGTACATGCTTTACTTCAATGTGTAGATTATATCATAATATGAGCAAAGTACAATGATGGTAAAGTACAAGTCTCCCTTAGAGGAATTGCATGAGACCAAAATTAAAGGGTCTGTTCATTTAAGAAAGAGCTCCATCCTTTCCATGGAAATAAAGGGATCTCAATTGCAGGATGATCTTTTCTTTGTTTACACTTTAAAAGTGGCTGGAACATAACTATTGCAACAGTTTAATAAAAATCAAACATAAGATGCTTATGGTTTGTGCGTCAGCTGTTGTAGGCATGTGCCATTGGCTTATTGTGGTGACTTCCACCATGATTGGCCAAGGCATCAGGCAGTCATGGCACATGTACAGAAAAGATGGCAGCAATAACCATGTAGTGCTTCTTACAGAATCTCTCCAGTGCCCTTCTGCCTCCTTCCTCCTCCTTAAATACTTCATATACGCGGTTACAGCTGTGACCTTGGCATGCACAGTACCTTTCTGCCTCCTTCCTCCTCCTTAAATACTTCATATACGCGGTTACAGCTGTGGCCTTGGCATGCACAGTACCTTTCTGCCTCCTTCCTCCTCCTTAAATACTTCATATACGCGGTTACAGCTGTGACCTTGGCATGCACAGTACCTCTCTGTTTCCTTCCTCCTCCTTAAATACTTCATATACGCGGTTACAGCTGTGGCCTTGGCATGCACAGTACCTTTCTGCTTCCTTCCTTCTCCTTAAATACTTCATATATGCGGTTACAGCTGTGACCTTGGCAGCCACAGTACCTTTCTGTTTCCTTCCTCCTCCTTAAATACTTCATATACGCCTTTACAGCTGTGACCTTGGCAACCACAGTACCTTTCTGCCTCCTTCCTCCTCCTTAAATACTTCATATATGTGGTTACAGCTGTGACCTTGGCATGCACAGTACCTTTCTGCCTCCTTCCTCCTCCTTAAATACTTCAGATATGTGGTTACAGCTGTGATCTTGGCAGCCACAGTACCTTTCTGCCTCCTTCCTCCTCCTTAAATACTTCATATATGTGGTTACAGCTGTGACCTTGGCATGCACAGTACCTTTCTGCCTCCTTCCTCCTCCTTAAATACTTCATATACGTGGTTACAGCTGTGGCCTTGGCATGCACAGTACCTTTCTGCCTCCTTCCTCCTCCTTAAATACTTCATATACGTGGTTACAGCTGTGACCTTGGCATGCACAGTACTTTTCTGCCTCCTTCCTCCTCCTTAAATACTTCATATATGCGGTTACAGCTGTGACCTTGGCATGCACAGTACCTTTCTGCCTCCTTTCTCCTCCTTAAATACTTCATATATGCGGTTACAGCTGTGACCTTGGCATGCACAGTACCTTTCTGCCTCCTTCCTCCTTCTTAAATACTTCACATACGTGGTTACAGCTGTGACCTTGGCATGCACAGTACCCTTCTGCCTCCTTCCTCCTCCTTAAATACTTCATATACGCGGTTACAGCTGTGACCTTGGCATGCACAGTACCTTTCTGCCTCCTTCCTCCTCCTTAAATACTTCATATATGTGGTTACAGCTGTGACCTTGGCATGCACAGTACCTTTGTTTCCTTCCTCCTCCTTAAATACTTCATATACGCCGTTACAGCTTTGACCTTGGCAGCCACAGTACCTTTCTGCCTCCTTCCTCCTCCTTAAATACTTCATATATGCGGTTACAGCTATGACCTTGGCATGCACAGTGCCTTTTTGCCTCCTTCCTCCTCCTTAAATACTTCATATATGCTGTTACAGCTGTGACCTTGCCATGCACAGTGACCTTCTGCCATTGTGCTACTACTTTGGCTATGGCCATAAAGTCTGACAGAGTGGGCACACAGTAGACATGATATGATATGCTGTTGTGTTACAGTGCTGTTTCGGCAATGTAGGGGCATGTAGTATAAGCAAAAATTCTCTGTACCTGCCCAAAGTTGTGCCCATTTATGGTATTTTGGGTGCAGGGAGGAGGCTGTGTTTACACCATAAAACTGCCCTAAAACACTTTGAAAAGTTACAATTTTTTTGCACATTGCCAGTTTAGGGCAGCTTTGCCTAAATTGGCTGCGTTGAGGATGGGGCGGCACGTGGCTATGCCCTCCCATCAAATTCTTTAAACCTGGTGACATTTCTTACGACAGAAATGTAACTCCAGTCGTTGATTGCATTAACATTTCTAGCGAGGTACACACCACAGATTTATTAACTGGCGTGCACCTCTTAATGAATTTGGAGCATCTTATTACTACACGGCCCTCATTAGTACTGACATACAAAACACCAGTCTTACTTAATCGGGGTCTTTTTACTTTATGTTGGGGATGCTAGAAATCTGTGTTAAATGACACAAAAGCAATGCTGCTATTAGATAAGAGTAGTAAATAAATCTTGCAGTCAGATTTCCTAAAAATAGTACCTACAACAGATGTTTAAGGTGCAGTTTAGTTGGTGCAGTAAAATTTAAAAAATGTAGTCATAGACCTGAGACCACCGGGGCATTTGTATATTTTCTGCATTATTTTGCATCTGTTTTGATATTTCATGACCTGTGGTGGAACCCAAATACAGATAAAGTAGAATGAAAATATTTGTCAAAGAGGTTTTCTGCTTATAAAAAAACGGTCCCCAAATGATAGAACTTGCGTAAAATAACATAATCAGATGGTAGTCGCCCTCTCCGTTTTCAACACCGGCTGTTTGCCTCTGCTTGTGTGTATGAGTATTGGCATCAGCGGTGACATCTTGACTGCAGCTCACATCACTGCTGCAGCCAATCATTGCCGATGTAGACGGCATGAGCCTCGTAGCTCAGTGAATGGCTGCAGTGGTGATGAGCGCTTTTGACTTGACACTGAGATTGGAGCAGCGGTGGAAAGTGCGCTGGACCCAGAGAGGGCGAGTACTTGATTTCGTTATTTTACATGTCTATCATCTGAGAAACAATTATTTTTTAAAGTGGGAAAAATCCTGTACTGGTGTAGCATATGTCACTAACTACTTGTGTAAGTTATGCCACCAAGGCCTAATACATAGTCTGAAACGTCCACAGAAACAGCAATAGCTAGTTCCTTAAAAAAAAAACGTGGAAGAGCAACATCAGATCACACTAAATGCATCATAAGGGAAACATTCGGATTAGAAGTACTGTTCTATACACACAGGAGCTAAACTAGTAAAAGGCCTAAACCCAATGCTGAAAAAGTTCTATAGAAATGAAGTGTCAAGTTAAATAAAACACTAAGTGCACACGTTCCGGATATTTCGTGTTTTTTTCCATCGGTTTTCCGGTTAAATAACACTTACATTAAGCATCCCATCAATTTAATGCATTCTGCAATTTTTTCTGCCCTTGCTGCGTTTTTTTTCCGCGAAAAAAATGCATAGCAGAAAAAAAACGCAGCATGTTCATTAATTTTGCAGATTTTGTTGCGGATTTGCCGCTATATTATTGCATTGGGAACCTCTGGAAAAATCTGCAAAAAACGCAAGCGGATTTCCTGCGAAAGTAGTCCGGATTTGCTCAGGAAAATTCTGCAAACTTACCTGAACGTGTGCACTAGTCACTTCCATGAAAGGCAGACAAGGAAGAAGGCATTATACTCATCTAGAAATTAGACCTTTCTTTCCTTTTACATAAAAGCTCTAGAGCAGGGATGTCAAACTCAAATACAGAGTGAGAATATTAAAAATTTGGACAAAGTTGCGGGCCAATTTTGACATTTATTAAAAGAAGTGTTCAATTGAAAAAGTTTTTCCTTATTATCAAATAAACTTTTCATATGGAAACAAACTTAAAGGGGTTGTGCCATGAACAAAGTACACTTTAATTAATAGATCTTAAAATAAAATAAAACCCATAATCTTAAATGGGGCATACTGGAATGATATAATTTTATGTAAGAGCAGTAAAAAACATATGGCCCAATTGCCTATTTTAAATATGTAACAACAAAGGATACAAAAGATAAAAAAAATTGAATTCATAAATAATACACATAATAAAGTGAGATGCCAACAAAAGTGCCACCCCCAAACACAGTATGATACCCCCACAGAGAGTTCTTTCACAGTACCCTCCACACACAGTATGATGACCCTACTGTACCCCCAGCAAAGTATTGTGACCCCACACAGTATGATGACGCAACAGTGATCCCTACACAGCCCTCCATACAGTATAGTGGTTCCCACATAGTCCTCCATGCACTATAATGGGCCCCTCATAGTCCTCTATACAGTATAATGGCCCCACATAGTCCCCACCGTCATGAGCCAAATATAATCAACCTGGGGGCCAGATTTGTCCGCGGGCCATCATTTGACATGTGTGCTCTAGAAGGATAATATAAAGAAATATATAACTAATAACTCATATAACTTTATTCTAGGTTCCCTATTTTATTCCGGACACTCCGAGTGCCAGGGCTGATCTGGCTGCACAGTATACAACAATTGGCCGGATGGACCAAGGTTAGTTATGTGCCATATTTTCTACAAGAATTCAATGATTTGGAAATTTCCTATAGCCATATGTGTTCTCAATAGAACATAGCACACAGATCAGAAAGTAAAGGTTAGACATTTTACCCTCAGTGCTGGTTGTGTACTGCATATGACAATAATCTAATCCAAGCCCAGCTACCTACATCAAGTATGCCAAAAGCATGTAGGAAAATATTATGGTCTCATAAAAAGTTTTTGCCCATAATTCCAAAAGGTATGTTTCGCACAAAGCCAAAACTGTGCACCACCAAATGCATACCATACCTACAATGAAGCATGGTGGGGGCAACGTTATTCTTTTGCGCTGTTTTTTAGAAGGTGGAACTGAGGCTTTAGTCAAGGTGGAGGGAATTCTGAACAGTTCTAAATATCAGACAATTTTGCATCAAAACCTTCAGGCCTCTGCTAAAATGCTCAACATGATAAATTTTCAGCACAACGCCGACTCTAAGCAAATCTCCAAATCTGCAAAAGAATGATCGATGAACAAGGTGGCGCTATAAAGTTCAAGAGTTCAGGTCATCTTCCCCTCTGAAGAGGCAATTTGCATACTCCTGTTTATGGAAATGGGAAATGTGTTTGTTCTTATGTATATTTTCAATAAACAAAGTTAAAAAAAAAAAAGATCAAAGTTTTGGAATTGCCCACCCAGAGCCCATCTCTGAATCCACTTGAATGTTTGTGGGTTTACCTGAAGAGGGCTTTGTACATAGCAGATGCCTTAGCAATCTGACAGATTTAGAGCTACTACAAGGAAGAGTAGGCAAAGATTGACCATTCTAGATTGGCCATGCTAATAGACTCCTACCCCAAAAAACACTGAATTCTGTCATAAATTCATAGTTTACTTCAACAAAGTATTTAACCTCTTTGTGACATCTGCACGTACATGTACGACGCAAGTAGGAAGCAGGTGTATGGAGTGGGTTGAATCGTTGAGCCCGCCCCATACCCGGCAGGTGATAGCTGTGTATTACAGCCAAGACCTTCTGCTAGCAATCGCGGATGAAGAAGTGCTTTTTTTTCACCACTAAGATAATAAAACAAACTGGACATGTTGGGTATCGCCATTATCGTATTAATGAGATGCATACTGCAAGGTCATTTTTACCACAAAATGTACACTGTAAAAACAATTCTAAAAAAAACAAAGCCAGAATTCTTTGTTTTTTTCACAATGTCACCGCACTTGGAATTTTTTCCCATTTTCCAGTACACAATATGGAAAAATGAATGGTGTCATTCAAAAGTACAACTCGCCCCACATGGACAGAAAAATAAGAGTTATGGCTCCGGGAAGAAGGGGAGGAAAAACCAAAGACAGAAATTTGCCACGTAGTGAAGGGGTTAAGGATGTACTGTACATATTTATACAACCACATTGTTTTAGTTCTTTATTTTTATTTTTCCACCCAAACAAATTTCAGTTTTTCAATTGAATTGGGCACATTATAGGTGACATTAAAGGTTGGAAAAGTGTCATGATCCCAATGGCAGGGGATCACAAAAGGACAAGCACAAAAACAAAACAAGCTCTAGGGTGATGGAACCTGAGCTGACCGCGATCCTGAACCTAAACACACAACTAGCAGTAGCCGGGGAACGTGCCTATGATGATTCCTAGACGTCTCGCGCCAGCCGAAGGATTAACTTCCCCTATTAGAAGAAACACAGACCTCACTTGCCTCCAGAGAAACACCCCACAGAAATAGCAGCCCCCCACATGTAATAAGGGTGAAATGAGAAGAAAGCACATACGTAGTTATGAAAATAGAATCAGCAAAAATGAGGCCCGCTAAAGCTAGATAGCAGAGGATACAAAAGTGAACTGCGCGGTCAGCGAAAAACCCTTCAAAAAACCATCCTGAAATTACTTGAACTCATGTGCCAACTCATGGAACATGAGGAGTAATTTCAGCCCACTAGAGCAACCAGCAGCAAGGAATCACATATCTGCAAGCTGGACTAAGACAAAAATAAAGCAAAACGTGGAACAGGAAAATCAAAACTTAGCTTGTCCTGAAGATAACAGACGCAGGGAGCAGAGGAAAAAAGACACGCTGATTACATTGATAGCCGGCGAGGAAATGACAAAAAAGCCAGGTTAAATAGGAAACTCCCATAACCTGATGGAACAGGTGGACACCAGAGACCGCAGAGAACACAAGTCACCCAGTACCATCAGTAACCACCAGAGGGAGCCCAAAAACAGAACTCACAACAGTACCCCCCCCTTGAGGAGGGGTCACCGAACCCTCACGAGAACCACCAGGGCGACCAGGATGAGCCCTATGAAAAGCACGGACCAAATCGGCAGCATGAACATCAGAGGCAATCACCCAAGAATTATCCTCCTGACCATAACCCTTCCACTTGACCAAATACTGGAGTTTCCGTCTGGAAACATGAGAATCCAAGATCTTCTCCACAACATACTCCAATTCACCCTCCACCAGCACCGGAGCAGGAGGCTCAAGCGAAGGAACAACAGGTACCTCATACTTCCGCAACAACGACCGATGGAACACATTATGAATAGCAAACGATGTCGGGAGATCCAAACGAAACGACACAGGGTTAAGAATTTCCAAGATCCTATAGGGACCGATGAACCGAGGCTTGAACTTAGGAGAAGAGACCTTCATAGGAACAAAACGAGAAGACAACCACACCAAGTCCCCAACAAGAAGTCGAGGACCCACGCGGCGACGGCGATTAGCAAACTGCTGAGCCCTCTCCTGGGACAACTTCAAATTGTCCACCACATGACTCCAAATCTGATGCAACCTATCCACCACCATGTCCACTCCAGGACAATCAGAAGGCTCCACCTGACCAGAGGAAAAACGAGGATGAAACCCCGAATTACAAAAGAAAGGAGAAACCAAGGTAGCAGAACTAGCCCGATTATTAAGGGCAAACTCGGCAAGCGGCAAAAAGGAAACCCAGTCATCTTGATCAGCAGAAACAAAACACCTTACATAAGTTTCTAAAGTCTGATTAGTTCGTTCCGTCTGGCCATTCGTCTGAGGATGGAATGCAGACGAAAAGGACAAATCAATGCCCATCTTAGCACAGAACGTCCGCCAAAATCTAGACACAAACTGGGATCCCCTGTCAGAAACGATGTTCTCCGGAATGCCATGCAAACGGACCACGTTTTGAAAAAATAGAGGGACCAACTCAGAGGAGGAAGGTAACTTAGGCAAGGGTACCAGATGAACCATCTTAGAAAAGCGGTCACACACAACCCATATGACGGACATTTTTTGAGAGACAGGGAGATCCGAAATAAAGTCCATGGAAATGTGCGTCCAAGGCCTCTTCGGGATAGGCAAAGGTGACAACAATCCACTGGCCCGAGAACAGCAAGGCTTAGCCCGAGCGCAAACTCCACAAGACTGCACGAAAGAACGCACATCCCTCGACAAGGAAGGCCACCAAAAAGACCTGGCCACCAAGTCTCTAGTACCAAATATTCCAGGATGACCTGCCAACACAGAAGAATGGACCTCGGAGATGACTCTACTGGTCCAATTATCCGGAACAAACAGTCTTTCCGGCGGACAACGATCAGGTTTATCCGCCTGAAACTCCTGCAAAGCACGTCGCAAGTCTGGGGAGACAGCCGACAAAATCACCCCATCCCTAAGGATACCAGTGGGCTCAGAATTTCCAGGGGAGTCAGGCACAAAACTCCTAGAAAGAGCATCCGCCTTCACATTCTTTGAACCTGGCAGGTATGAAACCACAAACGGGAGAAAAACAGTGACCAACGAGCCTGTCTAGGATTCAGATGCTTGGCAGACTCAAGGTACATCAGATTTTTGTGATCAGTCAAGACCACCACACGATGTCTAGCACCCTCAAGCCAATGACGCCACTCCTCAAATGCCCACTTCATGGCCAAAAGCTCCCGATTACCAACATCATAATTCCGTTCAGCGGGCGAAAATTTTCTAGAAAAGAACGCACATGGCTTCATCACTGAGCCATCGGAGCTTCTCTGTGACAAAACCGCCCCCGCTCCGATCTCGGAAGCATCAACCTCAACCTGAAAAGGAAGCGACGTATCTGGCTGACGCAACACAGGAGCAGAAGAAAACCGGCGCTTAAGTTCCTGAAAGGCCTCCACAGCCGCAGGAGACCAATCAGTAACATCAGCACCCTTCTTAGTCAAATCCGTCAAAGGCTTAACAATACTAGAAAAATTAGTTATGAAGCGACGATAAAAATTAGCAAAGCCCAAGAACTTCTGTAGACTCTTAAGAGATGTAGGCTGTGTCCAGTCACAAATAGCCTGAACCTTGACGGGATCCATCTCAATAGTAGAAGGGGAAAAAATATACCCCAAAAAAGAAATCTTCTGGACTCCAAAGAGACATTTAGAACCCTTTACAAACAAAGAATTGGCCCGCAGGACCTGAAACACCTTCCTGACCTGCTGAACATGAGACTCCCAGTCATCAGAAAAAACCAAAACATCATCCAAATACACGATAATAAATTTATCCAGATATTCACAGAAAATATCGTGCATAAAAGACTGGAAGACAGAAGGAGCATTAGAAAGTCCAAAAGGCATCACCAAATACTCGAAATGGCCCTCAGGCGTATTAAATGCGGTTTTCCACTCATCACCCTGCCTTATCCGCACAAGATTATACGCACCCCGAAGATCAATCTTAGTGAACCATTTAGCCCCCTTAATGCGAGCGAACAAATCAGTCAACAATGGCAAAGGATACTGATATTTGACTGTAATCTTATTCAAAAGACGATAATCTATGCAAGGCCTCAAGGAACCATCTTTTTTGGCCACGAAAAAAAAACCTGCTCCCAAAGGGGACGAAGATGGACGGATATGTCCCTTTTCCAAAGACTCCTTAACATAATTCCGCATAGCAGCATGCTCTGGCACTGACAGATTGAACAAACGACCTTTAGGGAATTTACTGCCAGGAATCAAATCTATAGCACAATCGCAATCCCTGTGAGGAGGAAGCGAACTGAGCTTAGGCTCCTCAAAAACCTCCCGATAATCAGACAAAAATACCGGAACCTCAGAAGGAGTAGATGAAGCGATAGAAATCGGAGATGCATCATCATGAACCCCCTGACATCCCCAGCTTAACACAGACATTGTTTTCCAGTCCAGGACTGGGTTATTAGTTTGTAACCATGGCAGACCAAGCACTAAGACATCATGTAAATTATACAGTACCAGGAAGCGAATCACCTCCTGATGAACGGGAGTCATACGTATGGTCACTTGTGTCCAGTACTGAGGTTTATTCATAGCCAAAGGTGTAGAGTCAATTCCTTTCAAAGGAATAGGAACTTCCAGAGGTTCCAGACTAAACCCACAGCGATTGGCAAATGACCAATCCATAAGACTCAGGGCAGCGCCTGAATCCACATAGGCATCGACGGAAATGGATGATAATGAACAAATCAGAGTCACAGACAGAATGAACTTAGACTGTAAAGTACCAATGGCAACAGACTTATCAACCTTTTTTGTGCGTTTAGAGCATGCTGATATAACATGAGCTGAATCACCACAATAAAAACACAATCCATTTTTCCGCCTATAATTTTGCCGTTCACTTCTGGACTGAATTCTATCACATTGCATTATCTCAGGTGACACCGCCAAATGGTGCACAGGTTTGCGCTCCCGTAAACGCCGATCAATCTGAATAGCCATAGTCATGGACTCATTCAGACCTGTAGGCGCCGGGAACCCCACCATAACATCTTTAATGGCCTCAGAAAGGCCATCTCTGAATTTTGCAGCCAGAGCGCACTCATTCCACTGGGTAAGCACCGACCATTTCCGAAATTTCTGACAATATATTTCTGCTTCATCTTGCCCCTGAGAGAGAGCCAATAAAGCTTTTTCAGCCTGAATCTCTAGGTTAGGTTCCTCATAGAGCAAACCCAATGCCAGAAAAAACGCATCCACATTGAGCAACGCAGGATCCCCTGGTGCCAATGCAAATGCCCAATTCTGAGGGTCACCCCGCAGGAAAGATATAACAATCTTGACCTGCTGAGCAGGGTCTCCAGAGGAGTGAGATTTCAAGGAAAGAAACAACTTGCAATTGTTCCTAAAATTCAGAAAACTAGATCTATCTCCAGAAAAAAACTCTGGGATAGGAATTCTAGGTTCAGACATAGGCGTATGTACAACAAAATCTTGTATATTTTGAACCTTAGCAGCAAGATTATTCAGGCTGGAAGCCAAACTCTGGACGTCCATGATAAACAGCTGAGGTCAGAGCCATTCAAGGATTAAGAGGAGGAAAGAAGCAGCCAAGCTGCAATTAAGGCTAGGCAGCAAACACTGAGGAGGGGAAAAAAAAAAAAAAAAAAAAAAACTTCCTCAGACTACTTTTCCTCCTACTTCAGCCAAAACGATGACCAATTTATTCGGGCCGGCTATACTGTCATGATCCCAATGGCAGGGGATCACAAAAGGACAAGCACAAAAACAAAGCAAGCTCTAGGGTGATGGAACCTGAGCTGACCGCGATCCTGAACCTAAACACACAACTAGCAGTAGCCGGGGAACGTGCCTACGATGATTCCTAGACGTCTCGCGCCAGCCGAAGGATTAACTTCCCCTATTAGAAGAAACACAGACCTCACTTGCCTCCAGAGAAACACCCCACAGAAATAGCAGCCCCCCACATGTAATAACGGTGAAATGAGAAGAAAGCACATACGTAGTTATGAAAATAGAATCAGCAAAAATGAGGCCCGCTAAAGCTAGATAGCAGAGGATACAAAAGTGAACTGCGCGGTCAGCGAAAAACCCTTCAAAAAACCATCCTGAAATTACTTGAACTCATGTGCCAACTCATGGAACATGAGGAGTAATTTCAGCCCACTAGAGCAACCAGCAGCAAGGAATCACATATCTGCAAGCTGGACTAAGACAAAAATAAAGCAAAACGTGGAACAGGAAAATCAAAACTTAGCTTGTCCTGAAGATAACAGACGCAGGGAGCAGAGGAAAAAAGACACGCTGATTACATTGATAGCCGGCGAGGAAATGACAAAAAAGCCAGGTTAAATAGGAAACTCCCATAACCTGATGGAACAGGTGGACACCAGAGACCGCAGAGAACACAAGTCACCCAGTACCATCAGTAACCACCAGAGGGAGCCCAAAAACAGAACTCACAACAGAAAAGGCTCTGGAATGATTCTTCTTGATATGATATATATATCTATATATCTATAATTGTCTAAGGGGCACTTCCGTTTGTTTGCCTGTCTGTCTGTTTGTCTGTCTGTCACGGAAATCCCAAGCCGGCCGCGACCAATCAGCGATATTGGCACGGGATTTAAACACCGCTTCAGTGATTGGTTGCAGCCGGCCGTGAGCTACCAATCAGCGATATTGGCACCATATTTAAACACCGCTTCAATCATTGGTCATGCCCGGCCGGCCGCGACCAATCAGCAACAGGCGCAGTCCGGCCGCGAATTGGCACCAGATTTGAACCACGCCTCGCTGATCGGCCAGCCGGGCACGACCAATTAGCGATATTGGCGCGGAATTTAACCCACATTCACAGCGCGACGTACTTACATACATACATATTCTAGAATACCCGAATCGGGCCACTATATATATATATATATATATATATATATATATATACACTATATATATATATATATATATATATATATATATATATATATATATATATATATATATATATATATATATACACAGTACAGATGAAAAGTTTGGACACACCTTCTCATATGACTATGAAAATTGTGAATTCACACTGACGGCATCAAAACTGTGAATTAACACATGTGGAATTAGATACTTAACAAAAAAGTGTGAAACATCTGAAAATATGTCTTATATTTAGGTTCTTCAAAGTAGCCACCTTTTGCTTTGATGACTGCTTTGCACAGATATACAGCTCTGGAAAAATGTTAATTGTTCTTTTATTCTATAATCTTCTGACAACATGTCTCCGAATTTCCAAGCAATACATTTTGTATTTTTTTTCTGAAAAGGAAAAATGGTCGAAATTTAAAACAACAAACAGTGCTTTCAGACCTCAAATAATGCAAAGAAAACAAGTTCATAATCATTTACAAACAACATCAAGATTCTCTTGATTACATTCCAGGGGTTTTCAATGGGGTTCAGGGCTGGAGATTAGGCTGCCCATGGCAAGGTTTTGATGTGGTGGTCCCTTAATTTTTGCCAGAGCTGTTTATAGAACTCCCAAGTAAATCAAGTTTCTGCGAAATCAAACTGTCCACTTAGGAAGCAACACTGTTTGACAATCAATTTCACATGCTGTTGTGCAAATGGAATAGACAACAGATGGAAATTATTGGCAATTATCAAGACACACTCAATAAAGGAGTGGTTCTGTAGGTGGGGACCACAGCCCACATCTCAGTACCAATGTTTTCTGGCTGATGTTTTGGTCACTTTTGAATGTTGGTTGTGCTTTCACACTCGTGGTAGCATGAGACGGACTCTACAACCCACACAAGTGGCTCAGATAGTGGAGCTCATCCAGGGTGGCACATCAATTCAAGCTGTGGCAAGAAGGTTTGCTGTGTCTGTCAGCGTAGTGTCCAGAGGCTGAAGGCGCTACCAGGAGACAGGCCAGTACACCAGGAGATGTGGAGGGAGGCAACAACCCAGTTGCAGAACCGCTACCTCAGCCTTTGTGCAAAGAGGAACAGGAGGAGCACTGCCAGAGCCCTGCAAAATTACCTCCAGCAGGCCACAAATGTGTATGTGTCTGCACAAACGGTTAGAAACCGACTCCATGAGGATGGTCTGACTGCCCGACGTCCCCAGATGGGGGTTGTGCTCGCAGCCCAACACCGTGCAGGATGCTTGGCATTTGCCACAGAACACCAGGATTGGCAAATTCGCCACTGGTGTGTCCTGTGGTCTTCACAGATGAAAGCAGGTTCACACTGAGCACATGTGACAGTGTCTGGAGACACCATGGAGAGCGATCTGCCTGCAACATCCTTCAGCATGACCGGTTTGGCAGTGGTAATGGTATGGGGTGGCATTTCTTTGGAGGGCCGCACAGCCCTCCATGTGCTCGCTAGAGGTAGCCTGACTGCCATTCGGTACCAAGATGAGATCCTCAGACCCCTTGTGAGACCATATGCTGGTGCGGTTGGCCCTGGGTTCCTCCTAATGTAGGACAATGCCAGACCTCATGTGGCTGGAGTGTGTCAGCAGTTTCTGCAAGATGAAGGCATTGAAGCTATGGACTGGCTCGCCCGTTCCCCAGACCCAAATTCATCCGATTGAACGCATCTGGGACATCCTTTCTTGCACCATCCACCAACGTAACGTTGCACCACAGACTGTTCAGGAGTTGGCGGGTGCTTTAGTCCTGGTGTGGGAGGAGATCTCTCAGGAGACCATCTGCCAGGAGCATACCCAGGCGTTGTAGGGAGCTCATACAGGCACGTGGAGGCCACACACTACTGAGCATCATTTCCTTGTCTTGAAGCATTTCCACTGAAGTTGGATCAGCCTGTAACTTCATTTTCCACTTTGATTTTGAGCATCATTCCAACTCCAAACCTCCGTAGGATATTAGTTGTGATTTACATTGATCATTTTTAGGTTTTATTGTTCTCAACACATTCCACTATGTAATGAATAAAGATTTACAACTGGAATATTTCATTCAGTGATATCTAGGATGTGGGATTTTAGTGTTCCCTTTATTTTTTGAGCAGTGTATAATAAAATAACAAATTGGCATTTTATCGGGTGTGTAGACATTTTATATCCACTGTGTGTCTATATATTTATATGATTATATAGTACAGTCACTGGAGATGGGAGAATTGATTCGCATGTCATTGGTCCATCAGTGAGGTCAGTTACCTGTGAACACTGGACTGGAGTCCCACAAATCTCCTTACCTCCTGCCTTTTCCTTTTATTAGCCAGACATCGCATGTGCGTCACACCATAATGATAACATTATACCAGCCTGGCTAATCGAAAGAAGAACCAGGAATGCCGTGAGATAAGGGGATTCTCATGTCTCCCATCATGCAAATGGATTTTCTCATTTCTAGGAATCCTTGATCTGCTTTTCTCTAGTTTTCTTTCTGCAATTTAGGATTTCTTTCCCACGGGTCAGGAGAACTAGCTTCATTCACATGAGTCATGAGACTTCTTAATATCAAAGATTACATTTATAATTCAGACTTCAGAGTTTTCTGTTTCTTTTTTATCTGAATTTAGAACATGCCATTTTCAACACTAAATCTATATGAATGAAATGGTGGAAAACAAGATTGGCACACAAAGCTTATTTTTTTAATAGAAATTTTCAATCCAAAACCAATACTTAAGACCTTCCCACCCTGCTAAATTTTCATTTTTCCTCTGTCTTTCAAGAGCCATAACTTTTTTTTATACTTCTGAGAACATAGCCATATGAGGGCTTGTTTTTTTTGGAAGAAGGTGCAGTTCTGACTGATATTACACACTTTATTATTATTATTTATTTATAAAGCACCATTAATTCCATACTGCTGTACGAGGGGCGATCCAAAAGTAATGATAATCAATACTAAACACAATGAATATAGCAAAAAAAAATTTTTACTTTTCTACATAGTCTCCTAACAAGTCTATACATTTAGTCCATCTCTTTTCTAAACTTAGATTTCCCTTCGAAAAAAATTCTTGATCTTGACCCTCACAAAAAATCCCCAACAGCGGTTATGACGTCGCTATTGTCATCAAATTTCTTGCCCCGGAGGTGTTCCTTGAGCCGAGGAAAGAGAAAGAAGTCACTGGGAGCTAGATCTGGCGACTAGGGGGGGTGTTCCACCAGTTCAAAGCCCGCTTCTTGACTGGTAGCCATGGCAACTGCAGCTTTGTGAGCCGGCGTGTTATCTTGGTGAAACAGCACTCCAGCCCGCAGTTTGCCGTGCCTTTTCTCCTTGATAGCCTCCCGCAATCTTCTTATTTGTTCTGCGTAGTAGGAGCCCGTAATAGTGGCTCCCTTCTCCAAATAGTCCACCATAATAATTCCTTCAGTGTCCCAAAAAACGGACGCCATAACCTTCCCTACTAAGCTTGACACTTTGAATTTCTTCGGCTCGTTTCCATGTCATCGATTGTTGTTTATTTTCGGGATCAAAGTGGTGGATCCAGGTCTCGTCCATGGTCAAAAAAAGTGACAAAAAATTTTCCTTGTCCGCTTGGAACTTTTCGAGATTTGCTATTGATATGTCAACTCGTTTCTTCTTTTGCTCGTCGGTTAACATTAACGCGTGGAGACCTTTCTCATATGCAATTCTTTTGCAAGCATTCTTTGAATACTGCCATATGAGATCCCTTTGACCTCAGCTACATGCCTGATAGTCACTCTTTGATCTGCCAATACAACTTCAACTTTTTTCACGTTTTCTTCATTGAGGGACATGGATGGGCGTCCTTCACGATGTTCATCTTCCGTCGATGTTCTTCCCAGCTTAAATTCCTTGGCCCAGCGTGCAACTGTGGAATATGGAGGAGAAGAGTCCCACAATGTTTCCACCAAGTCGCTGTGTATGTCTTTGGTAGTCATTTTTTTCAAGCAGAGGTATTTGATGACAGCTCTGAGCTCGTTTTTTCCCATTTTGATGTTCACTCCTCGGCAGTTCATATTCAAATAAATGTAGCTCCTGGGAATCGTGGTCTATTTAACCCCTTACTGACCTTGGATGGGATAGTACTTCTGAGGTCAGCTCCCCTGCTTTGATGCAGGGCTCCGCGGTGAGCCCGCATCAAAGCCGGGACATGTCAGCTGTTTTGAACAGCTGACATGTGCCCGCAATAGCGGCGGGTGAAATCTCGATTCACCCGCCGCTATTAACTAGTTACTGTAAATGCCGCTGTCAAACGCAGACAGCGGCATTTAACTACCGCATCTGGCCGGGCGGCCGGATATGAGCGCATCGCCGACCCCAGTCATATGATCGGAGGTCGGCGATGCTTCTCCATTGTAACCATAGAGGTCCTTGAGACCGCTATGGTTACTGATCGCCGGTAGCTGTGAGCGCCACCCTGTGGTCGGCGCTCACAGCACACCTGATTTTCTACTACATAGCGAACAGCAGATCGCTGCTATGTAGCAGAAGCGATCGGGTTGTGCCTGCTTCTAGCCTCCCATGGAGGCTATTGAAGCATGGCAAAAGTTAAAAAAAAAAAGTGAAAAAAAGTGAAAAAATAAAAAAAATATAAAAGTTTAAATCACCCCCCTTTCGCCCCAATCAAAATAAATCAATAAAAAAAAATCAAACCTACACATATTTGTATCGCCGCGTTCAGAATCGCCCGATCTATCAATAAAAAAAAAGCATTAACCTGATCGCTAAATGGCGTAACGAGAAAAAAAATCGAAACGCCAGAATTACGTTTTTTGGTCACTGCGACATTGCATTAAAATGCAATAATGGGCGATCAAATGAATGTATCTGCACCGAATTGGAATCATTAAAAACGCCAGCTCGGCACGCAAAAAATAAGCTCTCAACCGACCCCAGATCATGAAAAATGGAGACGCTACAAGTATCAGAAAATGGCTCAATTTTTTTTTTTTTTTTAGCAAAGTTTGGAATTTTTTTTCACCACTTAGGTAAAAAATAACCTAAACATGTTAGGTGTCTATGAACTCGTAGTGACCTGGAGAATCATAATGGCAGGTCAGTTTTAGCATTTAGTGAACTTAGCAAAAAAGCCAAACAAAAAACAAGTGTGGGACTGCACTTTTTTTGCAATTTCACTGCACTTGGAATTTCTTTCCCGTTTTCTAGTACACGACATGGTAAAACCAATGATGTCGTTCAAAAGTACAACTCGTCCCGCAAAAAATAAGCCCTCACATGGCCAAATTGGCGGAAAAATAAAAAAGTTATGGCTCTGGGAAAGAGGGGAGCGAAAAACGAACACGGAAAAATGGAAAATCCCAAGGTCATGAAGAGGTTAAGTGATTTTTTTTTTTTCCTGGACTAGTGGGTACCTAAGAGAGAAGAAAACATTTTATTTTCATTTCTGTGTGCAATAGAAATAACTGATTATCATAACTTTTGGATCACCCCTCGTACATGAGAAGGGGTTACATCAAAATACAAATATCACTTACAGTAAACAAACTAACAATGACAGACTGGTACAGAGGGGCGAGGACCCTGCCCCTTCCGGGCTTACATTTTACAGGATTATGGGGAAGGAGACAGTAGGTCAGGTGTTGCAGTAGCTCCGATGGTGTTGAGGTGGCCGAGTGGTCATTACAGGTTTTAAATTTTCTTGAAGAGGTGGGTTTTCAGGTTTCTTTTGAAGGATCCAAATGTGGTGGATAACCGGACGTGTTGGGGCACAGAATTCCAGAGGATGGGGAATATTCGTGAGAAGTCTTGGAGGCGATTGGGTGAGGAGCGAATAAGCGTGCAGAAGAGAAGGAGGTCTTAGGAGGACCGGAGATTATGTGAGGGAAGATATTGAGAGATTAGTTTGGAAATATAAGGAGGAGAAAAGTTATGGATGGCTTTGTAGGTCAGTGTTAGTAGTTTAAACTGGATACGCTGGGAAATTGGGAGCCAGTGAAGGGATTTGCAAAGAGGGGAAGCAGGAGTGTAGTGAGGAAAGAGATTAATTAGTCGGACAGCAGAGTTAAGGACGGACTAGATGGGTGCGAGAGTGTTAGAAGGTAGGCCACAAAGGAAGATGTTACAGTAGTTGAGGCGGGAGATGATTAGGGCATGCACAAGTATTTTGGTAGAGTGAGGGTTGAGGAAAGGACTGATTCTGGAAATATTTTTGAGCAGGAGGTGGCGAGAGCTTGGATGTGCGGTTTGAAGGACAGGGCAGAGTCGAGGGTTACTCCGAGGCAGCGGATTTTGGGGACAGGGGAAAGTGTGATTTCATTTATTTTGTTAGATAGATCAGGTAGGGAAGATATGCGAGATGGAGGAAAGATAATTAGTTCAGATATGTCCACATTGAGTTTGAGGAAGCGAGAGGAGAAAAAGGGGGATATGGCTGATAGAGACTCTGGGATTCTGGAGAGCAGAGAGGTGATATCTGGGCCAGAAAGGTAGATCTGAGTGTCATCAGCATATAGATGGTACTGGAAGCCATAGGACCTTATGAGTTGTCCCAGGCCGAGTGTATAGATTGAGAAGAGTAAGGGTCCTAGGACAGAGCCTTGAGGGACACCAACAGAGAGGGAGCGAGATGAAGATGTAGTATGGGAGTAGGAAACGCTAAATGTGTGGTTGGTAAGGTATGAGGAGATACGAGATAGGGCAAGGTCTTTGACACCAAAGGAAGAGAGGATCTGTAGTAGGAGGCAGTGGTCAACTGTGTTGAAGGCAGAGGACAGGTCTAGAAGGAGGACTATAGAGAATTGTCTGTTAGCTTTGGCTGTAAGTCGTTAGTAACTTTGGTCAGGGCAGTCTCAGTGGAATGTTGGGGATGGAAGCCAGATTGTAGGTTGTCGAGGAGAGAGTTAGATGCAAAGTGAGAGGAAAGTTCAGCATGGATGTGCTGCTCAAGGAGTTTGGAAGCAAATGGGAGCAAAGATATGGGGTATAGCTGGACATAGCGCTTGGGTCAAGGGATGGCACTTATAATGTATTGTTAAAAACAACAGCGAAAAAAATCTATATTATCTATGTAGAGTGAAATAAATAACCATTATCTCGCTGTTTTTTTTTTAGTTGTTGTTCACTGTGTTGTTAAAAAAAGACCCAATAACCTTATTCTCTAGGTTACGAAAAACTTTAAGAAAGTATTTCCCATGTTATTTTCTGAGATCCAAAACTTTTTTTATTATTTGTTCTGTGAAGGCTTGTTTGTTTGGGGTACATATGACTTTTTTTTACTTTTTATTACGCTTTTGGAAAAGTGAGGTGACCAAAAATGCCAATTTCTTTTTACTTTTACATGTTCACTATTCGACATTTTACAACAGGAAACGGCGGTACCACATATGCCTTTTCTAGTTTCATCAGAGGACTTAAAACTGATTGATTAAAGGGGTATTCCCATCTCCAAGATCCTATCCCAATATGTAGTAGGTGTTTAAAATAATATTAGTAATACCTAGGGCGTGGCCTGAATGTCCTTGTGAGCGGACGCGCGGCAGAGCGCTCCCGCTGCTAATCTTGCCATTATCCTTATAAGCCGCAGCTGAGCGGCGATTTGCGGTGCTTACCGGCTGCAGGAGAGTCCCGGGAGTGCGGCGGTGTACAGCGGTGGCCCCGGGGTCAGCGAATATGACCAGGAGGAGGCAAAGAGACGCCGGAGCCGGCGAGGCAGGGACCGGCCAAGATGGCGCCGACGCCAGGGAGAAGGCGGAAAAAGAGAACGCTGCATGCCAGAAGCGAATGGCGGCGGCGGCAAAGCTCCAGCAGTATGCTAGAGTGGAGGCCACAGAGAACGCAGAGAAAGTAGAGGAGGATGCCGGAGCTGACACAGAAGAGGAGGAGGAAAGCCCAGCAGGGGAGCAGGGATAGCAGCATGGCGGTGGTAGTAGGGGGATCTGAAGATAAGGGGCCAGGAGCAGAGCCCACCCTTAGAGACGTTTTTGCACTGGTGTCATCGTGCAAACAATCCCTGACCCAGCAGCTACAGGAGGTCAAGGGCGACACAGCCCAGATAAATGCAGCCCTGCAGAAGATTGACAAACGTGTGGGGGCTGTAGAGGAAAGAGTGAGCACTGCGGAAGATCATATAGTGCAGCTGCAGAAAGCGGAGAAGAAGTTTGCTCAAGCAATATCGGAGCTAGCTGCAAAAAATGAGGATCTGGAGAATAGGTCCAGAAGAAATAACATCCGTATAGTGGGTATCCCTGAAAAAACTGAGGGGAGGAATCCCACGGAGTATATTGAAAGCTGGCTCCTTGAGACCTTTGGTGATGCAGCACTGACAAAAGTATTTGCGGTAGAGAGAGCCCACAGGGTCCCACCGAAACCACCTGTCCCTGGAGCAAGTCCCTGTACCATGCTTGCCAAAATCCTAAATTACAGAGACAGAGACATTATCCTGAGGAAGGCTAGAGACATGACGGATTTGACAATTGGAGGTCAAAGAATTGCTATCTACCCTGACTATTCCGCCCTGGTACAGAAACAACGGATGATGTTCACGGGTATCAAGAGACGGCTGAGGGAACTGGGAGTGCAATACTCCATGATGTTTCCGGCACGACTGAGAGTGGTTGCGTTGGATAAGATTCATTTTTTCCAGACGCCGGAGGACGCTACCCAGTGGATAGATCTCAATGCTAAAAGGCTTAAAGGGAAAGGAGATTGAAAATACGGGGTGGGCCGGTCGGGAGGTATTTCACTTTTAAAAGGAAAAGAGATTGACTGACAGTACATTGGTAATTGCGATGTGAAGGTTTGAGGGTGGAGCTGGGCATTACTCAGGGAATGCCCTGGGAGTGCTGATATGGCGGTGAAGTACGAGGGAGGAAGGGTGTGCAGCGTACTAAAAGTTTACTTAGTTTCCTTGCAGTTGTAATTTAATACATGTTGAAATATTTTATTCTTCTAAGAATTGCACCGAATTCTGTTATAAACGGTAGCGGGAGGCTGAAGGAGAAGGTTACGTTAACAAGAGTGTTCGCAATGGGTGATGGTGCCCCACTCTTGATAAGAGGCAGAATGTATAGTATTGGGGGGGAGTGTGGGGGAGGGGGGTAGGGGTAAGGGAAGGGAGGGAAGTTAGACAGCTCAGAACCGGGAGTAACGACATAACTAAAGATGATGAGTCACATAATAGGGGACCGCTTTAAGATACTGAGTTGGAATGTGAGAGGTCTGGCGGATAAGTCTAGGCGAGCTGCGAGCTTGCAGTATGCAAAGGATCAACGAGCCTCTATGATATGCTTGCTGGAGACACACTTGATACGGGAGAAGGTGGACGTACTAAATAGAAGATGGATTCAGAAGGGGTATCACTCTACCTTTTCGACGTACTCAAGGGGTGTGTCAGTGTTGGTGCCGGTGGGAGTGCAGTATGAAGAGGTGAAGGTATGCGTGGATGCTGATGGTCAGTATGTGGTGATACAGTGTATATTATATGGAGTGAGAGTGTGTGTCGCGGCAATGTATATTCCACCTCCATATTCAAGCAAGAAGATTAGAGAGGTGTTGGAGAAGGTGGAACGATGGGGACCGCTACCACTTTTAATTATTGGAGATTTGAACAATATTTGTGACGATTTTTGGGATAAAAATAAGAACACCCAGAACAGGTCTGGGGGGCACACTACAACATTTGGTACCTATGTGCGTGAAATAGGCATGATTGATCTATGGAGAGTTAGACATGTTGGGGAGAGAGGGTACTCGTGCTACTCACCGGCTCATGCTACTCTGTCCAGAATTGATATGGCGCTGGGTAACCGTCTGTTGGACACAATGGTGGGGAGGTGCGTTATCTGCCGAGGGCCCTTTCGGACCACAGTCCAATTGAGGTGGAGGTTAGGTTGTTGGGGACACGGACCGCAAGTGGGAGAGAATGGAAGATCCTTCCTAACTGGTTACATAGTGTTGACTTGGAAGGTATAGGGAAAGAGGTGACGGAATTCTTTGCTTTAAATGATGGGAGTACAGATGCTCTAACTGTCTGGGATGCAATGAAGGCGTACCGGAGAGGGCTACTATTTAGAGATATTAGTAGGTGTAAGCGGAAGACGAGGGAGGCAGAGAGAGTGGCGGTGGAGGAGTTGAAGGCTGCAGAGGTCGAGATGGTAGTGTTGGGGACTTCCGAGGCAGAGAAAAGGTTGAGAACAGCGCAAACTCATATGGAGAAGATTCTGCTGGGAAAAGCTGAAAGGAAGCGGGAGTTTCAAAGGGTGACTTATTTTCAGGAGGGAGAAACAGTGGGACACATGCTATCGGTGGTGGCTTCTGCTCAGCGAAGTACCTCATATGTACACTCGTTAGTTTCTGATGGTGGGAGCAGGATATCTGAAACATCTGAAATTATAAAGGTTTTTGTGGACTTTTACGTGGACTTATATTCCTCCAGGGTCAATGAGTCAGTCGGAGATTCAGAGACTTTCTTGGAGAGTCTGGGTTTGCCGAAATTGAGTGAGGAGGATAGGGTGAGCCTCGATGCCCCTATCACTGAGGAGGAACTGAGTCAGGCGCTAAAGTCTATGGCCAATGGGAAGGCACCTGGAGTTGATGGGTTACCAGCCGAAATCTATAAAAGCTTGGGGGAAGTGTTGATTCCCAGATTAAAGTTAGTGCTGGAGGAGGCTGGATGCCAGGGGTATCTCCCAGCATCTATGAGGGAGGCTATTATAGTGGTTATTCAGAAGGAGGATAAGGATCTGGGGAAACCTGAGTCATATCGCCCAATCTCTCTGTTAACCATCGATGTCAAGCTCTTGGCCAGGGTGTTAGCTTCCCGTCTGTCCAGTGTCATTACTAACCTTGTACATCCGGATCAGTCCGGCTTTATGCCTGACAGGTCTACAGCGGTCAATCTGCGGAGGCTGTATATGAATCTGCAGCTGAAGTCTGACAATTGTGGCCGGAGGGTTATTGCGTCCTTGGATGCCCATAAGGCGTTTGATAGTGTGGAGTGGGGATATCTCTGGCGGGTGTTGAAGTGTATGGGTATTGGACCGCAATTTGTGTTGTGGATTCAATTGCTATATTCATTACCGACAGCGAGAATTAGAGTGAATGGGGAACTTTCTCAGCCTATAAAGTTGGCCAGAGGTACGAGGCAGGGATGCCCACTGTCGCCCCTTCTGTTTGCTCTGGCTGTGGAGCCCCTGGCCGCCAAGATTCGACAGTCTGATGAGGTCACTGGGTTTAGATATGGGAGTGTTGAGGAAAAGATAGCGCTATATGCGGACGACATTTTACTATTCCTGGCGGACCCGGATGATGCCTTGAAAGGGGCCATCGAGATCATTGAGAAATTTGGTGCCTTGTCGGGACTGAGGATAAACTGGGATAAATCGGTCCTCTTTGATGTGGATGGGGTGGAGGAGAGTGGGAGTGAGCCATTGGGAGAGGGGCGGCTTAAGGTGGCATCCCTTTTTAAATACCTGGGAATATGGATCTCGATGCCAGTTAGAGTTTTTGTATAGGAATTTGACTCCTCTCATGGGCGCGCTTAAGGCAAAAGTAGATGCGTGGAACAAGTTACACCTATCGGTGGTGGGTAGGTTAATCTTATTAAAATGGTTCTGATGCCCAAAATACTCTACGTCCTCCATAACGCGCCAGTTTGGATTCCACGTGGGAAATTCCGGCAGATTAATGCTCTTTTTAGAAGCTTGATATGGGGGAGGCAATACCCACGTATTAGCCTGGAGACGCTTCAGCGACCCAAGGAAGATGGGGGGTTTGGCTTTGCCCAACCCTGAGTTATATTTTCTTGCAGCCCAAAGTCAGCATTTGAAGGGCTGGGCGCGGGAGGCGTCCTCCAGTGCGGTACAACACTTGATGGAGGGGGTGACAAACCGACGACCGGTGGTGCAGTGTCTGGAGGATGGCTCCTTGGGAGCATTGGGGAAATTGTATTCAACTATGTTTTTGATACGTAAACTATGGACCAGACTGCGACAGATTCGGGGGGTTACGGGACTGACTAAATTTACACCGATATGGCTTAATAATAATTTGGTAGAGTTTGCGGCTCTGGGAGTGCTGAAAGAGTGGCAGGCTAAAGGAATTTATTTTGTTGCTCAGATAATTCAACAACGAGTGTTAAAATCCTTTTCTCAGCTGCAGGGGGAGTTTGGACTGAGACCGTCTGGGGAGTATCAATATGCTCAGATGAGGCACGCTTTTGGAGCTCAAAACAGGGGCGATGGCATTAGGATCCAAGAGGACATAGTTTTGGAATACGTGTGTGGGGATGGGTCCACAAGGGGAGTCATTTCCACCCTCTATAAAGACCTACTGCATGCATATTTGTTGGATTTTCCTCTAAAAGCGAGAGCTAAGTGGGAAAGAGATTTAGGCCCAATGGAGAATGAAACCTGGGAGTCGGTGTTGGAGTGGGTTCCACGAGTGTCACTAAGCGAGCCGTATAGACTATCGCAGCTGTACATCTTGCACAGAGTCTATAAATCACCGGAAGTGTTACACAGAGCGGGGCTGCGTGCTGACTCTGAATTCCCGAGATGTAGGACTGAGAATGCAGGAATATATCACATGATGTGGACATGTCCAAGACTGGTTGCTTTTTGGCTGGTAGTACTGAGTCGTGTGGAAGGGGCGTATGAATGCAGAGTGCCGAGAGATCCGATGGTGTGCCTACTGGGATATGTGGAGGAAATTAGAGTGGATAACACCTGGAAGATAGCAATAGCTAGGCTATTATATATGGCTCGGAAGGTGATAGCACGGAATTGGATCAAGGAGGAGCCGCCTACAAGGGGTGAATTCCTGAAATATGTTAAACATGGTCTCAATCTGGAAAAGGGGGTGTACAAAAGACGTGGGAAAATAGAAATGTTTGACAAAATGTGGTCTCCGTGGCTCGAGCTGGGATGATTAGGTATAGGAAATGGGAGGCTGAGGGCCTTTGAATGGGGGAGATTGCTAGACGAATAAGCGGTCATAAGTGAGTCAAGCGGCTCAAAGAGCCATCAATACTAGTAATAAAAGTATCATTGGAAAGGAGCTGTCATGGGGGGGGGGGGGGTTTGGGGGTTTGTTGGGATTGTTGGGGGTTTTGAAAATGAAGAAACTTTGTTTGTAATACACTGGAAGATGGATAAAATGTAATGTTTATGTTTATTCTCAATAAAAATTTATTTAAATTAAAAAATATTAGTAATACCTCCAAATAGAAAATAAAAGAAACTATTCTATATTTCTATGTCTCTTTTCTCATGTGTAGGCATTGCAGGACCTTAGGTATCCATGGTTGTGACCACTAGCAACTAGCTGTCACTATATCAGGGGCTGTCACCATGGATACCTAAGGTCCTTCAATGCCTGCACATGAGGAAAAAGACATAGCGAATAAGAAAAACTATATTGCATTTCTATTTGGAGGTATTTGCTAATATTATTATTACACCTACTACATATTAGGACAGGATCCTGGACATGTGAATACCCCTTTAGAGACTTGTACAATACACTGCAACACTTTAGTATTGCAGTCTTTTATAAAATTAGCAATCTCTTATGAAGCCAGAAAAAGCACTAGGCCTAGGTATATGGCACTTCCAATGTCAATATAACAAAAAAAGAACCTATAAGGAAGTCACATGCCCAATATAAAATTCAGACAAATTTTATTCCAGTATAATATAACTTTAACATACATGTAAATATAATTATAAAAAGGAACACAGACAAAGACTGCCAACACGGGCATGCACCCAGAATTAGCACCTTACAATATAATCAGATGTTCAGTATACGTAGAAAAAAGCCACTGTCATAGATGAATTCACCATTGATATATCCAATGAAAGTGAGATCAATCAGCGTGCATGAATAATGCTACTAAATTATACCATCATATTTAAGTATAAATACATGAGCAAGGATGCTTCATAGACAACAAATCTAAGTGAGTGTAATAACTCAGTAAAGGTACACAAGTAGATAGGTATAATTAATGATACATAATATATAAATCAAAATTTTATTAAGGCGCATATACCCAATTCAGGATTATCCTGGCTATGTCTACAAAAAAAGTGTTACCTAAGTCTGCCAAAGTGCTTGGTGCCTCTATCAATATTATCCGCTAGCCTAAAAAAGTGTCTAGTGCATATGTATTAGTAGCCTCATAGCGGTAGAAAATTGCTACAGTACAACACATAAAAGGGGGCCAGTAAAAGCGTGATGGCAAGCACTGACCTACAAAGTGTCTAGTGCTTATGTGCTAATAGCCTCATAGCGGTACAGCAGTGCTACATGCAACACATAATAGGGAGCAGGTATAAGCGTAATGACATGACAAGACTAATGAAACAGAGGGCTTAAGGTGCTAAATGATACATGACCTGTGCGTGCAGCTGGTCCCCGATGCGCGTTTCGCGATTTGCTTCTTCCTGGGGGGTTGTCATATGAGGACTAGTGATCCTGTGCGCTTTATATACAAATGCTCCGGCTCATTAGCCACAGCGGCAAGATGACGGCGCTTCCGTTGTACGATTCCGGAAGTGGAATCCCTTCAGCTCGGCGTCCCACGCGGCAGGTCCACTCCCCCCTCTGACGCGCCAGAGGGAGGGTGGAATCCGCAGCGCTTGGACGCATCGCCAAGGAGACCCACAGACCGGTCTGGAAGGTGCGTTCAGACCATGGTTTATAGTTAGATAAAAATCACATAACATGTAATAATATTATTAAAATGTATGTTTAGTAGTATATATGGTTATTCACTTTTATATTTAATATATACTAATGTAGTTTTCCCATCAATATTGTATGAAATTATAGGTTTATAAACACCAGTATAGTCACTCTATTATCATAGGTCACCCATAAGGGTAATAAGATTATTATGTTATCACATATTTGCCATATGTTTGGTAATATAATATGTTCATTCATGTTTCACACTTTTTAGATATAGGCATTAGCACAGTCACTTTATTACCATAGTGTACTTACTAGGGGCAATAGAATCAGCATGCGATCACACAATTCTTTATTTAAATGCATCTGGGACATGAAGAGTTAACATAATAGGTCTGCCGGGCCATCTACACTACAGTGGCTGAGCGCTTCCTGAGTCTTCCGGTCTGTGGGTCTCCTTGGCGACGCATCCAAGCGCTGTGGATTCCACCCTCCCTCTGGCGCGTCAGAGGGGGGAGTGGACCTGCCGCGTGGGACGCTGAGCTGAAGGGATTCCACTTCCGGAATCGTACAACTTGCCGCTGTGGCTAATGAGCTGGAGCATTTGTATATAAAGCGCACAGGATCACTAGTCCTCATACGACAACCCACCAGGAAGAAGCAAGTCGCGAAACGCGCGTCGGGGACCAGCTGCACGCACAGGTTATGTATCATTTAGCACCTTAAGCCCTCTGTTTCATTAGTCTTGTCTTGTCTTTGTAGGTCAGTGCTTGCCATCACGCTTTTACTGGCCCCCTTTTATGTGTTGTACTGTAGCAATTTTCTACCGCTATGAGGCTACTAATACATATGCACTAGACAATTTTTTAGGCTAGCGGATAATATTGATAGAGGCACCAAGCACTTTGGCAGACTTAGGTAACACTTTTTTGTAGACATAGCCAGGATAATCCTGAATTGGGTATATGCGCCTTAATAAAATTTTGATTTATATATTATGTATCATTATACCTATCTACTTGTGTACCTTTACTGAGTTATTACACTCACTTAGATTTGTTGTCTATGAAGCATCCTTGCTCATGTATTTATACTTAAATATGATGGTATAATTTAGTAGCATTATTCATGCACGCTGATTGATCTCACTTTCATTGGATATATCAATGGTGAATTCATCTATGACAGTGGCTTTTTTCTACGTATACTGAACATCTGATTATATTGTAAGGTGCTAATTCCGGGTGCATGCCCGTGTTGGCAGTCTTTGTCTGTGTTTCTTTTTATAATTATATTTACATGTATGTTAAAGTTATATTATACTGGAATAAAATTTGTCTGAATTTTATATTGGGCGTGTGACTTCCTTATAGGTTCTTTTTTTGTTCTCTTATGAAGCCAGGCCACAGACGAGGCTTCATAGGAGCCCCAACATCACTGGCATCTTGCAGCCTAGTTGTGGGGGAGCCAATGGGTGACAGAGAGACCCTCCTCTAACCCTGTCTCCCACCATGTAGATGCTGCTGTCACGATTGACAGCGGCATCTAAGGGATTAGCTTCAGGTAAAGATAGGTGTCAGATGTCTAACACAGCCAGCACCCACCATGTGTGGTGCAGGCTCAGCTTCTGTATGTCACATATCAGAGGGATATTTATCTAAAATAATTCAAATTAGGACACATTGAAACTTACAGCGTTCTTAACCAAAGTTTTGGCTGATGCCACTAATAGAAAAAAGCAATAAATGTCCGGACTTAGCACAGAGCAGAAAAGTCTGGGGAACTCCAAGAGTATGTGCATCCCTTATTAATTACATGCCAGCATACCCCCATAGTTTTTTAAGCAGAAGAGGCTTCAGGAAAACGCCGGTAGTAGTCTTCCAGAAGCGTCATCTTTTTTGTTGTTTTTGCCGCCGGCGTCTTTTTTTTTTTTTTTTATTCTTAATTTCACATATACAATAGTGTTGGCATATGAAGAATGATAAGGTCACATATTTTAGCCACTTCTTAGATTTATAACCCTCTTGCAGTCAAAAAATAAAGTTACAAAAGATGGTCAATGTCAAAACTACTTGCTGTGCAAATGTTCATTGTTTTTAACGTTTATTCAGCCTTTATTCAGACACTTTCCAGGCGCAATCTGCCTGAACAGGGTGCCTTTTATGTGTTCCTTAAAAGTGGCCATACAGACCAGTCATCCAAATGTTTGTCTGCCAGCAATATCTCCCTACTCCCCCCCATACAGGGGCATGCTCAACTCAATAGTGTGTGTGTTCTGTATGGAGAGTGGAGGGACACTTCTACCAGTTGTTTGTTTTTCACAGAAAAAAAGGGATCGGACAAAGAAATTCAGTATGTCCAAGCATTGGGAGACTCAGAAAGCCAGTTCTGCTGAAATCAATGAGTTCACACTTTAATTGCATACATTCCCAGCACTGGCTCTATGTAATCTTGCACAGCCTGGAGATGGCAGAATGATAAGTGGCTGTTTCGGTACCATCCACATGTCCGCAATCTATTACCTAATAACTCCATTCCTAGTGATTTCACTTTTCAGCTGCTGCGGACCAATCATCTCTGTTATGTGAATACATTGGTCAGAGAGATGGCATTGTAAAACTCTAACCATGAATTTACTGTTAGTTATTATATTCAAACTGCTCATTCCAATAACTATATTGTTATTGATATCTGTTCCTGGTTATAATCCACAGGTATTGGCCTTATTCTCAGTGAACTGCGCAGTGCGGGACAAGAAAATGACACTCTTGTAATATTTTCTTCTGACAACGGCATTCCATTCCCCAATGGACGCACAAACTTGTACTGGTCAGGAAGAGCTGAGCCCATGCTTATTTCTTCTCCTGGTCAACCAAGATGCACTGGAGAAGTCAGTCAGTCCTTTGCAAGTCTGCTTGGTGAGAAACTAGACACTGAACTGTTCATTACATCATATTATCTATCTATCTATAGAGACAGGTTTATACAGTCAACTTTTCAACACTAATAAGTACAAATCGTGGAATTATGTGAAATCACAGGAGAGATAGATATGTTAACAACATTTTCAAAACACTTCAATTGATACAATATCAAATATGAGCACCACACACTGGAAAACTCGCACTTACACAACATGATATGCTCTCACTGAGGTTATTTATCTGTTTGAGGAATATTCTGCCACATTGAATGCATTCGGGCACACAGATCATCAAGATCTGCTGCTGGCAGCTCCTTTTACAATTGCACAAAGAAGATATGGCCTGGGATTATCACGTTGAAAAACAGCTGCTAGGATACTTTCTAGAGATAGCTATACTACGGACTCCACGAACAAAGCAATGTAACCCCAAACTGTTAGAGTACTTGGAATGAAGACTAAAGGTGTTTGACTTCGGTACATTAATCCTGGAAGTATGAACATACCCTCTTGAAGGCCTCTTCATGGCGTTGCCCACGCGGTATACAGACCAATCTCTGTCTTTCATTGCATCCAAGACTTCCATTCCAGTCTTTATTGCTGTGTTGCTCTCCACCCTGATGACCTTTGAGAGCAATGGCAAGAGATCAATGTAATAGGTAAACCTGGATGTCTAGCTCAGCCCAAAGTTGTGCAAATGCCTTCTCAGGGTTTGTGCAGGCTCTGTTTGATGCCTTAGACTTGTTATGTGTCGCCCAATTTCACTTGCAGTACAGAAAAAAAGTAAAAGGAGCTGGAAGACTTTCATGCCAACTTGCATTCAGCAAGGTAGAACATTCCTCAGACAACCATTAATAACCTCATTGATAATTAGCCAAAGTGTGGTGCTCATATTCAATACTGAATATATCGAGAAAATGTTCATTTTTCATCATTTACATTATCATTAACATATCCATCAATCCTGTGATTTCTATAGCTCCCTGACTTCTCCTCCTTGGTGTTGCAGTTTTAACGTTGATGAGAGTATACTACCAATATTTCTAGCGCTTATTAATCCTGGGGAACCTTTTGGGCTTCGTGGATGGCTGTTATAAACTAGCACTTAGGAAATCATAATGTTTCTTATTCTTCTTTTGCTCAGATATCACACCAACGGTTCTAGACTGGTTCTCCATTCCATATCCTGATTACAAGCTATTTGGAAAGGGTGTAAAACTTACCGGAAAGTCACTTCTTTCTGTTCTGGAGGCTGAACAGCCGTGGACCACCGTGTTTGGCAGCCAGTCTCATCATGAAATCACTATGTACTATCCTATGAGATCAGTACAGCACATGCAGTATTTACTCATACACAATCTGAATTTCAAGATGCCCTTCCCCATCGATCAAGATTTTTATGTTTCTCCTACATTTCAAGATTTAATGAATAGAACTACTTCTGGCCAGCCAACAAACTGGTTTAAGACACTTCATAACTATTATTATAGAGATAGATGGGAGCTATATGACCGGTCAAAAGACCTTAATGAGGTAAGGAACATTGCTGGAGATCCAGAATACTATAATGTTTTGCAAACTATGCAAGAAATGCTGCGAAAATGGCAGTGGGAAACATCAGATCCTTGGGTTTGTGCACCTGATGGCGTTCTGGAAGAGAAATTGGACCCACAGTGTAGGCCACTTCATAATGAACTGTAATGTACCAATTGTGGATCTTGACTGAAGCTTTCTGAGGAACATATCAACTGATGTCTATCATTCTTATCTATGCAAATCAGGTAATAGAAAGTGTTACAATAAAAAAAACCTCTTTAATAAAAACTAGAACCCTCAATGAATGTATCTAGCTGTGTGGTGAGCACCTTTGAACTCCGAGATGCTTCATAGAAGTTTATAATATAGAGTTCCAAAATTTAAAAAAAAAAATCAAACTTTTCACCCCCCAAAATTATTTTGGCCCCAAATTTTTTATGTTCATAAGGATAACAAATCAAAATTGACCTCAAAAATTGTTGTGCAATTTCTCCTGAGTACACTGATACCCCACATGTAGTGAAAAACTTCTTCTTTGGTAAGTGCAAAGCTCAGGAGGGAGGAAGCGCCATATTAGAGTTCAGATTTTTCTGGACTGGTTTGAGGATGCTATGTCACACTGGTAGAGCCCGTGAGGTGCCAGAACAGCAACCCCCCCCCCCCCCCATAAGTGACTCCATTTTACAAACTACACTTCTCAGTGAATTCATATAGGGGGTGCAGTGATCATATTGATACCACAGGTGTGTCACCAAATTTTATACCATTGGGCAGTGAAGAAAAAATAATTATATTTTTACCACCAAAATTTAGTTTTAACCCCAGATTTTACATTTTCTCAAGGGGAAATGGGAAAAAATATTTGTCCCACAATTTCTGCTGAATGTAGACATACCCACTACATGGCTGTACAGTACTGCTTAGCCACATGGCAAGACTCTGGAGTGACTGAGCGCTATTTGCCTCCTGGAGTTCAGATTTTCATAGCATAGTTTGCAGACTCTAGGTACAGAGCCCCTAAATGCTTGAAAAGCAGAATTCTCCCTCAAGTGACCCCATTTTGGAAATTAAACCGCTTTGGAAATTTATCTACAGATGTAGTGACTATTTTAACCCCATGGGTGTTTTCCAGAAACAAGAAGCAGTGGATGTTGCTGAGTGAAAATTGCAAACTGCCATTGTAGTGCCCAGTACGTTGTAGTGACCAACACATGCTCCTGGAGACATGTACCTGTAAATTAAGTGCGCTGTCATTACTATAGAAATGCCAAATATGTTGATGCTACATGTGATTTTGGCACACTGGGGTTCAGAAAGGAGGGGGCATTTGGATTTGGGAGTGCAGAATTTGCTGAATTTCTTTTGGGGGGCAAGGAGCCATTTGGTTTTTCCAGAGCTTTTGTACTACCAGTAATGTGGAAGCCCCCAATATTTCCGATATCAGATTGTGGACCTGAGTGGGAACTTGCTTTTTTTGTGGATTGATTTGAAGCTTTTTTGGCAACATTTTACATAACATTTGGATCACATTTATAATGCGCTCAACACTGGGCACTTAATTTGGGGTTTCCATGTAAATCTCCGAGTGATGTGATTCAGATGAAACCCGAGGGATCCATTTAGTATATTGAGGCTGCAGAGATACTCTGGGCTCCATCTGGCCTCTGTTCAATGTTGTACTTCTTTTCAGAGGTACACAAAACTGTGGCAGACAGCGCTTTTATGCACGCCTAAAAAGATGGACAGCACCAGATCATAAGGAATAGATGGCATCCACAGTGACTCCAAATGCCTCATTATAGAGAATCTTCTGCCTGGGGTTCCATCTAAATCACGTATTTCAGAGATTTACACAGAAACCCCAGTATAAGCGCTCAGCAGAGAGATCAGAATAAATGTGAGCCGAGCCTTAGTGCCATCTTTGGGAGGCAGAATAAACAAATCAACAGCAGGTGAAGAATTGTTGTTTTTTTTTACTACGTTCCTCATGCTGTATAAGTGATTAGACATCTTTATTCTTCAGGTCAGTTCGATTACAGCAGTACCAGAATTATTGTCACACACTAAAAATATGATTTTTATTGTAAAAACAAGTTTTTTCCTGCACTATATTTTAAGAGCTATGATTTTTCCATACAAATTCATGTGAGGTTTTTATTTTTTTTTGCGGGACGAGTTGAAGTTTTTATTGGTACCATTTTCTGGCATTTTTTGATCGCTTTCTATTCTGATGTTTGGGAGGCAGAATGAACGAAAAAACAGGAATTCAATAATAATTTTTGGGTGGGGTTTATGCTGTTCCAGATGTGGTCAAATTAATAAGGCAGCTTTATACTTCGGGTCAGTACGATTACAGCGATACCACATTTCTATATTTTTTTGTTTGTTTTGGCGCATTTACATAACTATTTTATAGAAAAAAAGTTTACATCGCTTTATTCTGAGAGCTATAAACTTTTTTTCCCGCTGATCGAGCTATATGGCGGCTTGTTTGATCCGTGACAATATGACAATTTCAGCTATACCAGTTTTATTCCACTTTTTGTTCAGCGGTATGATAAAGCATCGTGTTTTGTCTCGGTTTTGTTTTTATGGTGTTCACGGAGGGGGTTAACTAGTGGGTCAGTTTTAAAGGTTTGGTCGTTCCGACACGACGATACCAAAACGTATTATGTTTTTTTTCATAACAATATTTACTTGTGGGTACAATATGTGTAAAATAAAGATATATAATTGTTTATATTATTACTTCGTGATTTTTTTTAATGTTTACACTTTTTTTTTTTACTACGGGACTTTCACTTTCTGCAGTCTGATTGTTGCAATGCACAAATATTGCTTTGCTATATAACCTTTAAAACCCTGCAGACACAAGTTAGTTAGATCATGCACTGCGCATGATCTATCTTGCTAGTGCCTGGTGCCCCAGATGTTGTGGTGACGATATCGGATCATTATGGCAATGATGGGGTCCCTGCAATGACGTCACAGGGCACCGATTGGAAGGCAGCGGGGGCTCCCTCCCTCTGCCTGCCTTCTGAATGCTGCAATCCCATAATTTAGGGCGTTAAAGTGCACTACTCCTGGCACTGAGTGCCAGTTGTCTGCTGTCAGAATCAGCTGACACCCAGTGGCGAACGCGCACGCACAGCCCCTGTGAGCGCAAAATTGCCTGAATGTATCCATATGTCCAAGGTCGGTAACTACCTACCGACTTGAACGCACGGATATCTGCAAGGACATGAAGGGATTAATGGTGTTGCAGCCTCTCCGGCTTTCAGAAAAGGTGTGTGTATGTATATATATATATATATATATATATATATATATATATATATATATATATATATATATATATATATATATATATACACTGACAGGCCATGTGACATTTACTGTATATTGCGCACAGGTGGGCTTCCTTTCTCTAAGCATGGGACATATGCACATGCCAATTTATAGTTATTTGATCCCTAAATTTTTCTCTCTACACTTTACCAAGTTAGATTATTTAGTGCTAATGCATTACACCCAAATCGGATTACAAAAATATTTAAACACAGTTTGTAATGTAACAAAATGGGTAAGAAGCTAAGGTGGTGAATACTTTCACAAGCCACTGTATAGGTAGTCGTTCTTGAGCCAGGCAACTGATTTACTTGTTCAGTTATATTCTAATTGTAAATGCAAATATGCAAACATATTTTGTAATTTTGTTTCCTTAATGCAATAAAAACTATTTTTTAATTTTGGTATGTTGCATCATTGTTTTTGCATGCCTGTTTTTATTATTATCATTGTTTATTTTTAGAGCATCCTTAATTCCAAGGTATGTAAAAAGGGGTTACATGCAAAACACAAATATATATCACAATGAACAATATAAGACCGGCGTCACACTCGGCGTAAGACAATACGGTCCATAATTTACGGCCGTAATACGCAGAAAAGTCCCCAAAATAGTGGTCCGTATCTCCTCCGTAGGCAGGGTGTGTCAGCGTATTTTGCGCATGGCATCCTCCGTATGTAATCCGTATGGCATCCGTACTGTAAGATTTTCTCGTAGGCTTGCAAAACCGACATATGGACATACAATGGATCCATGTGCTCAAAAAATCGTAACAACATATATACTGTGTATATATATATATATATATATATATATATATATATATATATATATATATATATATATATATATATATATATATATATATATATATATATATATATATTCAGTAGACACATATATGTATATATATTAATATATCATACAGCGCTAGATAGCTTTAAAGCCGGTAATTCAATTGCCGGCTTTTGCCATCTCCTTCCTAAACCCGACATGATATGAGACATGGTTTACATACAGTAAACCATCTCATATCCCCATTTATTTTTTTTGCATATTCCACACTACTGTTAGTAGTGTGTATGTGTAAAATTTGGGCGCTCTAGCTATTAAATTAAAGGGTTAAATGGCGGAAAAAATTGGCGCAGGCTCCCGCGCAATTTTCTCCGCCAGAGTAGTAAAGCCAGTAACTGAAGGCAGATATTAATAGCCTGGAGAGGGTCCATGGTTACTGCCCCCCCCCCCCCCCCCCCCCCGGCTAAAAACATCTGCTCCCAGCCACCCCAGAAAAGGCACATCTGGAAGATGCGCCCATTCTGGCACTTAAGCCAGATTAATAATGGAGAGGCGTCAATTATGACACCTATCCATTAGTAATCCAATTGTATGAAATGGTTAAAAAACACACACACACATTATTACAAAGTCTTTTAATGAAATAAAAACACAGGTTGTTGGAATATTTTATTATCCTGGTAATCCACCTGAAGACCCTCGCTCTGTAACAAAGGAAAAATAAGAAAAAAAATATCCCATACCTTCCGATGATCTGTCACGTCCCACGATGTAAATCCATCTGAAGGGGATAAATTATTTTACAGGCAGGAGCTCTGCTATAATGCAGCTGTGCTCCTGCCTGTAAAACCCCAGCGAATGAATGGAATGTAGGTCAATGACTTGTAGTTACCTTCATTCGCGGTGATGCGCCCTCTGCTGGATGTCCTCATATGAACTCGAGCGTGGGAACTTTTCAGAATATTTTCCCAACCTCGAGTTCATATGAGGACATCCAGCAGAGGGCGCCTCACCGCAACTGAAGGTAACTACAGGTCGTTGACCTACTTTCCATTCATTCGCTGGGGTTTTACAGCCACGAGCACAGCTGCATTAGCAGAGCTCCTGCCTGTAAAATAATTTAACCCCTTCAGATGGATCTACATCGTGGGACGTGACAGATCATCGGAAGGTATGGGATATTGTTTTTTTATTTTTTCTTTGTTACAGAGTGAGGGTCTTCAGGTGGATTGCCAGGATAATAAACTATTCCAACAACCTGTGCTTTTATTTCATTAAAAGACTTTGTAATAATGTGTGTTTTTTTTAATCATTTCATACAATTGGATTAATAATGGATAGGTGTCATAATTGACGCCTCTCCATTATTAATCTGGCTTAATGTCACCTTACAATAGCAAGGTGACATTAACCCTTCATCACCCCATATCCCACCGCTACACGGGAATGGGAAGAGAGTGGCCCAGTTCCAGAATAGGCGCATCTTCCAGATGTGCCTTTTCTGGGGTGGCTGGGGGCAGATGTTTTTAGCCGGGGGGGGCAGTAACCATGGACCCTCTCCAGGCTATTAATATCTGCCCTCAGTCACTGGCTTTACTACTCTGGCAGAGAAAATTGCGCGGGTGCCCATGCCAATTTTTTCCGCCATTTAACCCTTTAATAGCTAGAGCGCCCAAATTTTGCACATGCACACTACTAACATTAGTAGTGTGGAATATGCAAAAAAAAAAATGGGGATATGACATGGTTTACTGTATGTAAACCATGCCTCATATCATATCGGGTTTTGGAAGGAGCTAGCAAAAGCCAGCAATTGAATTACCGGCTTTAAAGCTATCTAGCGCTGTATGAAATATAAATATATATACATATGTGTCTCAATGACATATATATATATATATATATATATATGCCTATTCTATGTGTACACATTTATTCTACCTATTCTATTGTAAGCGGTCAGTGTGATTTTACTGTACACCGCACTGAATTGCCGGCTTTTCTCTCTAACACCGCTGCGTATTTCTCGAAGTCACACTGCTGGTCCGTGTGTAACCCGTATTTTTCTCGCCCCCATAGACTTTCATTGGCGATTTTTTTTGCGCAATACGGTGACAAACGCAGCATGCTGCGATTTTCTACGGCCGTAGAAGACCGTATAATACGGATCCGTTAAATACGGCTGATAGGAGCTGGGCCATAGAGAATCATTGGGCCGTGTGTTATGCGTATTTTACAGATGTATTTTCTGCGCTCATACGTCCGTAAAACTCGCCAGTGTGACGCCGGCCTAACAGTGATAGACTGGAACAGAAGGTGAGAAGACCCTGCCCTTGCGGTTTTACAGTCTACAGGATAATGGAGAAAGATAGTACGTTGGGGGTTGCAGCTGTTCGGGTTGTGGTGAGGTGACAGCGGAGTCATTACAAGCTGCAAACTTTCTTGAAGAGATGGCTTTTCTAGTTGGATCTGAATGTTGGAGACAATTGGGCGTGTTGGGGTGCAGAATTCGAGAGGGTTGCGATTGCTTTGGAGAAGTCTTGGAAGGCGTTTGAGTGAAGAGTGTACGAGAGTGGAAGAGAGTAGGAGGTCTTGTGAAAACCGGAGATTACGTGCAGGAAGATATCTGGAGATTAGTTCGTACATACAGTGGCATGTAAATGTTTGGGCACCCCTGGTCAAAATTACTGTTATTGTGAACAGTTAAGCAAGTTGAAGAGTAAATGAGCTCTAAAAGGCCTAAAGTTAAAGATGACACATCTCCTTTCCATTTTAGGCAAAACATATACATATAGTGCTCCAAAAAATAAAGGGAACACTTAAACAACAGAATATAACTCCCAAGTAAATCAAACTTCTGTGAAATCAAACTGTCCACTTAGGAAGCAACACTGTTTGACAATGAATTTCACATGCTGTTGTGCAAATGGAATAGACAACAGATGGAAATTATTGGCAATTATCAAGACACACTCAATAAAGGAGTGGTTCTGCAAGTGGGGACCACAGACTACATCTCAGTACCAATGCTTTCTGGCTGATGTTTTGGTCACTTTTGAATGTTGGTTGTGCTTTCACACTCGTGGTAGCATGAGATGGACTCTACAACCCACACAAGTGGCTCAGGTAGTGCAGCTCATCCAGGATGGCACATCAATGCGAGCTGTGGCAAGGTTTGCTGTGTCTGTCAGCGTAGTGTCCAGAGGCTGGAGGTGCTACCAGGAGACAGGCCAGTACACCAGGAGACGTGGAGGGGGCCGTAGTAGGGCAACAACCCAGCAGCAGGACCGCTACCTCAGCCTTTGTGCAAGGAGGAACAGGAGGAGCACTGCCAGAGCCCTGCAAAATGACCTCCAGCAGGCCACAAATGTGCATGTCTGCACAAATGGTTAGAAACGGACTCCATGCGGATGGTCTGAGTGCCCGACATCCACACATGGGGGTTGTGCTCACAGCCCAACACCATGCAAGACGCTTGGCATTTGCCACAGAACACCAGGATTGGCAACTTCACCACTGGTGCCCTGTGCTCTTCACAGATGAAAGCAGATTCACACTGATCACGTGACAGAGTCTGGAGATGCTGTGGAAAGCGATCTGCCTGCAACATCCTTCAGCATGGCCGGTTTGGCAGTGGGTCAGTAATGGTGTGGGGTGGCATTTCTTTGGAGGGCCACACAGCCCTGCATGTGCTCACCAGAGGTAGCCTGACTGCCATTAGGTACCGAGATGAGATCCCCAGACCCATTTTGAGACCATATGCTGGTGCGGTTGGCCCTGGGTTCCTCCTAATGCAAGACGATGCCAGACCTCATGTGGCTGGAGTGTCAGCAGTTCCTGCAAGATGAAGGCATTGAAGCTATGGACTGGCCCACCCGTTCCCCAGACCTGAATCCGATTGAACACATCTGGGACATCATGTTTCACACCATCCACCAATGTTACGTTGCATCACATACTGTCCAAGAGTTGGCGGATGCTTTAGTCCGGGTCTGGTAGGAGATCCCTCAGGAGACCATCCGACGTCTCATCAGGAGCAAGCCCAGGCGTTGTAGGGAGATCATACAGGCACATGGAGGCCACACACACTACTGAGCATTAGTGATGAGTGAATATACTCGTGTGGTCTCCAAGTATTTGTTAGTGTTCGGAGATTTAGTTTTCCTTGCTGCAGCTGGATAATTTACAGTTGCTAGACAGCTTGATTACATGTGGGGATTCCCTAGCAACCCCCACATGTACTTAGGCTGGCTAGTAGCTGTAAATCAAGCAGCTGAATAAACAAAAACAAAATCTCCGAACACTAACAAATACTCGGAGATCACCCGAGCAACGAGTATATTCGCTCATCACTACTGAGCATCATTTCCTTGTCTTGAGGCATTTCCACTGAAGTTGGATCAGCCTGTAACTTGATTTTTGAGTATAAAATCCAGACCTCCATGGGTTATTCATTTTGATGTACATTGATAATTATGTTTTATTGTTCTGAACACACTCCACTATGCAATGAATAAAAATTTGCAACTGGAATATTTAATTCAGAGATATCTAGGATGTGGAATTTTAGTGTTCCCTTTATTTTTTTGAGCAGTGTATATCAGGGTGTCAAACTGCATTCCTCAAGGGCTGCAAACAGGTCATGTTTTCAGGATTTCCTTGTACTGCACAGGTGATAATTTAATCACCTACACGCATAATGATTACAGCACCTTGTGCAAAGCTAAGGAAATCTTGAAAACACGCATGGTTTGCGGCCCTTGAGGAATGCAGTTTGACACCCCTGGTGTATATGATAAGGGGTTAGTTTTCTCCTTGTGGAGAGGGACATGCCAGGTCACTAGGTAGTACTAGAGTGCAAAGTTTCCTCTAGCAGTAGGGTAGAGGGGAAACTTACTGACCACTGGGACTCCAAGCGTTCCTGAGAATGAGGTCCTTGATCAGTTTAACTGGGCTTTGCAGTTCCCCATCTTGAATAGTAGGAAGCTGCACATGCCTGATCGCCATTTATTCATTGGTTATGGGACTGATGAAGAAAGCTAAGACAATGAATAGAATGGAGGTCAACCATCACCGATGATATTAGTAACTGCTATAGGCTCCGCCCATGTCCTCCACCAGGTTTCACTGTTCTGCAGGATCTTCAGGGGCACTGGGATACTAGCCACGCCCCCTAGTTACAGGTTTAACAGCATCATCATGCAGGGTCAGGCGCATTGTGAAGACACTCCATGGTAGCCAATCCGCTCCTGATCTGTCTCAGTAGCTCCGGTCATGTGATCAAGGTTGTGGTACTGGAGGTTGTATCTACTTTCCTGCACAATGAGGCAGAGCTGTATCTTAGTATCGGTCATGTGATCGGAGGTCTCCAGAATCAGGCTAGGCTGTGTCCGGCTGTCTTTGCAGCTGATCTTGCTTACTACTGGTCACTAGGGTTGAGCGACCTTGACTTTTTTAGGGTCGAGTCGGGTTTCGCGAAACCCGACTATCTCAAAAGTTGAGTCGAGTGAAATTGGCCGATTATGGCGAAAAGTCGAGGATCGACCGAAACACGAAACCCAATGCAAAGTCAATAGGAATATTATTTTTTTTTTCTCTCTCCTCCGTCCGTCCCTGAACTGAAAAGCTGGTGTTACACATTGCAAATCGCTACAGCGCACAAGTGACAACATGGCGATAGGCGTCCACGCCCCTAAGACCTATGTCATCACTCTGCCCACGCTCCTTCATTAGCTGAAAAAAATGCGCCAAGCGCATCATACGAAACGCGACTTTGGTGCGAAAGTCGCGTACCGCATGGCCGACCCCACACAGGGATCGGGTCGGGTTTCATGAAACCCGACTTTGCCAAAAGTCGGCGACTTTTGAAAATGAACGATCCGTTTCGCTCAACCCTACTGGTCACATCCTCAGAGCTGTGCACAGTCCACCTCGCTACAACTGTCTGTCCATACGGTGTACCCTAGTAACAACAGACTCTGTAGCTACACTGCTGAACGTGTGATCAGAGATCTGTCATCAGTTAGGCTGCATCTATCTGCAACTGCATCCAAACTTCATGTATTGGTGAAATCACAGATTATTCATGTAGTTTTCCATTTGCTACTTCCCATAGGGAAGCTGTGGCAGTTACGACCGTTCTCCACGTGGGACTCGTTCCTTTTTGACACTTAATAAAAATATTTTTCTAAAATTGTAAAAGTAATTGAGATTAACCCTGTAATGACCATCGACACGTCTATTTTACAGTAGTCATTAATCAGCCTTTATTTCTACACTGATTTTTTTATTGCGCCAAGGATTAAATGAATAGCGCTTCCTGGTGACAGTACGGCAGGCTGTCAGCTGTGTGTGACTGCCGACATCCTGCTGTAGCGGCATAGGCTGGCTTAGCACCAATTCTAACAACTTAACCCTGTAGTTGCTGCAATGCATTGCGACAGCAGCATTTGGAAACTTAACAGAGGGAGAGGACTCTCTTTAACCCTACAATCACAATTGTCGGTCCTGATAGTTGTCATGGCAATCCAAGTTATTGCCACAGTGGCCAATTAGCCCCTGCCATAAGCAGGCTGAATATGTGTGTGAATCTGACGGGTCACATGCAGTACAGAAGTATAAAACCAGCGATCAGACAGAAAAATATTACAGTCCTGTGGTGGGACGATGTACAAAATGTGAAAAAAAGTTCAATAAAATTTTGAAAAAAATATTTAGTTTCACCACTAAAAATGCAGCTTATATGTAACAACAAAACAAATTGCAACCGCCGCGTCTGGAACAAAATATAACACAGAGATAACCACACAAGGACCCTGCAGTGCTGCAGTCAAAGGAACCATGGAGAATAATGGGGAAAATCCAGCGTAAAAAAAAAAAAAAGTATTGAAAATAGTTCATAAAAGTCGCACCAAGGGCAAGACAAAAAAAAATATGCCAATGCGTTTCAGAAGTCGATTCCTATTCATTGCATACAAGTTAAAACAATGACTAGCTATATACCGTATATACTCAAGTATAAGCCGACCCCCCTAATTGTGCCACAAAAAACTGGGAAAACTTAATGGCTCGAGTATAAGCCTTGGGTGGAAAATGCAGCAGCTACCGGTAAATTTCAAAAGTAAAAAAAGGATACCAATAAAAGTAAAATTAATTGAGACATCAGTAGGTTAAGCCCATACTGAATCAGAAGCCCCATATAATGCTCCATAAAGTTTATGATGGCCCCATAAGATGCTCCATATTAAAATATGCCCCATATAATCCTGCATAAAGGTTAATAATGGCCCCATAAGACGCTCCATAGACACATTTGCCCAATATAATGCTGCACAAATGTTGATTATGGCCCCATAAGATGCTCCATAAAGATATTTGCCCCATATAATGCTGCACAAACCTTGATTATGGCCCCATAAGATGCCCCATACAGACACTTGCCCCATACAATGCTGCACAAACGTTGATTATGGCTCCATACAGACACTTGCCCCATTATAGTGCTACACAAACGTTATTGCCCCATAAGATGCTCCATACAGACACTTGCCTCATATAATGCAGCACAAACGTTATGGCCCCATACAGACACTTGCCCCATTATAGTGCTACACAAACGTTATTGCCCCATAAGATGCTCCATACAGACACTTGCCTCATATAATGCAGCACAAACGTTATGGCCCCATACAGACACTTGCCCCATATAGTGCTGCACAAACGTTATGGCCCCATAAGATGCCCCATACAGACATTTGCCCCATATAGTGCTGCACAAACGTTATGGCCCCATTTGCTGTTGCTGCGATAAAAAGAAAAAAAAAAAAAAAAAAAAAAAAAAAAATCGCATGCTCACCTCTCTGTCGCTCAGGCCCCCGGCACTTTCAATATTCACCTGCCTTCGTTCCGGCGCTGCTCAATCTTCAGCGTCTTCTGCACTGACGTTCAGGCAGAGGGCGCGCACTAACCACGTCATCGCGCCCTCTCACCTGAGCGTCACTGCAGAAGACGCTGAAGACGGAGCGGCAGCGGAACGAGGAGCAGGTGAATATCGCACAGCGCTCCCCTCCCTGTATACTCACCTGGTCCTGGCGCTGCGTCCCTGCTTCCCCGGCGCTGCAGCTTCTCCCTGTACTGAGCGGTCACTGTTACCGCTCATTACAGTAATGAATATGCAGCTCCACCCCTATGGGAGGTGGAGCCGCATGTTCATTACTATAATGAGCAGTACCATGTGACCGCTCAGTACAGGAAGAAGCTGGGGCGCCGGGCAGCCAGGGACCTGCAGGGAACGTGCCAGGAGCAGGTGAGCATAATTAGACAGCCTCCGCTCCCCCTCCCCTGCCGACCCCTGGGTAGGACTCGAGTATAAGCCGAGAGGGGGACTTTCAGCCCCCAAAAATGGGCTGAAAATCTCAGCTTATACTCGAGTATATACGGTATGTCAAATCCTGTTTGTCATGTGATAGAAATCCTCCAATCACAAACATACAAATTCGTAATTAGGAAAAACATACACAGTACAGACCAAAAGTTTGGGCACACCTCAATTAAAGATTTTTCTGAATTTTAAATGACTATGAAAATTATACATTCACACTGAAGGCATCAAAACTATGAATTAACACATGTGGAATTATATACCGTACTTAACAAAAAAGAGTGAAACACCTGAAATTATGTCTTATATTCCAGGTTCTTCAAAGTAGCCACCTTGTGCTTTGATGACTGCTTTGCACACTCTTGGCATTCTCTTGATGGGCTTTAAGAGGTAGTCACCGGGAATGGTTTTCACTTCACAGGTGTGCCCTGTCAGGTTTAATAAGTGGGATTTCTTGCCTTATAAATGGTGTTGGGACCATCAGTTGTGTTGTGCAGGAGTCTGGTGGATACACAGCTGATAGTCCTACTGAATAGACTGTCAGGGTAAGTGTCCACGTTCAGGATGGCCGGCGGTTTGGACAGAGCAGCAAAATCGCTCCGCCCAAAGCTCCGCCCCCTTCTAAGGATGCAATGATGCCGGATGTGTTCATTGCACAAATCCGGTATCATCGCACCCTACATATAGGGCCCGGTGTTTACCTTGGGGCGATGCTGCGCCACTGCAAGGTATAACGGACATGCTGAGATCTAAAAAGACGCGCCGCATGTCCGGAATCGCAGGGCCGCCGGATGCGTGTTACCACACATAGTGGAGACGGGATTTCATTAAATCCCCTCCACTATGCTGTAACATCTGGACGCTGCGTGTTTGACGCTGCGTGTCTATGCAGCGTCAAACACGTAGCATTTCCTGAACGTGGAAACATACCCTTAGAATTTGTATTATGGCAAGAAAAAAGCAGCTAAGTAAAGAAAAACGAGTGGCCATCATTACTTTGAGAAATGAAGGTCAGTCAGTCCGAAAAATTGGGAAAACTTTTTTTGTTTGTTGTCCCCAAGTGCTTCTTAGGATAAGTTTATCCGAGTCACCAGCCTCAGAAATCGCAGGTTAACAGCAGCTCAGATTAGAGACCAGGTCAATGCCACACAGAGTTCTAGCAGCAGTCACATCTCTACAACAACTGTTAAGAGGAGACTTTGTGCAGCAGGCCTTCATGGTAAAATAGCTGCTAGGAAACCACTGCTAAGGACAGGCAACAAGCAGAGGAGACTTGTTTGGGCTAAAGAACACAAGGAATGGACATTAGACCAGTGGAAATCTGTGCTTTGGTCTGATGAGTCCAAATTTGAGATCTTTGGTTCCAACCAACATGTCTTTTTGAAAAGAAAAGGTGAACGGATGGACTCTACATGCCTGGTTCCCACCATGAAGCATGGAGGAGGAGGTGTGATGGTGCTTTGCTGGTGACACTGTTGGGGATTTGTTCAAAATTGAAGGCATACTGAACCAGCATGGCTACAACAGCATCTTGCAGCGGCATGCTATTCCATCCGGTTTGCGTTTAGTTGGACCATCATTTATTTTTCAACACGACAATGACCCCAAACACACTTCCAGGCTGTGTAAGAGCTATTTGACCAAGAAGGAGAGTGATGGGGTGCTACGCCAGATGACCTGGCCTCCACAGTCACCAAACATGAACCCAATCGAGATGGTTTGGGGTGAGCTGGACCGCAGAGTGAAGGCAAAAGGGCCAACAAGTGCTAAGCATCTCTGGGAACTCCTTCAAGATTGTTGGAAGACCATTCCCAGTGACTACCTCTTGAAGTTCATCAAGAGAATGCCAAGAGTATGCAAAGCAGTTATCAAAGCAAAAGGTGGCTACATTGAAGAACCTAGAATATAAGACATAATTTCAGTTGTTTCACACTTAATATAATTCCACATGTGTTAATTCATAGTTTTGATGCCTTCAGTGTGAATGTACAATTTTCATAGTCATGAAAATAAGAGAAAAATCTTTAAATGAGGTGTGTCCAAACTTTTGGTCTGTACTGTACATATGTGTACCACTTACTAGATAACATTTACATTTATAGTTGAATTATGCAATAATATAAAATCCAACAATATACGTAATGTCACATAGAATATATGGGTGTTCATCAAATTAGCAGTCCATGATTTTGTCCACGTAAATGCTCTTCTTATCCAGCGGGAGTTGAAAGGAGTCTCTGATGTTGTAAGGAGGTGGCAGAGACCGTCAGTTGCCTCAGCTCTCCTATATGCTGGGCATGTGTGCCCCATGCGGTGCCCTGACGGTTTGGCTATTAGTCAATATGTAAACATTGTGTATTGATGTTTTATTAATGTGTCTGAGATGGTACTACTGTTTACTGTATTGTACAACATGTATGTAATTAGTTCAGGGTTAGAACAGGTTAACAAAAGGGGGTTGGCCCAGCAGGATGCAAAAAGCAGCAATTTCCTGCTCCTGGAGCAGAGTCCGGACAGGCTTGCCCATGGCAGGACATGCTCCACTGACTGGAGTAGGATATACCCCTTGAGGAGGATAAGCCACTGCCGAAGACTGCCGGGCAGTTTAAACAGGGACTGTGGAAGTGCCCACCGAAGGACTGTCAGTTCCCAGGAATCGGATGGGAGCTAATCTTGTAACAGAGCTTCATAGGGAAAGAACATGAAGTTTTACCTCATTTACCCCACCCCTATTAAAAAGTTTGTTAATGTTGGAACTGAAGCGTGGTGTGTGGTGTATCCGGAGGACGCCATTCCAGTGTTGGGAGCAACCATATGCTAGATGACTGTGCTGCAGAACAGGGACTTTGTCTGTCTTTTTATGTACAAGGGGCCTGGATGCTTCCTAACTGTGCCTTGGTGGACTCACCCACGACTACCACCCCGTGCCACCTTGTTACCAACTATATCAGAATATAAAATTCAGAGTTAATGAGGAAGATATAATGCCTGAAAAATATACAGGAAGTATATCTTGGAAGTACATGTTATGGTAAATTAAATTGTGTTTGATATTAAGCGCTTGCGGTATTCTAGTTCCCAATGCGAATATCTCCAGGCTTCACGATTTAAAAGAATCTTATGCATATCTCCTCCTCTTGCGGGTTTTTAAATTTTCTCTATGCCTGTAAAGGCATGCAGTAACATCACCATTATGTTTAAGGCTAAAATGTCTAGATGCAGCTGAACTTTTTTTAGTTAGTTTTCTAACCGCATCTGATAAAGGTCTTCCAATATGAGTTTTTAAAGTATTTGTAGTGCAACCTACAATTTGCAATTGATAGATATTAAATTGCTATAATAAGCACAATGTTGATTATTTTTTTATTTTTATTAAAAAAAATTTGTGTGTAAATAATGGTGATCTACGTATTGTCATAGACTGCCAGCCAATATCAATTAACAAAAAATAAATGATTTGAAGTTTGCCGTGTGGGGTTATATTATGTTGTGGATACATATACTCACACCCGGATTTACCTTTATGGACACATTGGTTGAGCCTTGGGTGCCTGAGAGGGCTACATGACTCCCATTAGTGCCTTTGGCTTCTGAAAGTACCTCCTGACAAGGGACTGTTTGGATTGCTAGGGTAAGGGTTAATGCCGATATTCTGCTTCTTCACTTTACCCAGTTTAGAATAAATATAATTAACCTGTATGGCCATCCTGTTTGTATAAGACTGAACATATGATTAGATGTCTACCATAGCTTTAATGTTATATGTCATAAGAAAATAATAAGCAAACATAATGAGAATTGAAACGCTGGTGGATTATAAACTAATTATGAATATACCGGTAACAGTGGTGGCGCCAGAGTTAATTGATGTACTCTGACAGCGGAGTATGGGTGCATTGAAGCAGCTTGCAATTACAAACATAATGTAATGAAACTTGGACTCAACTTAATGTTCAATAGAAAGATTTAATGCGGTCCAGGGATAGTACATCAATTTCAAACGTTTCGGTCATATGACGACGTTCTTCAGAGTACTAAACATATAAGTAAATACAGGGTATCAATCAGGTATTACTGTAACATCAACATCATGTGTGCAGCAAAAGCAAAAAAAAAAAACAAAGATTTCCCATCTGGAGATGGGTAATATCAGAGGATCACAATACATTTGTGCTCAAAAGTTTACATACCCCAGCAGAATATTTGCTTTCTCGGCCTTTTTTCAGAGAATATGAAAGAAAACACCAAAACTTTTTCTCCACTCATGGTTAGTGGTTGGGTGAAGCCATTTATTGTCAAACTACTGCGTTTTCTCTTTTTTAAATCATAATGACAACCCAAAACATCCATATGACCCTGATCAAAAGTTCGCATACCCCATTTCTTAACCCTGCTGTTCTGTTGGTCAAAAATGACCGACTTTGAACTTCAATATTCTTTAAAATATTCAAGATGCGGCTCTGAAACCCGTGGCCGACCGACCCATCCTCATTTAAGTCAATCAACCACAAGTTTCAGAACCGCATCTTGAACACCCCAAAAAATACCAAAGTTCAAAATAGGTCTCCCCAGACCGAACAGAACAGCAGGGTTAATACCGTGTATTGCCCCCTCTAACATCAATGACAACTTGAAGTCTTTTGTGGTAGTTGTGGATGAGGTCCTTTATTTTCTCAGATGCTAAAGCTGCCCACTTTTCTTGGCAAAAAGCCTCCAGTTCCTGTAAATTCCTGGGCTGTCTACCATGAACTGCACGCTTGAGATCTCCCCAGAGTGGCTCAATGATACTGAGGTCAGGAGACTGGGATGGCCACTCCAGAACCTTCACTTTGTTCTGCTGTAGCTAATGACAGGTTGACTTGGCCTTGTGTTTTGAATCACTGTCATGTTGGAACGTCAAAATACGTCCCATGTGTAGCTTCCAGGCTGATGAGTGCAAATTTGCCTCCATTATTTGCGGATAACGTGCTGCATTCATCTTTCCTTCAACTTTGACCAAGTTTCCTGTGCCTTTAAGGCAGCTCACACATTCGCAAAACAGCGATCCCACCTCCATCAATCCAGAAACGTCAGTGGCTGGATGAGAGATGCAAGAGTGTCTGGATCCCAGAAACTCTCAGCTTTTATGCACTCACCCTGATTACAAGCAAACAGGTCACAGATGAGGATGTTGCCTTTAGTAGCCGTTCAAACCCATTTGTGTCAATTTCCGTGCATATTATCAGGCCAAAATCACCAGGGTATGTGAACTTTTGATCAGGGTAATTTGGATGTTTTGGGTTGTCAAAAACAACTGAGAAAAAACAGTAGTTTAATAATAAATGGGCTTCACCCAACCACTAACCATGAGTGGAGAAAAGGTTTGGTATTAACATTCATATTCTCTGAAAAAAGGCCAAGAAATCGAAAAATTCTGCCAAGATATGTAAACTTTTGAGCACAACTGAATATAATGTAGAATTCAACTATCATATGCAAATCCCCCTATCCTGGGGTATAAAATCAAACAATCAAAAGAACAAGATAATAGATGAACGTAAAGAGGAAAGGGACCTATCTGACTGCTTGTAAGAAAGAAATACCGCAAGGGAAACATTTACTGATATGTAGGACCTGTGTGGGAGATATACATCATGTGAGGTATATAAATAGATGTAACTATTAGTCAAAATTGTGACCCACCTATTGCCACGTTATAGTGAGGACACGGTCTGTAAAACCTGTGTCCTGAGATTTCATCTCCCGAGAGCTTGGTGCCGAGATCTCCATCTGTGCATGCGCCGCCCCAGCAGCCATTTTCCCGGAGTCCACCCCACAGTAAACCATGTAAGTGCAGGGCCTCTGGGCTTTCACAAAATGTCGGCAGAGCCCCCACAGCACTGAACACTCGAAGCAGCGCGCCGCAAATCCAAACACCCCTTCATCCCAGCATGCGGCCTACAGCAACACTCCACTCTTGCCTCCTCCAGCAGCGACCCTGGGGCCCCGCTTCACCGCAGCCACCACCCCCCGGTGAGGCCTCTTTCACACTTCAGTCTTTTGGCGTCAGTCTGAAACCGCCATTTTCCTCAAATAGCGGATCCGCCATTTTTTTTGGGCGGATCCGCTATTTTCCCATAGACATACATTAGCGACGGATTGTGGCGGATGGTCGTCCGTTCCATCCGCCATGTGACGGATCCGTTGAGATTTGGCGGACGTCATCTAGACATTGACGGACATTATAACGTTTTTTATCTACGCCGAAATGGCGGTTCGCGACGGATCCGTCACGTCCGCCATTCTATAGAATGGCCGCCTATGGGCGACGGATCCGTCGCGACCGTCATTTCGGCGGATCCATCGCCCCAATCCGCTGTTCCAATTGCGCATGCTCCAAAAAGTAGATAATTTTCCCTGACAACCCCCAAGTAACGGATCCCTCAAAAAAACGGATCCGTTAGAACAGTTTTCTCAACAATTGTGACGGATTCGTCGATCTGTCACTATGTCGGAGCAGACTGACGCCAAACAACTGAAGTGTGAAAGAAGCCTAAGCAATAAGACGCATGGATTATAAGAAGCACCTTCATTTTATTTTATTTTTGAAGTTTTTTTTTTTCCCCATTTTTCTCCTCAAAATTTGGAGTGTGTCTTATAATCCGCAAAATATGGTATTCGCCCTGCAACAGCTGAAAGGAGAAGTGGCATTACATGGTGGCCATTCATTGATGGGTTGGGTCTGCGGCTGTGAAAGAGACTGATACTCTAGTTTTACCCAATAGGAGAGCATATGGCCATCATTAAGAGCAGGGGTCTTCTGACAGGTCATACAGACAGGGCTGTCCTGATAAGATAATTGAATAAAAAAGTGGACACCAAAAGTAGTTTGCCAACCCAGCACTAGTACATTGTAGCCAAAAAAGGAGACTTCAATACATATATACGGTATATTTTTTTCTCCAATGTAACACATGGAAAATAAAAGCAAGGTAAGATACAGGATGGTAAGAAGTACATTTACAGCACCATTTTGATGCAAATCCAGTGCAATAGACTTAAAATGATATTTCCATTTTGGGCATTTATGGAAGAGCCACAGAACATGCCCTAAATAGCAGATAGGTGATGGTATCAGAGCTGGGGAGAGAACAGGAGTCCAGTGACAGACGTTCACCAATTCCCTGCGGCACTCTACATATATTTCAAGTATACAAAGAATAGCGGAACGAATATGGAATTGACATTCTCTTAGCTCAGGCTTAAGGTGGGACCCGCATCTATCCGGCGTATTCACATTTGTCATACATGCTAAAAACGCAAAATTTATTTTTTTATTATTATTATTTTATTTATTTATTTATTTTTTTTTTTTTTTTTTTTTTAAGTTGAGTAATCAAAGCAGACCTGTGATCAAATTTCACAATACAACCTGCATACGATATTATACAGTTGTGACCAAAAGTATTGACACCCCTGCAATTCTGTCAGATAATACTCAGTTTCTTCCTGAAAATGATTGCAAACACAAATTCTTTGTTATTACTATCTTCATTTAATTTGTCTTAAATGAAAAAACACAAAAAGAATTGTCCTAAAGCCAAATTGGATATAATTCCACACCAAACATAAAAAGGGGGTGGACAAAAGTATTGGCACTGTTCGAAAAATCATGTGATGCTTCTCTAATTTGTGTAATTTACAGCACCTGTAACTTACCTGTGGCACC